>NC_091139.1:38063949-38663949 GCF_041381155.1 Argopecten irradians
AAATCCCTAATTTATACAATGTACTGCTCGCAGCATGATGTTAAAACGTGTCGAGCATTTTTTGGTCCGTCTTTGATATTGCCTTTTTTAGAATCAGCGGAGGCTGATGAAGTATCGCTACCAACAGCATATCCGTAGTACGCTAACCATTTCATTGTATAATTTACTTAAGGTGTTAAAAAGTGATTATCTAGCTGAACGCGTCCACCATGGGTTGGCACATGAGGATGAAGGAGAGAAGTGAAGGATGGAGTGTCGCCACTGTTTATTGATCAATGAAACATAAATGCGAGGTATCCAAGTTATCAGGTGGTACTAGAGAACACAAATGTAACTTTATAGATCACCTGCTAAGTACTTCACGGTGAGTCAGCACCGAGGCTACCCGAAAGGTGTTTTATATAGCAGTTTATCACCTTACGTTATACTGATCGTAAAACACCGCCAAAGCGCTGTAACAAGGTGTTGTGGTGCCGGTGGTAACCGTAAAGACTAAAATCACGTATGATTTTCCTAATCACCGTAACACTATCATCAATTTTATCGCCCACATTAGTATGTGTTATAGCACTGATGTAATGTTATAAAACAAAATATAAAGCAAAAAGCTTGTGATTCGTCATTTATTTCATTATAAACCCGGCATATCATACACCTGATTTATTCACGAAAGGAGATTATATTGCAAAAATAAACGTATACCGCTATATCGCGTTCATTGAAACGGAAAAACTACTCGCCTAATCAATGAACACCCATGTCGTCACATTCATGCAGGGTTAATAAAATATAAAGCTCAACACATGTCTAGATATTTCAATATAGGCCCCCGGCCGAACCTCTGATCATTAACAGTCACCTAGGGGCAAGCCCTAGACCGGATATTGAAGAAATGAATCATATTGACCGCAAAGTGGGCAAACAGGGCATGTGCCATGTGGAAAACCCATCAATGAATCAGCAAAACAATCGGCCACCAATCTAGTTTCCTAGATGAGATTTCGATCCATAATGTTGATAAATAATTACATAAAACTCCGATTATCCCATTGTCCATGGGAGTATTCGTTAACGCTGCAATTAGTCCGGTCACATGGAAGGGAAATCTGCGACATTTCAGTAAAGGATCAGACGTTCCATCAGACAGGACAAAGAGAACATTTTTAAAGTTGAACCACCGTCAGTAATTGGTGAACAATGAAAAGCAATCACTGTTTCATTGCCATTGTAACAAATACAACGAGCCGACGAACTATCACAGTTACAAAGGGCGTAACCCAGAGGGACTCTACAATTTATGCTAATGGGTACGGGTCGGTGAGGGAGTTGTAAATTCTGATTTGTGTACCCTGCGTCTCTGACATATTTACGAGAATTACGGAGCGCTGTGGCGTATCACGATGTACAGGTTTCAGGAATCGTGAATCTAGGACTCCCGACATAAAACATACAAGCCATTACACTTGTGTGTGCGTAAACCCACACCATAAGGAAAGCCTATTTCAAAGCCGTACATCATTCCACACAATAACAGACATATTTCTGTTGACGAGGTTCAACAAAAGCTTTGTATTGGTGAAAAAAAGCATATGTTCAGTGCTTTACAAACCTAATTGGTAATCAATAAACGTAAAAGTCAAGCAAAATATAATTCCGGAACACAAGGCCGTGCGGAAGCTTGACAGAGCACAACATATTGTCTCCTACATCCAGTAATGTTACCAATGACAAAATAAGTAACCATTTTAGCATGCCTTGAATTTCTAAGTATGAGAAATGTGGTCTGGACATTTCTTAATAGTTATAATGAGTTTACTGCGCATGAACGATTTATAAATATATCTGTTATGTCGAAAATGTGAATAGTGGGCAACATACATTATTAATCATAATATCAAACAAAACAAAAACTGTACGCTTCCTAAAATGCTTAAACCTGGGATATATGCATAAAACAAAACCTGTCTAGTATTAAAAAACGTATAATGGACCAGCACATAGACAGCAATGAGTCTTTTAAAAGAGACAAAAATAATTCATCATTAACAGCCTAGAACACATATCCTAGAGATTTAAAAACAATTTTACTTTTACAGGCATGAGGCTAATCTGGTCATTCTCATCAATGTTATAGTTGTTATAACGATATTCAATAACTAACAAATAACTCAAACTAAGAGATGAGTTTAATCAAAATAAGTTACTTAGGGCATACAATAATCCACTAGATTATTCTGTTTTACTGCTTTTCACTAATGCATCATTGTAATATATGGATGCGTTGAACTATTAATTAGAACCTGTTTAACACTGCCGACATATTTGGGCTTCCCAGGTTCACAGACTGATATATTAAACATAAAACATTGGAGACGCACGAGTTAACATTCGATTATACGCTAAAATAAGCATTACCTAAACAAGTACAATCTAAGTATTTTGTGATGCTGTTTATACTGCATATATAACAATACGGTTGAAGCATCCATTTAGCCTACACCACAACTTGATAGATATCTGGTATTGGGATGCCGCGAAGGACAAGACTAATGTGCTCATGATATAAAGGTCCCCAGAGATTGTTTAAAGAGTTTCAAAACAATACCGTGAATTTATGGACCTTAATGTCATAAGATGTGGGCAACAGGCTCGACACTGCCGATAATGTTACCGAATCATATGGTCTATTTGCTAGAGCGAAGGATGTATGAGTAACTGTACTATTTTAGGCTTCCTGAAGGCCTATGATATATTTGTACATGCAGCAAATGGATATTTCAGAGGGGATAAGCACTTTTTTATACAGATAAACAGTAAATCAAAATTTTCGGTGATGAATTAGAAGAAATGAGGCACATCTCGAAGATTTATTAGTAGATATGGACACATCAAGGAGGAACCAAAAACGAAACATTGGAACTTGTAATGCTATTACACGAAAGGTCAAACATATTTGTGATATAACACAAGATAGAATTGAAAGCACACAAAATAGAAACTTATACAATAATTCCACTTTTTTTAGAACACGAAGACTTATAAGAAATCAACGAAAATAAGGATGCATATTTTTTCCACTGACGTTTTTGGAGTCGTGCATTGCTACGAACGATAGCGGTAACCATCTGTGTATTTATCATATAATTGATTTCGGTTTTGTTAGTTTAACGTCTTATTTACAGCTAGGGTCAATAAACGATATGTCAAGTTTAATTTGTAGGTGGAGGAATGCCGGAGTACCAGGAGAAAAACCACCGACAGGCGGTCAGTAACTGTCCCACATAATATTCGAACTCGCGACCCAGAGGTGGAGGGTTATTTATCATATACCCCCCCCCCCCCCCACACACACACACACACATACACACACACACACATACACACACACACATACACACACACACGCGTTATATCAAAGTATGGCCAACTTTTGCCAATGTTCAATGCTTGCTCTGCAGGAAGGGTGTTAGAAATGTACCTGCTGCCACTATTCCATGATCGTAAAAGGCGACTAAATTTAGGATTTTATCTTTTCTCTTCTTCCTAACTGACTTTATCTTTCCTAATGTCTCTCTTGGCACCGCTTCATTTTTGGCCTTGAGTTGAGCGTTCGCTCCTGTGAGGAAGGCTCTGGGTTCTGTCCTCTGGCCGAGACACACCAACGTCTATAAAAGTGGTAGCTTCTGCTCCTGCTTAGCGCTCAGCATGTAAGGAGTGGGACGACTGGTTCGCCCGTTGTTACCCACTATAAAAAGGGCAACAGTTCTATATACAAGAAGACACAACACAAACATACCGCAGGCACCTCGCACTTCACACACGCTACACACTGTATATATGGGAGGCCGTCCTCACATGACCCTGGCTGTTAATAGGACGTTAAAATAGTCAAACAAACAAACAAAAAAATGATCAATGAGGATTAACAAAGTATACAAACCTGCAGTGTACTATGGGAGGCCCTGCATCAAGATTATCATAGGCCCGAATTTTCTGTCGCAGTAACAGCAAGGAGTTACCAAAACGAGGCACCCCGTGATCCGGCCACGTTGTGTAATGGTATTGTTTTAGCTCGCTGAAATGGTTACCCTGGAAACAGCATAACAACTTAAATCTCTGCAAGTGTAGTTTTATGACACTATCTCAACAGACATCATCATTAAACAACAATATTATAGAACTTGGAATACGGATAACATGAAAGATTACAAGATCAAGACTACGTAAGGACATACAATTTTGAGTTTTAACACCATGTAGCATATTTGAGAAATATTAATTTTGATTTTGATAATTCAAAACATTGATTTTATTAACCTTCGTGCACTTTACATTCATGTCGCGACTTTGAACATAAATTATTGAGGACACCAGAATCATTATTCTTTAATGACATTGTAGTTTGTATTATAATTCATTTCGGCATGTGCTGCAAACGTGGATATTTTCGCGAGAGCTAATTTTCGTAATTTTCAATTTTAAACATTTCGCATCGGTGTTATTTTTACAATACTTCGGGCTTTTGTAAATATATTTGATATATTCCCATAAATTTTACAGGCGGTTGAAATTTTCGCGGCCTTCGCGAACTTTATAGAAGCTAATTACATGTTCAATTCTTGACTCTGATGTCTAGGGATAGCTACAACAAATATATAATGATAGCATGATAGAATGTTGGACTCACCTTAGAGAGTTGGAATGTACGAATTGTGAAATCTGGAAGATGGTCTACATCGACAAGTTCTACTAATATACCAGCATATACTTCCTTCCCTGTATCGGGCCAATACTGCTCACACTTTTTCTAAAATAAAATTGTTTTCATTCAATTGTACAATAACTATATTTCTTAAAACGATATTTCACTAGAGAGATATCAAAACATGAGAACAAGTAGAAAAGGTCATTAAATTAATAATTTTCTGTTGATGTTTATGCACATCTTCACTGACGAGACAACATATGTATTCGTTACTTTACTACTTCCTATGATAACGACTGTGATCTACAGGTAACAGATACCTTGCCCGTTTCCGTCGGATGTATTCGTTACTTTACTACTTCCTATGATAACGACTGTGATCTACAGGTAACAGATACCTTGCCCGTTTCCGTCGGATTTGTCAGCATTATTATTGTCTTGGATTTCTCTTGCCACGCCATTCTCCATATATGGTCTATAGTAGGTTTTGTTGGCCCTACAGCAAATGAAACAAACTCGTAGTTATGGTAATACAATCTACAATTATTGACACCAATCTGTATCAAAGCGCTTACTCTTTTGTACTACCGGATCGTTTTTCCCTTTTACTTGTTTATAAATGAATTTCCATTAATTTTACTTACATACTTGTTAAATTTGTTACATTGACTTAGAAATAAGACAATTCTTATGGTATTAATGATTAAATGATTAAGAAAATAATATTTCCTGTTAAACTGTTGCATACAATCATTAATAACGTAAATAGTATTTGCTTACACTATAATTACGTTTCTTAATATAGATACCAGAACTTTCTACCGGTGTTATCTACCTGTTTAAATAAACACTAGGAAATCTTTATGTATAGAATAACACGTAATAAACTGATGTATCTCTGTAGCTACATCTTAAAAGGAAAAGTCAGTTAATCAAACAAAGCTATCTGATCGTCAAGTAATTGGCCACGTTGATTACATCTAAAATAACACACCAAATCGATTTCGCTCCTAACATATTACGTCATAAACTAGCAATGACGATACGAATCAAACATTCCAAAAATATGAAAGTTTGAATATGACCTGCTGATGTGTTTTAGCGAACGGCAAAGCTGATGTGAAATCTCGTAAACACAAACAAATATGATATCCTCCTCGGAAGCAATTAACCATCTCCTCCATTCTAAGATTCTATCCGTCTTGGAGCGAATAAGGAAGAGCAAATTAAATTTCCCAACGTTCCCTTCATCCAGATATAAATGTCGTATAATCTCGGCAAACAAACGTTATATACTAGTATATCAATGATGTGGCCGGTTGTTTTGCCTTCTGTCTATTTTACTTTGATAAGAAGCACACGCGCCTACCATTTCATAAACATACGTACCTTGCGCCGCTATATAAGCTTTGGATTTCTTATAACCCTGTAAAGAGAATTAACAAATGACGAGATTGTCAGGCTGTGATTTGATGTAGACGCCATACTGTTATTTATCAGTAATTAAATAACTTCATTATAAGTAAATTCATAATAGTATGCTACAGACAGCGAAAATGATTTGATTGGATAATAACAGTTGGAGACGTGATGTGAGAGATACTCTCTTATTTTGTAGACATAAAATAACTTAATACACATTTAATGTAAAATTATGGTGAATTAGCAACACCGTGTTTGTCCATTTGACAATGTCTTATGACAGAACTTTATTATCAAACATAAGTGTTTGGTGTTATTTGACGATGATTGTATGGTATAAAACAGTTCCCGAGAGACTGTAATTGGGTTGATCTATGACAATAGAAATACAAATAGAGATATATGAGAAAATGTGCTGTCTTTTGAATATTACATTATAGATTCATCAGAAATTAATGTCGGTTCCATCCTAGTTTCAGTAGATTACATTTCCTGAATATGTGAGCGTCTTCATTAACGTCATTCTGGTGATTATATTCCGTAGGAAATCGGTAATTCACGTGCTCACGTGCCAATTTGAACACGCCATTTAAGGAAGCAGTCTTAAATTTATCAGCGGAGACTGTAATTCATTATTACTTGTAAAGGCAGGGTAAATAATGTGTGCTAGGCAAGTATGTACGATGTATTACTTAGGTATTTAACGGAAAGACATTGATTTTAATTAAAGCATTTTACATTAACTTTTCTCCAAAATAAAGCAAGCGGATGTATTTAAGCTATATTGAAACGAAAGACTGTAAGATATAAACGTTCCTGCTTCCATATAAATAGCTTTAACAGGGCGGGAGGGAAGGAGATGCGAGGTCATGTAACGGTACGGATTGGATATCAGTAACACTACACGCTACATCGAAAATTCATTCATTTATTGGTCATTGGGTAAGTTTATAGTTGAAGGCCTAAATTATTGAACAAAAATCGTTTATAGAATTAATAATGAATACTAATAAAATTAATTTACAATAAAACTTGAAAATATGAAAACGTATTACAGTGGAAAACAAACTCGTTATTTTTATAATTTCTTTGTCAATGAAGTGGTTATCCTCTTAAAATGTTTCAATATATAACTGATCATCTATCAACGCCACGCCGACCAATTAGAATATATTCATCAGTTAAAATTGAAGTTTGTCACACCAATTTGAGTTTATGGAGTTACAACTCTTGTGTCATGTTTTAGTGATTACGGAAAGTTGTAGGTACCATATACCCACGCCAAGCCGCCCCGAACCAGCAATCTGGAGGTATATACTTGTAGTAGATGAAACTGTTTAAACATAACCTACTTGAACACCACCACATCCAGACATGTATTCTTATCTAGCATAACAGCTTTTTTGCTGTTTTTGTCATGGATACTTACATCTATATAATTTGCATTGGTATAGTCATCGTTGATGTCATTAGCCACTGGTTTTATAACGACTCTGGTGTGATCGTCTGAAAAAAACAAGCATTTTATATACATACGTTGACAGTGGTATATTTTAATGCACACATAATGCACGTTATAAAACCCTTAGAAAATAAAAAAGGCGATAACATTTCAACATATAAAACTTACATGCAATAATATTTCCATATCTGTTCTTGGTTTTATTCTCCGTTTTCTTTGCCACTTCACAACTTGCCGTAAGTCCGGCTGGTATCAGCTGTTACAAAATAAAACGAAGAAACTGTTTATTAACGTTAAATTTCATAAACAGCCATAAAAGAACAGACACTAACTTTGCTTTCTTTATATTTTAAGTAATAAAAACTCGGTGATCACAGTAACATTACTGCGCGTGAATGTTTTATTTAATCTGTTTTCACTTTGCTGATCCTTGAATAAAGAACATAGTAATAAAACATGTCCTGTATCCAATGGTCTGAATAAAGACTCGAACCTCAGCGTAGACACCCATATTAAGTCATTTTAACACCAAGGTAATTGTATTAGGTATCGTTCTGGCAATAATTTTGAAATAATCATGGACCATATAAATTGTACCAAACCAAAGTTAGTGTCAAAGTGACTTGGCGTCTACGCTGCGGTTCGAGTCCATATTCATAACATGTAATAATTATTTGTTATATAATCATTACACTCATATTTATTTTTATGGTTCTTATCCTAAATCTTTAAGACAATTCCCAAATGATATCAATGACCAATAAAAGGGAGATAATCATATTAGCACTTTGATTAATTTTGCACGAAAAGGGTTACAACAAATCCCTAATATCTGACAAGTTTTATTCTATAGAGACTAGGAAATGGAGAAAGACTTTAATTTTCAGTAGCACTAACATTTAACGTGCAGGATATAAACGAAAATATCTCATTAAGGGCAGGCTATGTTGTTTTATTCCGATGACAACAAACCGAAAGACTCTCTATTGGTACGTTATGTTGTTTTAAACAGAGGAAGAAAGTGTATGCATAAAAAGTATTCCTTGCATAAACCTGAATTAGTTACTAAAACAAAAAGGTTGGGAGATACCACGGGACCTCATTTTTTTCAGACATTGCTTTTTCTGGAATATTTCACATCCTTACGGGCTAGTTAACATTTACCCTTAACCTCAATAAAGAATGTCAGATTTTGCGATGTCAAATGTCTTCAGACAAATGTCAAAGCGTCTTCAAACAAGATATCTACTCCATTCGCTCAACATCAACACTTTGCCCCACACCTATTTCATGTTTGGGATATAATTAGTACGCTGTAGAAAAACGACAGCATGCAGTTATTTCGACCTTGAAGGACTAGTCAGTGCCGTGAGAGACGAAAGCTGTTAATGAACAAGACCAAACTACGACATAAGCAAATCTATGACAAGGAGCATAGCCATATTATTTTCAATAATTTGAATTTTTAATCATTACCCGGTATTCACGACGGAGTCCTTCAGCCTCGTTCTCCTTGTTCTGTTTCACATAATCCCACAGGTCCTCTACTTTCACTGCAGGGAATATGCCGATACCTGTGTTACCATAAAGAGGCTCGCCTTCAGCATCTGTAGCCGTACCAGTACTGTGTTCTATTAGTGGTTCAGCCTCAATATCATCTAAAATGAAATAATTTTCTTAGTGGTTCAGTTTAATATTATCTGATCAAATTATGTTCTATTAGCCTCAATATCATCTAAAATCAAATAATGTTCTATTAAAAGGTTAGTCTCAATATCATCTAAAATCAAATTATGCTCTATAAGTAATTCAGCCTCATTATCATCTAATCCCCAAATTGAAAGGTTTTTAGTAGCCTCGATATAATAAACAATCAAAGTATGCTCTTTAAATCGTTCAGTCTCAATACCATCTTCAATCAAACGATGATTTATCAGCCTCGATACCATTTATGTTCCGTAATATAAGAGTATATATTTTTATGAGCAAAGTATTTTTTCAGATGTTAAGAATATATAAAACACCGATGATTTAAAGTAATTTTATCAAAGTGCGTTTTATTTTCGATTTGGATCTGTTAAACTCATTATTGAACACAATTTTTAAAAGAAACCAAATTATCTTATTTCAAATCATGTTTTATTTAGCTCCTTGTAAATAGATAAGAGTGATTTTGACCCATGTTGGTGACATTATATTTTTATATGTCCAAGGTTTCAATTTTATAGTTTATACTTCACACATGCGCATTTTAGAGGATAAAATAAGAAAAAAATCATAATAGCATACACACACATGAGTCAAACGTTTGTGACGGATTGAAATAACGCTTAAAATCAAGTAGAGAACATACATTGCAAGCGAAAAATATCCAAAGATAAGTTAGCGGTCAAAGCAAGGCAAAATAGTTAAAAGGCAACAAATATTCTTGATATTCATTAAGATGTAATGTTAATAAAATCGTTAAACTATATTTATTATTTGCCATATATTGCCAAACATTGTTTAAACTGGGCCCATTCCATACGGAATTCTAAATCGTGATATGTTAATATCATTCTTAATAGATCAACGTCGTTTAGATTAGCATGCATCATTTCCATTGACAAACTACAGAATATGCAAATTCAATTTCAGAACAACGGGATGATTAATCGAACAATGGAACTGTTGTGGGTTTGCAACTAACAGTCAGTTAACGTTTAATTTATTCGAATTTAACGCACTGAGGCAATCGTTGCGTGTTTAACAAGGAAAAATAGTCTTACTTTTCTTACACTTAATTTTAAAAGAAATAATTTAAACCGTTTCATGTAATCAAAACATTGTTACAATACCCTAAAGTTGCCTACGTTTAAAGACAAATAACATGGGACATTACGCATTTTCAAAGAATTCAAAATATTTCAAATATCACCGAAACAAATTAGTGCATTCAGCAAAACGAAAAACTGCAACTCCAACAATGAGTCGGTTGCTTTTCACAACAATGGAAAGCATCGCGAAACACGTATAATGGGAATCACTGGCACGCCACCATTTAACAGTGGTCTTAAAAACGCAATTAAGGAAAAGCAGAAGACGAGAGGGTAACAATAGCAATACACAATGCTCCCTGTGATAAGCGCAGCATTGTCTCGATCAATCTTCTAAGCCACGCCAGTACCTAGGGTATAGAGCGCTCCACATACTCGTAGTTCCTGCTCTATCAGCCATTCATTGTATTGATCACACTTACTACTCTGATTCACGCATTGTTTTTAGTATTTTGATTACAGCAATAGATAATATATATAGTATATTACTACTAAACCGTTAATTCTAAAGAAAAGTATCTTTCTCATTCATAGTTCTGAAAGCTTTCACTGCACATCGATTTCCGTCTATAAATGAAACACAAGTCATATAATTCTTATTTATATAATTTTCCGGGTACACTTCACCCGTTTTCATTTATAGTGTAATGCATTATCACATTCTTTACATATATTGAAGGTATCTTATGTTATATGTAATTTAGGAACTCTGATCAAAACTTTTTCGTACTGTGTTCATATCAAGGACAATTTTCGTTACTCTCACATATTCTGACCTTGCTATGTCAAACCGCGCACCGCTCACTGACAATAACAGTAAAGCTAGAAGGATGTGCAATGTACATCAACATGCTAACATTCACGGTCTCTTCTTTCACATCACTTACCATTTTATTGAATTTTAAACTCCCAAATTCCCAAGGAAGAATGCGTGTAAGGCAGTTAGAATTGAGTTTTATACTACATTGGGTTCTAACAATTAAATGGAAATGATCTGATGTTTTCAGGCCAAACTAGGCTTTGTTCAAGGAGACAAAATTTGGAAATAATTTTATGGGAATAATAAGAGAAAGTCGACTGAAATCGATTTATGGAAATTGCTTCTGCTAGGAAATAATATGACATAAAACATGAATGATTTAATCTTTATAGCATGGAAAGAGTTCTATATAAAAGTACTATTGAATAAGTAATCAAAAGACATATATCAATGTTTATAACATATACACTAGATCCACTATAACTAGCCAGGTACCTATACTGTACCAATGAAAACGATTTCACTAGAATCGGAAATAATTGACTTGTGTCCTCTGTAAACGAGTTTCGTTTTGACTGGATTTTTTCAGACCTTTTCCTCATTGTCAAGCTCAGCGTGAGCTTAAAACGCATTTGCATGGAGTGATATTAGTGAACAATGTAATTTTATCACGATACAGGGGAGAATGATCGTCATATTCAATTAAACTTGTACCATTATTCTGCGGTAAAGAAATATGACTCTGGAATGTTGTAATGAATATAAAACTAATCTAAAACTTAATTGCAACAAATGAGGACATTTTGTTGGGAAAATATTACTATCTGAATCAATTTTTTATCGTGTTTCTTTCACGGTGGTTCTTTATTAAAATGAACGAAAAATTGTTTTAGTGACTTTTTGGTTAAGAATAAAAGGGAACCTTACCGACAGGAGTAGACGGGGTTGATGTATCCGGTTCCGGTACAATAGTTGGACCAAAGTTAGGCATTTCCGCTTTCTCACGTTCCGAAGCTAAATGACGTTTTCTTCAAAAATGGAACAAATTGTAATGCAGCAGTTTTAAAAGGCTGTTGTGCAAGTCTGAATTATCAGAATTCCTGCAAGCACTGTTTATAAGATTTCAAACATGATTAATATTTACAAGACCAATAGTTTTTGCAGTGATTAAGTTCGGTATCAATACACTCACCTCCATAGGAACAACAGAAGAGCGAACACGAGGATGAGGATGATAAATGCGACGAGAACAACGATAATCACAGGCACGTGGTTACTCTCCGGGGCAGGGGCAACACTTAGGGCTATAGCAAAAAGTGATAAAAGAAATTTAAAATTCATCTTCATAATCTAGGCAAAATATGCAATATAATTATGAAACCATAATGAGGTAAAAACGGTATAAAGCTAGTATATTAATAATCCGAAATAAAAGGCCAAAATGATGAAACCAAATGACTGTAACATAAACAGTCCCGAATTATTGACAATAGGATACATTTACAATTAGTTAGCAATCTTAATACCTGTATATCTATTAAAATACGATCATAAAATCCAAAGAAATTCTCAAAATCGATAGCCTTGATAACAATAAAAAATAAGTAATATGGTATTAAATAAAATCACATTTTAGGGACTGCTTTTAAAGGTAGATTATTCAAGTTATGGAATCTGACGATTTCTACCTTATCCTCTACATAGTAAGCCAAAAACACCGATTTGAAATAGTACAGTAATTGTGAGGTTAACTTCCAGGTGTTAAATGACAGAAATTGTTAACAAACAATAACGCCGATGTGTATTAGTAAAGTTTCACAATCGGTAGTCATTTGTGATAGCTCTTTAACATAATTACGGTCCAGGGCTATCACAAAGAGAACGCTTATCTTTTAGAACGCCTTGTTCTATGATGCTGACGTCAAATCTGTATGTCTACGTGCTAGCAACGTGAAACAAATTAAGAGAAACTAATATCAAATTCGGTTCAATTCAATTAATTGTACAGATTTATGTGTGTACTTTAGCCGCCTGATACAGATTTGAATGCCATATTCCAATCATTAAGCCACATTCTAATGAAGCACTGCCCTGACGTGAGACATAATGCTGTGTTCCAATACATGTCTGTATACTTGTCAAGTGATTAGTGATCGTTATAACTAAGTGGTAACAATTTCATTTTGATTTGCCCTTGTCACAGCTAGGATTACATCTATTAAAATTACTTTTTAATGGACCGATTGTGTAGCGCATTGATATAACACAGCAGCGAGCACACATCGATAAGTCTTATCCATACGCGCCATCATTAAGTCCGTAATTAGGTTATTTTCAGCATGTCCTATATAATCAAACTTTTACATCTAATGCGTGTGACAAACATGCTGAGATGTAAACTGTTTCTAATTGTAATGTATAATGTTCTAGCTTTCTATCTGGCGAGGAGAAAAAAACGTCCTTGGGAAAACTGAAAACATTTATACCTCTTTTATTGATTAAAGTAAATATGAACCGAAGGATAATGGGGAGGATCGATTTCCAGTCAGCATGTATCCGGAGGGGTCACCACCTCTCAAAAACACAACTTGACATCCGTTTGTGTACTCTAATATGCATTTAAGTCAGCAGACTCCTTTTCACTATTCGCGTCGATTGCTAGTGACAGGTGGCCACGTCGGTATGGTAAGCATCCGAAAGGAATGGAATCGTGATGTATTTTATCAGGAAAAGCTCCTTGGATAAAAAATCGACGTAAATCGATAAAACCTATAACATTTGTATGTAATGAGTTCATATCTAAAAACAGCATGCAATCAATACCAATACCACATAGCCAGCTATTTACGCGGATGAAAATGTTCGCGATTTCAACTTAAAACAAGAACATTATATTTTAGCGGTTTAAATTTTCGGATATGTTGTTCATGTTTTGTATATTTCAGTAGTTCTCAATATTCCTCTGAACAAATATTCGCGATCATAGCAATGTCTCTCCCGCTTAATCGAGAAAATAACTGGCGATAAAAAATTTCTATTTCCACGTATGCCTGCATTGCGTCGAGATAACCAGACTTTTCACTAGAATGTGAGAAATTAGCTTACTGTAGAATGCATTTATAGTTAAATGTTGTACATACCAACGCCAACGCTTCGCTCAGCTTTGGAGAAAGATTTTCGCAATGTCTGAAACAAAGAATCATTCTAGATTAGCTAAAAATGACGAGATATTAGTAACGCAAGGGTATAGGGCTATACAAATGATATATGACCCATAAAGGGCCGCAGTGAGCTCTATAATGAATACGACAGATAGTTATTTTTAATGTTACACTTAATGTTAGCGTTGACGGACACATAGCAAAGCATTAAACCAGAGGTACCAGTATCTAAATCCCACGTAAGGGATTTGTCTATAGGCACAAAGCAAAAATTAGATTCCTGTTTCTTACAAAAAAAGACAATATTCGATGGAAGATAGTTATGATTTTCATGAAATAAAATTACTATTTAAATTACATTAGATAACGTGGGACTGGAACATCTTCGGGGAACAATATTTTCCATTGAATTACTAACAGTCAAGCTTATTACACACATTCACGACCTGATCGTAAAACGGTATCATTGAGTTTCGCAAGCAAATAGTCCTGAAATCACACTGTTTTTTGCATAATTTTCTACCAGAAAAAAACAAAACTCAGTAAAGTTTCATAGCAATAAACAAGTGTAATGCAATATCTTCATCAGAAAATAGGGAATCATAAATGTATTCATGCTCGAAGAAAACCTGCATTCTTAGGAAAACAATAATAAAAGTCTCATAAAAAAGTGTTGAAATTCGCTTCGTTAATTAGAGGCGTTCACGAATACATTAAATAAGTGAGGATAACTCCCTGTGCGCCACAGACAGTGTCAAAAGTAACCGCGTTTTCAACACTTCCTTCTTGATTTTTACTGTTACAAATAACTCTCGCCTGATACGTCCTACTTTGTCAACGTTAACGGGGAAGGTTGATCACGAAGTGTCATTGGCTCATAAACGAACGTCCAATAAAGAGGCAAGATTACTAAACTGAAATCTCCCTGCGGGAAAACACCTGACAAAGATTTAGAATAAACGTGTCTTGTTTTCAGCCTCACATCTACAGTGTGATAACTCTGCAGCAAAGGACGTTCATTTATCTCTACTTAAACGAATATTTATTTGCAGATCAGATAATTCTATTATCGTGCATATTAAGTACTTCTACATTTTCCCATACTCATTCCAAAACTTCAGCATCTATAGATATCAATATTTTTGTGCGTGATGGTTAAGATTTTTTCGTACACCATGTGAATGAATGAAAGAGAGCGTCAGAATTCAATGAATAACTGACGAATCAGTCTAAGGTGTAATATTGACGGTATTTAATGTTTTGATAATGGAAAAAAAGTCATTGTCGCCAGTAACGTGGCAGTAGATCAAATCAATGGTAACTAGTTTTATATATCTATACTCCGAGTCGATGTGATGTATATCAGGTAAATGACGTCCAATGCTTGGCCATTATGACATCATGAATGTTGAGACGGAAACGTTAAATGATAACTGTCAAAATATCTTTTTCATTTCATGAATTAAATCATCGGTACTATATTTATTTTTGTTAAAATTCCATATTAGAAAAGATCTTCCAAAATCAAAGAATGTAAATATACGAATTATTTGAAATGTATTTTAATGGTTATGGTTAATATACATGGGGTAGCTTGCGTACAATTGTTTTTTATTGCACTAGCGCGCATTACGAAGATTGTCTGCAAAATTGTGGCATCCCAGACCGAAGATGTCATATTTGATACTTTAAAGCTTCCGTACAAATATCGTGCAAAAGTGTAAATATGTTGGGTAAATGGATGTTTTAACCAACTTCATCAACAAATTTTGGGCATCACATCATTAAAGAATACTAAAAGTCGAAACTATGGTAAAACGGTATTTTCGTATGTATCACGTGAACAATCTTCTCGAACACAGAACACAAATAATTAAATCACAAACAATCAATTGTTGATAGCTTATCATTGCCAGATACATTAAAACGTGAGACTCAATAAAATACTCATTGTATAACAAAATGGAAATTAGATAACTACGTACCAATACATTAAGTAAAAAAAGAATTTTGGGAAGGTTTGGCGAACCAATTGCCATTTCAATAAAGTGGGATTTCAGCTTCTTAATAAGTTCCTTGGAAACCTCTAGAACATTTCAGAATATCAATGACACGTTCGCTGTTGAACATTTTTGCGGAGTCAGCATTAACAGTTGTCTCCAACACTTATCAAATGCCACACGAGCGAAACGTGGCATTAGATACAAAGAAACGTCATCGATTCTCTACAGTAACCCGGGACCCTTAGCTCATTTATCAGAACACAAAACTACCTAAATTAGCAAACAAATTCGTTTATTCTTTCCATCTATAAATACAGGTTTTGGAACATAATAATTAAAACTGAACAAACTCCATCAAAATCGGCTTGATTGATGTTGAAATATTTTCGATTGTCTTTGTATATTGTTGAATGCATACACAAGATGTGTAATCATGCCATATAAGATCCATTCCGATCCAATGATATATGTTGGTATGCAGAATGTGCTGCAAATGGTTTTTTAACTTCATTAAACGAAGCGATTCATACACTTGATTTAATAAAATTCTATTCAATTTCAATGAAATTACGGCTATTGTTTATTTCAAATTATTGAACCAGAAATGTAAGCAGGCAATGGGGTACTGATGTGATTAGACGAAAACCTATCTGTATATAACACTTTTACACCATTACTAGTAACCCCATATTTAAACATGTATACAGATCGATGGTTACTCCAACACAGCTGGCCAATTAGCAAAGAACTTTCATCATCGTCACAACGGATGTATCAAATTTAAAGTCGCCTTACGGGTACATTCTATATTTTAATCACAGCTTAAACGTTTTCTAAAAAGATTATTAATTACAATTTGTTTTCATTCAAATCAAAATAGGACATTTTCATTCGAAATAACTTTTTTCGTTTAAGGAAGAAACCATTTGGTTTAACAAGTGCCATTCTGTAACAAGCGACCATTCTGTAATATTATCAAAGAAAAACTTGATTTATATCGAAATGGAGTTCAAATATTGTCTCATATAGCAAGTTCTTCGAGTACTATGGTTGTATAATGTGTACTACTAGACACACTATTTCAGCAAGATACACTGTACATTTTCGGGATATTCTTGATCATACAAATCTATTGTGGCAAATATTTTAGTGAAGTACCAATGCTTGAATAACTAATACAAAACTGCTCTCCGCTATGTACATTTGCAAGCAAATGTAAATCAAACATACCAAAATTAGTCTTAAATCGCCACATTGACATCGGGATAATAAGTAACAAAATATATATGAATTTACCAAAATAAAGTAATTTAAACTCACCCCGTCAACATTGGAGAATGCCCCGTACCAGATGTCGTAATTCTGGGACGGAACTAGCGGGGCGTTGTAGTATCCCCGATAGGTCTTATTGTCTCCGACCACAAAAGGGACAGTCAGCTGGTCAGGAGTCAGTTCAGCTGCGATGTAAGCCCCGAGACCCTTAGCTCGAGCTTCATGGAAATCTGAACCAACCTGGCGAACGCTCTCTGGGATGCTCCGTTTGGTCAGACGGCCAGAGCTCACATTCTCAACGATCATACGATAGAAACTGCAACAGAGACAGGAACATATACATTATAATTATATACCACAGTGCTTAAATAATATATCTTCCTAATAGTTTTTATTTATATCTTAAAACTCTGTATTTTGTTAAATAAAGTGTATATATTCCTTGCTACTTAGAGCGATAACTAATACAGCCTGTTGCTTGATCATTTACCGTCTTTGAAATAAAATTTGATGAAAATTAAATCAAAAACGTAAATCGAAATGATTTTAAAATCTGACCGCGGTGAAAGACCCGTCTATGACTTTAAGATCCATTACCAATCCATATTGGTTATTTGATAATGGTATGTATCTAAAACCTCGAAATATGAAGAAGATTCAGCAAAATACCAAAATTGTGGACGGGATTGCAAGGCCAACCAATAATTAAAGGATTTTGAGAACAGGATACAAAATCCCATGTGTATGTACTAAATCGTGTCACTATTTAACCAGATTGCCTCAAACTGTGGCTGTATTCACCTAGGACTCGTTAGTGAAGGATAAAGCAAAAAGTTTGTAGCCTTAGGTAGCTAGTCGGGTAATGTAGTTATTTAAGTCACTGCAAGACACCATAATCAGTTTCGATGTAATCGTTGAATGGATAACAAAAGTATGTGTCGCCAAAAGTTGATTGCGCTGTTCTTAGTTTTCATCAAGCGGATTTATTTATCGTTTTGAAATTAACTTCATCACAAGAACTTGTCGGGGCAGTTTTCCAGAATATTTTCAAAAAATTTCTACATATCTTGAATCAGCAAAAAACATCCAAAAAAAATAAATCGTCCAACATATGTCATTTTTTCAGAACTGCATTATGTTGTATGATTTCAATGTCAGTCTGTACAAGAAATTTCTTTATCGAGATAACTGATATTTACTGTCACAATATTATGCGTTGCCATGCCCAAATCATACAGAATCGAACAGGATTTGAATTTCCACTTGACTTTATCTCCAAATACGATACAAATGCTGTAAAATATCAATTTATCAAAGGAAACGTAAGAAGCAATGTGGGAATAAAGAGTTTTCAAAGTATTCAAAAAGTGTTTCAGACTATTAGCAGCTAATATCTTACGTCCTTCGTGTTGTGGTACCAGCAATTTCGAAACTGTTAAATACTTCAACACAAGGCGTACAATTCATTTTAATATGACAAATAAACGTATTTCTGTACACGAAAATAATAAAAAGAAAACATTGCCATACAATCGAGGGTAATAGCAAAACCTGACTGTCGACCTGATGACACTGGATACACGCTGTATATTATACAACAAAAATTTTGCCTATGGCACACTCTGTATATTATACATCAAGTATTTAGTCTATGGCACACTCTGTATATTATACATCAAGTATCAAGTCTAGGGCACACCCTGTAAATTATACATTAAGTATCAAGTCTAGGGCACACCCTGTATATTATACATCAAGTTTCAAGTATAGGGCACCCTGTATATTTTACATCAAGTTTCAAGTATAGGGCACCCTGTATATTATACATCCAGTATCTAGTCTAGGGCACCCTGTATATTATACATCCAGTATCTAGTCTAGGGCACACCCTGTATATTATACATCAAGTATCAAGCCTAGGGCACCCTGTATATTATACATCAAGTATCAAGTCTAGGGCACACCCTGTATATTATACATCAAGTATCAAGACTAAGGCACCCTGTATATTATATATCAAGTTTCAAGTATAGGGCACCCTGTATATTATACATCAAGTATCTGGTCTAGGGCACACCCTGTATATTATACATCAAGTATCAAGCCTAGGGCACCCTGTATATTATACATCAAGTATCAAGTCTCGGGCACACCCTGTATATTATACGTCAAGTATCAAGTCTAGAGCACACGCTGTATATCATACGTCAAGTATCAAGTCTCGGGCACACCCTGTATATTATACGTCAAGTATCAAGTCTAGAGCACACGCTGTATATCATACGTCAAGTATCAAGTCTAAGGCACACCCTATATATCATACATCAAGTATAAAGTCTAGGGCACCCTGTATATTATACATCAAGTATCAAGTCTAGGGCACACGCTGTATATTATACATCAAGTATCAAGCCTAGGGCACCCTGTATATTATACATCAAGTATAATGTATAGGGCACCCTGTATATTATACATCAAGTATCAAGTCTAGGGCACACCCTGTATATTATACATTAAGTATCAAGTCTAGGGCACCCCTTTATTGATTGGGGTCCATTCAATACATTTCAATTATACAGTAAAATGTGTATGTATAATGCATTGTGTAATACGAGTGATAGCTAGGGGAGTCGTTTCGTCCATTGCGGATGAGGTTTCAACATATTGGATTAGAACTCGGTGTTGATCTACACTACAATGATTACAGTGTGTATTATGTGTCGAAATCACCTTTATTATTTCTCTAGAGTATATAGACAATACATACCGCCGGCTTTATATATCAAAGTACAGTGCTCCTCGTACAGTACTCAGGACACACCTGCACTAATACAACCAACATAAACTACAACCTCCAAAGTCACACATCCAACCAGCGTTCTGGTCCGGAAACACCCCTAACTCACCTAATGGTTCTGTCCTGTGATGCTGTCAATTTCACTGTCACTGTTGTATCGGTGTGGTCCATTATATTCGGTGTAGGGGGTTCCTTAGGATCTGCAACAAAGACGGGTGATTACTCAATATAATCCAATAAACGTCTCAAATAAGTAGAATCCTCTTTAATTGTTAAAGACGTGAGCTGAAAATGGTTAATCCATGAGTTAAACTTTAATCAAAGACAACATCATCAGTGATCATCGACACAGAACAAAAAAGCAGCTAATAATCCTTACCCAAAGGTTTGGTCCAGACAGCAATGCGTGTGGAAGGTCCAGGTCCCCTGTTAGTACTTGTATGGATGCTACATAGGTACTTTGTGGCCGGTACTAGGTTACTGAAGGTATGACGGTGCACGCTCGGCCGGACGTTGACCTCGCGATGCTGGTCAGGGGCAACAGACATGGACTCGACAGGGAAACAGGACAACTGTATCAAATGGATGGAGGATCTCAATCAACATCCAATCTTTGATATCCATGTAATTTCACAATTTGAGTTTTATAAATGACAAATCTTATACTTTAATGGCATATTGTCTTATTTGGGTACATATATTGAAAGCTTCAAGAAGAGTTTGTGACCAAAATATTATTTTGTTTTCTAAGAAAATGACTTCATTTTCCACACACAATGACATAACAATCAATATCTAAGAAAATGTGAAAAGACAGAACGTACTTAATTTGATGGTAACCACAGAAGTATCAAGAATCAGAATAGGTATGTGTCGGTTTCCAGACAACAAGAGTGACACTATTGAAGTGGTACAGCACGGCGTTATTACTTACCAGGTAGGACAAAAGCTCCCCCTGTGTGGAGGATGAATCTTCCCAGATTAGCCCAATAGATGTCGCTGTCTTAGAAATATTTCTGAAGTTCTGAATTGGCCCTGGCACTGTAAAGGTATAATTATATGTAAACAAAGAAATAGCTAAAAGACCATGCAACATTTAATCTAAAACAAACATTTTGAACAATTAAGAAAACTTAACTGCTTTTAAATACCACATTCATTCAGAACAAAAAGTCATGTCTGCATAAAAACGAAGAGGGTCTTACCAGCAGTTGTGAAGAATTAACAGGCAATAGTTGTTTGGAATAGATTTAGCCTTTGTACATCAATTGCATACAAACATAAATATATTAAATAATCTACTTACACCCCTCCTCTGTAGCAACCACAAAAACTGGACTTGGGTCTCCATCACCTGCAGAGTTCACAGCTCGGATCTACAAACCAATGCACTTCGTTTGAAACGTCAAAGTACTTTCGAAGTCAAAATACATTGCGTTTTAAAACCTCAAAATATTTCAAGTTCATAAAAAAATTAAGTAAATATTACTAATCAAATATAATATACATTTTTAGATGAAATATTATCTCCTATAGATATAGTCTTTATTATGTATAAAGTAGTTTACCTCGATGCTGTAATTAGTATACGAGTCAAGATTTTCTAGTGTATGGGCAACTACTGCAGCTGATGACGTCACTTCCTTTCCGATTTTTGTCGTAAACTCCCGACTGTCGGTTTTCCAGATGCCAAGATTGTATCTCATGACGTCAGTCGGAGGGCGGAAGGGTTTCTCCCAAGACAGAGTCAAGCTGTTGCTGGTCCGTCGAATCAATCTGACATTTCGTGGAGCTGACGGCGCTAAAACATTAACCAATCTGATGCGTTTAACAGAAACCACAACCGAACGTAATTGTATGGATTTGTTCAAATTAATGGCTAATTTCTGCAGGTTGTTCAGAAGTTTCATTTTTTATTTCGCATATATAGTGCAAGAATCGGGCAAATCTTCTGTGCTGTGGTTAATTAAATGTGATTTCTTACGCTTGGCACAGCTATGAATCCGGATTCAACGGGAAAACAAAGTAAACTGATAAATACCATTGTGTGTTAAATGATCTACTTAAGCTTTGATGTATACCCTTCTATAGTAGAGAATTATTAGCATTTGTGTATTATCCTTTTTCTGCTTAAAATTTTGATCGGCAAAATTTATTGATAGCAAATATCATAAAAGACATGAAAGACATTTAGTTTGTTGAATATCTCCGTAGAAACAAATAATAAAATGGCAGTATAATTGGAATGAAATTTAAAAGAAGGCAATTACAACACAAACTAATTTTGTCGTCAAACATCGACGTCCTCGCAGCATCCGAATGAGACTATTTTGTTCACGTGATTTACAGGTGCGTGATGCTCGTAACTCGATAACAACCAGAAATTGAAATATAATTTGTATGCGAATCGTGTCTTCCAATCTTTGAAGCACATTTTCAGTGTGGAAATTTTGTATTTTACACGGGTTTTTAACCACGCGCTACTAGTTTGTTATGGAATTTATGGACAAGGGGGGAAATGGTATTTGAATGCGCGTGATGCCTCGACGCGCGTGCTAAACGACCCATTCGTAATTACAATGACACATAAATTTTCACACAGTAATTCTAATTAAAATGAATCTCATCTTGTCAGATCTTCGCGTTACCATTGGCGTAGATTTATTCGGTGTACTAACTTCTTTTCTAAGAAGCATGAGACAGCTAGCACCCAGCTGAAGATTGTTTGACGTAGTTTATTACATGCTACACCCAGTTTCTTAGCTGTTGTCAGCGGAAGTGTGAAAAAGTGACTTCTAACTGTACTCACTCCTAAACATCATAAAACATTTAAAAACTTTTCTTCTCTATTGTGTTTGACACTTTTATGGAACAAATAACGTATTGTCACATCCATTGCAAGGACATCTGTCTAAGACTTGTCACTTATATATATTTATGTCCAAGAATACGTATTTCCGTGCATAAACCGAAAAACACAGAAATAATTCATTGTAATAAATTTTCAACTATATCTCCAATCACTTGAACTAGATTAACATGATTTTTATCGCTATTTTTTATTATTTCATTGTAACATTTTCGTTATGTTTATCAATATTCCATTGAAAGATGAAAAGAGGTGTAGATATGTAAAGATGGAAGGAAAGAAGTCGACGTTTTGTAAATTTTATATAGCTAAATATGTAATACATGCATGTATGTATGTCTGTATATAAGAAGTGCTGCCAGCCTTCAGGATTACGGCTTTAGCAAATGTAGCAAAGGACATGGTGGTGATATTGTTATGTAAATTTCGGGAAGCGCCTTGAAAATATTACTTGATAAATTTAGCTCTAATCTGAACGTACTTGTCTTAGGAGTAGATGTACATGTCCGCTCTGATTCTGGACTATATTGGTCATGGTCACTCTGGAAACTCATCGTGACGCAGTACTCAGTAGCTGGCTGTAGGTCCGAGATCGAGGCGCTCTTCACTCCGTTTTGTCCAGCAGGCGTAGCCCCAGACACGTGTACCGCCTGATTGGTCCCCGCGAGCTGCGCGTTCGAAATTGTGATCTGGTATTGGCTGATATTGTCACAGTTCCATGACGACCGAGGTGGATCCTGAAATTAAGACGACATTTCATTTTTGACCACTATTCGTACTTCAAAACTTACTCTAATAATGATTGATTTTTTTATTCTCTACTTCTACAATACAGGAAGCACTAGGAATATGGTCATTAATTTTTTGTTTTATTTTCTTAATATTTTTGAACAAATGCATTACCTGTGGCAAGTTCTAAAACTATTATGAAAGTCAATGAGAGAGCCAAATTTCGGAATCAGTATGTTAACTCGCTCAACAAAACGTATTTAAAATAAACTGGGGAATATGGTATTGCCATTTATAGTCTGGAAACGTGTTTACCAACACCAATTTCTCTTTGGAATAGCAGTAATATTATTTTGAATATTCAAAATATATTTATACATATTTGTCACAGTAAGAAGAGGCTAAAGCAAGATTACCTTCCACGTAACCACGAGCTCGGTCTGAGGAAATGAGCTGTTGAATTCAAACCCTGATGTAACCGTCCTTAAAATTGGCGGAAGCTCGGGAGCTACAAATACATGTAGAAAGTTAATAACAAATATTTATGAGTTTCACGTGCACATCTCTCAGTTTACCGTAACCCTAACAACATTAGCCACAATCGATCAGGTAATACGAACGAGTTCCCCCAAACAAACCGCTACATACAATGGAACCTTTATGATATTCCTTTGTTGAGCAGGTACCATGCTATAGTCCCTATTTGATCAACCCATTTTTATTAGTAAACTGTAATGCGGGTATTTAACATACAGAAGCTGGTTTATTTAATATCACAACCATATTGCTGTGTTGGTTGGCTGTCTTGTGTTAGTTAACAAAAGGATTATTAAATGGAAATACCCTTTTTCTCATGCCAGCATGTAGTCTTACAAGTTCTATTTACGATATATATTATTATTATTTTAAACGTCCCCGGTCTCTACAATAGGACTGTAATTGGTTAATTTCTTCTACGAGTAATCAATCCGATTTGACACAATACGTAGATCCCATAACAAAAACATTGCATTTCTGATTCAATTTGTGGCTTGTTTTCAAACACAATTAGCGCTGAGCGCAGAGGCACAGCTGATTACAGATTTTCATCTTATAAATAAAGAATGAGTGCGGAAACAACCGGGTGTTGAAACCCGGTATATTGTGTAAATGAGTATTGCTTCTCCGCCTGCTGATCCCGATACATAGGTGTGTGTGGCATTGTAATCTAATCGAACGCCACCGGGGGTTTTGAAGTTAATATAGTTATAGCCTGTAACGTTGTTACGGGTGTCCCGGGTGTCCCGGGTGGGTAGACTTTCATCAAATCTACCGTCTGCCCTTTCAGCTTGGAGCACATGCTACTCACGCTCTGTCTGTATTGTGAATTTTAGGCAAATATCCACAGTACTGTACCAATCATTTATTGAACGTGTTACTGACATTCCTAATCAATAGCTTATATCAAATCATGGCGAATTCCCAAATATCTTAACTCAATGTTCTAATCAACAGCTTATCTCGAGTTATTAAAGAAGTCCATTGTTTATCAAAAGTCATCGAAATTCTTATCAATACTTTATCCCGAATCTTCGAGGAATCTTAATACAGTGGATCATCCGTGATTAATAAAGAAATCTTGCGATAACTTTCAGATCGAATCTCACAGACGTAACCCAATTCATTGAGACAATGAATCATAACAGTGGCTTGGCATTAGGGTGTATCTAGCATCAGGATGTGACAAATTAATCCGAAAGGTTATCAGATCAAAGCCATAACTGGGCCTAGTATCAAAGTTGAGATCAAAGTGATGAAGGGACAAACCACAAGGAAACCAACATTGGAATGGCCATTGGAAGATTATGATTTAATTTCATAACCTCAATCAGCATCTCACTTAAATCGAATTGCATTGCTGTTCTAAATGGTGAAATCCAATATAGGTGAGCAGTGTCAGTGTCTCTTTTACTACCACACTTGGTGGACGGTTGCTCATTCACCCCTTACCACATAATTGTGTTCTTCCAATTCTAATGCTGAGAGAGTTTATAATAAAAGAACAGGGATGAATAAGTAAAAACCTACCATGATTTTACTATAAAACTGAATTAAAATACCCACCTCCACAGAGTGTAGTGGCGTTCAGTGAAGGCCCGGGGGGACCGTCCCCTCCCTCACCGTCACGTCTCGCGGATACTTTGATGGCATATCTTGTGTTTGGTAGGAGATCGGTAATGGTGAAGTTACATAGGAACATATACTGACAATTCATGTTCAGTACTATTCCCGACAGTCGTTCTGTGCCCTCGTCTAGATCCTGGGCAGTGACGCTGTACCACAGGATGGGCGGGTCCCCAGTGTCACCCCGCTTCCGGTCCCACCTGTGCCACTGAATGTGGATTTCTTTTATACCTAGTCCACCGTCAACAATGAAGGGAGGTCGGACCAAACGGGGAAGTTCTGTAAAATTTAACCATTTAAACATAAATGAAAATCACGTCATTTTTTTACCTTTATATACATGTACCATACAATATCATATATCACTTTAAATAAATAGCATATTTTCGACAGACATTTACTTTATGTAATTTGGATGAATAATCATAAAAACAAATACAAAGACAAATTATATCTTACATTATATGAGGATGAAACTAATATGTTCTAATGTATTTACCAATGAAATGCCAGATAAATTGCATCATTTTCATGGATGGTTATATGCAAGTTGTTGAAGTGTCAGAATTATTGAGGCACAGACCATTTCAATGAGAATTCGCCAAAAAACGATATAATAAAGATCTATAATCTAGCATGCACTGCACCTAGAGCCCAGACAGACACTTAAAGTACAGCAGCAGTACAGCAGTTGGAAATTTCAATTGAATAAACCGTTGGATTGAACATATCTCTTGGAACTTGAAGCTGTTCGGTCAATTAGATTCCTCGAGATTTTGGCAGAGTTTTAAGAATAATTAGAAGATTACGTTTGACGAAAATTTGCTAAAGTGATAATCTTGGGAAAATAATGTAATTATCTTTGATCTTTATTGGAAGTAGCGATAACTGTTTAACATTTCTTTCATCTTATTTTCTTTATAATTATTTTTGTGTTAAGCCCCATTATGTTTTAGGGAAAAAATATCGTCATGATTACCAAACTTTGCTGAATTGATAGAGCATACATCCTTATGAAAATATCCGCTAAAATACCCACATAAAAATGTTTCCATTTTTTTTTCTCTCAAAAACAATAGAAAACCCCTCGTATAAGAGGGGGATTCCGACTTAGTGCCACACAGCTAAATATATCGAGTCTGCAAGCGAAGGCAGAAAAACAACGGAATTTCCAAAACAATTTTTGTAATTACGTACACAAGTACTGGATGGATTCCGAAATAAGCTTTAAAATCATCGAATAAGAGTAAAAAACACCGATGGGCTCGTTGGAGTAGGATTAAGAACGAAAACTCTGTATTTTACAGTACATCAAAATCGAACACGTGTTGGTAAAGGCGTAGCGCGCTTTATTGGTGACACCGTCTCAAAATACACATATTCTTTACCTAAAGCTCTGTGGGTTTCTTCTCTTTTCGTACACCTGCGTCATGTTATATATCATTGAAAACGTTGATGTACATTGATTTATGGGAAATAAAGTTGGAAAAGCGAATCATAAAAATATTTCAATCCCGTTTAGATTCTCCAAAATATAATACATATCAAAATATAGGCTACGAATTGTGAGCAATTTTTCAGCAGGAGAACAGACAACTAACTGATACCGAACTTTATTCTAGTGCATTCGTTATCCTGGTTCTATATACCCCACTTTAGTTTCCCATGTATACATCTTACTATTTTCACTCAACATTTTTTATCAGAATACGTTTAATTGTACCTGTAAATGAATCATATTAAATATTTGAGGAGCCACAGTCTATATATGTGGAAAAAATGAGTGTCAAATGTTAAAACAGTTGTAGTATTCACCGTTTACTCGAAACTACCTTCGCTCATGGCCACGCTTGTTTTGTTTACCATCCAGGTATCGAACATTATACAAATATTTCATGGGTTACTGTGCTCTAGTTCATAATATTTCACCTCGGCCTCGTGCAATATAACATTTGTTGATTACCATCACCTCGGGTTGAATATTATGAACTAGAGCACAGTAACCATGAAATATTTGTTTTATTACATAATCACCAGTTTTTCAGTTGAATATCGTTTTTATAAAACGAATACGACAATCACTTAACAAAATCATCAACACCGTACCGTACGGAAAAAAAACTAATATCCTATTAAAGATTGACGTATAGCCCACGTACGTCATGTTGTAACTCCGGTTTGGATGTCTTATTGTCTGTTTTCACATTAGACCTGCTTGCAGCATTTTGATCTAATACATTCATCGTGTTCGTCCTTTACTCGTAACACTACACGTCTACATGACGTGCTTGATTCGAGATCTCTAAATCCAGCGCGGAATTGAGCGTGAACCTTTGTGACGTCATAATAACGTAGCTCACTGTTACTCGCAATTCCTCGGAAGTTTTCTACAAAACTAAACAACAACAGCGAGGTGTTCCTAAAGCCGTGCAATATAACATCTCGAACCGTGCAATATAACGTTTCCATGGAAGCGTGCAATATAACTTCGAACCGTGCAATATAACAAGGTTTTATTGAACGGTCGGTGTAATAGTTGAAAATATTATATTTCTTCATATATAGATTGGTGTAAACAAATTATGTAATAAATACGTATATACGAGGTATTTTATATATATGGTATTAACCCGTTGTATTCTATGAATTCTTTACTAAATGATTATTAGCATAATTATCCTAATTAGAAAGAAACCAAATGAAGTACGTTTCATAAAGTATGTTAATGTAGATCTTAGGAAAGATTAATGAAAGCATAACGGGACTTTCTATAATTCAGTAAATCAATGGAATATCCAATCTTCGTGCTCTACACAATGTTCTGTAACCTAATAGCATTAATATATATTGACAAAGAATTTCTTATGCCAGTGCATTCGATTCAATGCATTTAACAGTATTTATGATCAAGTTGAATTCAACGCCAAATTACAATATGACCCATTGCGATCTACAATGTATATAATGTATTAAGTAATCTGCTCAAACTGCTCATATGGTGGCGAGCGTAACCGTAGAATGTCGAAATGTTGAACAAGAAACAAATTATAGAATAATCCAGCATCACATATTCTAAATTGATATCAAATACTCATACAATTTCCATTAACTTGATTTGTACACATAAAACTCCGTTCTTGTACATACTCTTTATTTTCTTCGCAGTTCTTGGCGAAGACGGGGGAAGGGATTTATCTGTAATTTTTGTATCTTAATCATGAATGAAATAATAATTAGTATTATTAGTTCATTAAAATGTGCGTTATGAAAGGCAGATACATTGTATATATAGGAAAGAGATAAAGAAAAATCGCATGTAAATAAGAGGTCAAGCGCATTTAAATCAGTTGTGTCAACCAGGCCATACCAAAAATGCAATCGGCAAAAATTGCCTTTGCGTTAAAAACAAAATAAATCAAACCAAATGAAATGTAATTTAAATATGTCTCGTATATGAAATGTCCTGTGCTGACCTTCTAAGCCCTGTCGACATCCATTAGAGATATTAAAACCTACCGTATACCCTGGCAGTGATGGTAGTGGACGTGGTACCAGCCACAGAGTTGACAATGCACGTGAACCTATCGCCAGCGTTAACGTACTCCACAGCGTACAGGTTATATCTAGTGTACATGTACACCTCGAGTTCCCCGGAGTCCATCAGGGTCACGCGTCTCCTGGCCGGACCTCGGATCACAATCTCACCGGCTTTAGGGGTCGGGTAGGCCGTCACGGTACAGTTGAGCGTTGTGTTCTGGCCGGGGTTGACCTCGACGTTGGTAAAGGATAATATCGTGGGCGGTGTTACTGTTAATCAAATCGTATCATCATTATCTTAAACGATCTAAATAAATACCAACACCGAGAAGAGAGATTTTAATCACACAAAGTCACTTATTAGTGGGAAACATCATTATTATTTCGCAAACATCACAATGGTTACCAATACCAATTATAATGGAAATTTCAAATTTTGCAGTTTTAGTTACCATGGTAGTCATCCGGAATATGTGTAATTTACGCGAATTTGTTACTTTGTTCATGTTCGCCTTCTTTTTATAGCTTTTGTTGAGGACAATCGTGAACAAACTTTACTCAGAAACTTCAGATATATCTTTAGGAGAAACTTTGTTCAAGGATGTGCCCTATGGTTTCTAGATTAAAAAAAAAATGACCACCAATGTAAACCCTCTAAGGATTTGGAAACGTTCGACAGTGACGTGCTATTTTAATTGTGTTATTGAACATTACAAATCAGCCATACCGCGAATTTCCTATTCTAACAGTTGAAACTAAAACATGAACCAATACATACCAGCTTGACAAAATGGAGGATTGAAGTAGCCTTCGATACAACGACATTGTTTGGAGGGGCCTGTAAATCGGTTACAGTGACGGGAATCTTGGCAGAAACAGCGCTTCGAGCAGTCCCATCCGAACCTGTTCTCTGGACACGCGACGGCTGTAAAAATCAAAACTGAAATGTTTTAACTTCAAGAATCGGTTACTACTGATGGAAAAATAATGAAACAAACGAAACATCATGGGAACGATACTAAAGATATGATGGAAACACAAGTATATCAAATTCTCGAAACAAACTACAAGAGTATCATTTCAAATGGGGGAATAGCCTTTGATGAAGAACATGGACACTTTCAATTTAATTCTGAAAAAAATACAACATTTGAAAACAAAATCTTATTCCAGGAAGTGAAAATTTCCGAAACAATGTAGCAATAATGTTTAATTCTGACGATGAAATTTTGCTGAAAAAGCACCAATTTGCGAAATCTTTACACAGCACAGATATCTGAATTTGACGGTAAAGGATTGTAGATGAATATAAAAGTCTTCATTTTTACTCCCTTTCGCGTGGGATTTAAGAGACGCAGCAAACCTCTAACTATGAATAAAAATTCGATATTAAGTTACTTTGACTATAATTGTAATGTCAGGGGGTGGCGCAATTTTGTAATTTAAACAAGAAAATATGATAAATCTTTAAAACGAAAGCAATCACTCATTCCAATAGAATTGTTTCCACAAATAAGAGTGTAAAATTCTCTGTACATGAAATATACAACAGCATTTTGACCTGGATTATCTCTATCAACAAACCATAATTTTTGATTATCGATTTCAATTTAATAGTCGCCATTTAGACGCTATTGTGACGTCAAGAAGACACTCTCCATTTGACTGTCGCAGGGTTTTGGACGGCTATCGTTTTATTCTGGAACTTCAATATCGCCAAGCTTCTGATTTCCATTACATTGAATTATTCATTGTCTTTCCTCATAATCTTATGAAGGGTCGACATCATTCATAGTTTTTATTCCAGCTTGGTTCAAAATTACCAGGGTGATTGATAATCATGGAGGTTTCATTGATGTTTTATGTCCGGTGTTTACACGTTCACATCTCGCGTGAAATAACGACCCGTCTTCGGGAATTCACGAGCTCCAACACAACTTTAACTCAAACGTTTAAAATGCCTTTTCCGATCGCAATAACTTAAACGTTCGATCATTCATGTTATCATCAAATTCTCATTTTACAGTTATTTCTCCTTTGAGTGTGTAATTACCAGTAAAACTGATGACGTAATCAATTTTTGTCGAAATGGCTGACTATACATAAAATGGACCACGATTTTGGTATCACTTATCATCTCACCTCCTGGGTCGCGAAACATGAATGAGGTAGGAATGGACGATTGGGTGATGGGTTTTCTTCTGGAATTTTTAGATTTCTTTCGCCGCCAAATTATATAAAAGATCATAATTATAGGGCATAATGCATAAAACAAAGAATTAATAAATAGATTGATATTTATTTAGCATGAACAGTGGACAACTCATCACAATTGTTTATCATCAATTTTTAAATAACCCGACTAGTTGCCTTTGAGAATTAAAGACAATGCTAACTTTCCCCTGGCGTGATTGCACAGAAAACTTAGATATCTTAGGTTAATGGGGATGGTTATTTTGGTTTTTAGTATCTAGATCAAAGCGTATTACATACTATACATTATATTGCACCATGCTAATGTCCGAAATAATCCCAAATAGAGATCAATAACTCTTGGGAAGTGAAATTTTATATTAATCATTCATTTCCTAAATAATTCATATAAACAATAACGTGTGCTACTACACCGGCTGTTCGTTTACCCTGTGCACCTGTAGTCAGTTTGATCGTGTCCGCCATGAGAGGACAAGCGTCCGACCGAAATGGATTCTGATAAAACATGCACGACCGATTTGGTTCCTTGCCTAATGGACTGAAGACTTACATTTGCTTGTTAAGTACGACGAGAGCAGCTTCATTATATTTATGTATAAATGTAGATAATTCTTCTCCGATGGTTATAATGTTCTGGCTAAGAGTAATATCATGTCCGTATGTAAATAGGTTTAACGGGCCACCTGCTTCCACACAAACCGAATGGTCCCCGTTGTTTGGTATGTAGAAAATGGAGAGCAGCTTAGCAGTGCTTGCTAAAGCAACTGCCTCTAATATTAAGGGGTATCCAAAAACGTAAATTAAATGTAAACGAGTGATCTAATCGAGGGATAATAGAGGAATTCAAATTAATGTCAAATTCTTGACTTAACAAGAACACAGGAACGAAAATAGAAATATCTCACAAAATTGCGTAGGAATTGAATCACAATACCATTGGAGATTTACAAAACGTATGTCTTCTGGTGTTTCTTTATATCTGATACGACAAATATATGTATGTGCGTGCCTTTGTTGTTTTTACTAGGGTATGGGCTGTGTCTTCTGCACTAAACAAATGACCAGATGTAATAGCTTTAAAAAGTGTACCATTGCCTTCAAATTCTGAGTAAGTGTAGCATTTTGTATGGCTATATTGTAAATTTAATCAAATCTGAAAATGGTAGACTCCAACTTATGAAATAGTGGACCAAGTCTTCTTTGTATCTCATGCCAGTTTTCCTCGATACTTCAGGGGTTACTATTACTATCTTTATATCCTATGTACCATGCCATTGGAAGCCAATTGTGAGGCATTGTGTTCCAGGCAGTTGAGTTTGGACCTTTGATGTACAGAAACAAATTATCGGTTGATTGCATAACGGTACGCTGTATTGGCTTTGGTTAGCATTGTTCCTTTATAGTCTTAAAAACAAGTCTCTGTAGACTTGTAATTGGTCAGTTTGATCTTCTCCTGAGAGGTTTCCAGTTTTACTATGTCATAGTCCACGGGACTAGGGTAGGTATAACGACAGTGATAGTAATCCCTGGAGTATTGAAGATTCATGCTGGTATGCCGTGTTTATATACCAGGAGAAAAAGAAAATTTGCTTTTCTTTGACTTAATTTAGTTTGACGTCTTTACATTTTTACTATCGCATTATGGTATCATTGTAGTTACAAAATAAACAGTCCAATCGGATTTGCTCATGCCACATTCAACCTTCTCTCCCAAAATGTCTTAATGAATTGTTTCAACTTAAGAATTAGAAAAAAAAATCATATGTGTCTTCAGGGGTCGCTAAAATAAGTGAACTGTAATTCAATGGGTATGGTCAAAACGTGAATCCATTCAGCTCCCAGATAAAAAAAAACCTTCAAAACAGATTCTGGAAAGTAGGCCAATGCGCACCACCAGGGAAATAAGACACTGGCAAAATAGAAAAATCAATCTTAGAAAAGAAATTGTTATTGCTTTCTTTTGTTTCATACATACAAGAGGAGTACCAATGTAGAGTTGCAGAAATCAAAGTACGTCATAGCAATCGTCGTCACAGAATTAGGTTATTTTTTGTGATGACAATATTAACGAAAACAAGGACGCTATATCTTATTTTCATGTGTATCACCATGCTGTGAATGTTACGTCCTACAAGTAAGCACTACTGTCCTTTTTATGGGTTTTATCATCAAGGGGTATTTTGTCATCAAGCGGGTTGGGACATAGAAAAGCTGGAGTTATAATGATAATGGTGGAAAGGTAGTTGCGTACGGCGATGGAGGAGAAGAAGCCTGAACGTCGACGACAGGATGACAGCGACAAGAAACACCTACTCCTGACCAGCATCGTAACTGTACTTTTTAGGCCTCGAATTATTTGCTTCATGTCCTTTCTACCGCTATTGCCATCTAAACACAATTTCCTGTGTTCTTGTTTTATACAGTAAAGGTGCCTTTGAACATGAAAGTTAAAACAGCGAGTTTTGATAATTACTAAAAAATCACTTTAATGTTCTCGTCTATTATTGTTTATACCACATTAATAATACGGAAGTTCTCGGTAGTTATTATAATTACACGTGTAATTACGTGAAATTATCTAATTTCTTATGATTACAGTAATTTCCAGTGCACTAAAGTGGTTATCCCAATATTGACAAACAGTGAAGACAGTGGCTGATGATGAGCTGACGCGAAGGAAGACAGCGTAGTGAGACAATCCTGTTTAGCCTATATCCAAGGAATAAGGTAAAAATTTGTTTTATCATTGATTAGAAATGGTATACTGCAGTTATATGTGTTTGTAGGGGATAGTACCATTGGAAACCCAGTGTCTATACTTATACGCTCTGTAGGCTGATTAACGTGGATAACAGACGATGGGGGGGGGGGGGGGGGGGTGGGGGGGAGAAGGGGGAATAACCGACGATGGGGGGATAGCCTAGCTATATGTACGATTTTATATGCAGTTTCACTCGCATCTCTTGGACCCACTCTTTGCAGTGCTCTTTGACATTCTGATCCTCGACCTAACTTTCTGGACAAGACAGACTTCAGAAAAGTGCTCCTATATTCCGCGAATGGCATCTTCTTACGAAGAATCTCGAGGATATATTCTTTATTCCTAGAAGTTTCTGTATTTTTTTTTACCGTAAATGCGTTGTTAAAGTATTTCCATTTGTTGCCAAATGATTTTGGGCGCAATTAATAGTTGTTTGATTAGGTTTTATGTCATATTAATTCATAGTTTTTATTCATGCTATGTCTCTTTGCAATAGTGGAATCTCTTGTCCATTTATAGTGCTATCTCACTGAAACATGCCAGCAGAGACACATCCCCTCGGTCATTATACTGACAACGGGCAAACTCACGCACTCCCTTTTATGCTAAAGTGTTTACACCCCAAGTACGAGTAGTTTAAGGGAATGAAGTAGTAAGCTGAACGCCAGGTTTGTCCCAGGAAAACTAAATGGAACACGCTGCAGATCTTACACTTGAAACCTCTACTTGACAGTGTGAACTTAATATGCATACCATATTTCATATGACGCCGGTACCGTTAGGTAGTTTCACATTTATATGTCAAAATCTCTTTGGTCTGTAGTTAGATATCATATTCTGTGGACAGTCAATTAAACTTGCGATTTCTTATTGATATATACAATTGTAGTATATATAAACCTCAAGCTTCATAAAACATAATTATGTACAAAAATGACATGGACATGCAGTAATGTAATATTTTTTTATGAGTTCTAAAACGTGAGGTTATATTTATTTACCGAAATATTGACTGGTTTATATAGGAATGTATGCCGTTAACGCTATGGAATCCATATAATACATGTACAATAGAATATGTGTGTTAAGGCCGCGAATTAGTTAGTTGTGGTACTGTGACCAAATAAAGCTGAGAATAGCTTTTTGCTAGACGCATGTTTCGGTACGACCCCGGTCATCCTGTAAACATGTTCTCCTATGTCGTTTTTATTGAAGAGATGACGAGGAGAATAAAATATAACACTATGCATATACAAGATAAATGAGCAGCATAGTGTATTGATAAGAATATAGTGATATAACATTAATAAAATTGTCTCTCTATTCTGTGTAATGCGCATGAAACTGAATGAAAAACAAGTAATAGGCCTAAAAAAGGGTGGAAATGTCTGGATCAAGATGACGTCTATCCTTTGTAAATGACGTCATGCTACGTCATATTTGACGTCATAAAATGACGTCGGTTGAAATTTCGGAAGATATTTATTTACGGTCATTTACGTTAATTCAGTCATATAATGGGGTCTGGTATTTTTGAGATCGGCCCAATCGGCCCTCTGGCACTCTGGAAACCCGAAGATCGGCCCAATCGGCCTTCTGGCACTCTGGAAACCCGAAGATCGGCCCAAATCGGCCCTACGGCACTATAAGGGTTAATGAGATATCTAAAATAATATATTCATAATTCATACCGAGCCTTTGTACTAAATATTTCACATAAACTGCGTATTTTTTTATATCTCTTTCTGATAACTTTCCAAATTTTGAAATGATTTACTTTTAATTTATGCATTTTTATAGACTAGTAAAACCCCTTCTATCTTTCAGAGAATTATATGTTCGTGAGACAGAGGTAATATCGTAAACTACCTGTCCTGACGGAGTGTGCCGTCGCGATAAAAGCAGCGTCACGGAAGATCAATGATTCTATGGTTAACTGGATTCATATTTGGGATATTGTCAAGGATTTGTAAAGGAATACAGGTTAGGTACATTATGGGCTGAAAGTTATTTGTCTTCATGACAGTTTTTGCCTAAATGACAAGTCAAGTTTGCTCTTTTCCGAGAAGGGATAGAATGAAGAGATCAACAAAGATTATGAATAAAAATATACATGTATGGCAAGTCAAACGTTGCAAAATTAAAAAATATGTATATATATATTCATTAAATAAAAATATATGTTCAATATTCTTCAATATGTGATAAAAATATATATGTTCAATATATTTTTCACATAAACAAGTATTTCCAACCGTGGGGACAAAAAATGTCAAATTTTCGAAGCGATCTGCCCCTTTATCATGACATACAAAACGAACATGATTATATAAACCTTACCCAGAATGCAATTATCGAATATATATATATATTTACCACTTACTGAACATATATACTCATTTGATCACATATATATCTTTTAATTATCACACACATATTTAAATTCAATGTAGAGTTGAAAATATGAAAAGGTAAAATTCAACGATCTTTCTTAAGTACTTTCGCCATTTCTGATGACTCTTCAGGAATATGTTCATATTCCTGAAAAGCCATCATGAAGTGGCGAAAGTTCCATCATGAAATGGCGAAAGTACTAGAGGAAGGTCGTTGAGTTTTATTTTTTATATATATTGAAAAATATTGAAAGTATATATTTCATATTACATATATATTGAAGAATATCGAACATATATTTTCAATATACATATATATATTTGAATTTTGCAACGTTTGACTTGCCACATACTTGCAAACTTCATTTTAATATATACATATCGCATAACTTTTGAATTTTACTTTTTTTTTTAAATATATAAGTAAAAGTTATATACAAAACATCAAAATAATATATTATTTAAACTCGAAACTATTTTGAAACTTGAAGTCGACGATTTATCAAACGAGTTGAAATTCTATTTCACTTAAACCCAAACCTTGTACATTCCGTAGTTTACAAACACGGGAGTCTGACCAAATCAGCAGATATACGTCACTTAAATGACCATGCTCACTATACTAAGCATTGCACCAATTGGCTTTTGGTCCTATATTTAGAGGAATCTATCTGCCACTCCTGACCGTCTAAGTCGAACTCTCCGAGCGAAGCGTGCGTTCGTTTCTGACCATTAAATCCTTTCCTGGGCGTTAATCTTCACCCTCCACGTGCCATTTCAGTATGCTTTGGGTTTTAGTGTAGCCAATTTATATGTAAACCTTCCCGATCTTAGTGTTCATTAGCTGTGGGGTTTAACTTTGATCTGAAGCCCGCTAACCATCATTTTGAGCTGACGGGAAACGGACAATATACCTCAGGAGAGATGTTATATTAAGATATGGTACGGATGGAAGAAATATGGCTTTAGATCTACCAAGACATGACATGGCAAAGATTAATGTACGGAGATGAGTTACATTTGGGTTTGATGCATGTGTTTATAAAAATTTGAACAACCTAGCGCTAGAAAGCTGCATTAAAGGTATATCCAGTTCTTCAACTATCGAAAGAATTACGTACGTAGCACGCATGTAACCAATCGGCATGCATGCGATCCGCTTGTAAATGACATTACCACATGTTTCGTAGTTTTACCATATATACTTTAATGACCCAAGCCTATGCCATATGAGATACGCGTGAAAGAAGAAAATAACAACGGACCACAATACAAACAAAGCATAAAACCCTTTGGAAATGGCATTGTTACTGTAGTTCATTTAGCTATGTCGTAATGTTGTTATCAAAACATCTTCAGTTAGATAAATATGTATATATATATATATATATACAGAAATATATATATATACAGAAAAAAAATCCTCACATTGTCCGGTGTAATAATATAGAAAAAAAATGCACAAACGACGAAGTCTTCGTTAAGCATTAGCGCTTTCACTTTATCTTCAGATGCTCAACTGTAGTTACATGGTAACAATAACAACAACAACACATGATGACGTCATAGGTTTGTTATAGGGATTGGATTTCGTTTTTATGTTAACCATGCTTGTATGGAGCAATTCCTCTAAGAATATATTCTATGGGGCGCGTTAGCGCCCCATATTGAATATATTCTTAGAGGAATTGCTCCATACAAGCATGGTTAACATAAAAACGAAATCCAATCCCTATATTTACACTCACACGACTTTTTATTTATATTTTATGCAATAAAATCGTCATTTGAAAGTGACGTAATTATTCAATAAAAGTCGGTCAAAAGTGGGAGGAGCTTACTCAATTGAACAGCGAATGATGACGCTTCATGTAAGGTAGAATTATTCATCCGCGACGACAAAAAAGTTCAATATTTTAGTGTAAAATAAACATGACAAACAAAGTAAATTTCAGAGATAATTTTATTTAATCAGATCAGAACTTTAAATATATATTCAATTTTGCTAAAAGTTAATATATAGCGTAATAACATAAAGAATTTGTACACGGCAACATGTGTGAACTCGGTGACCGTTATTGTGCAGCGAGGCGAAGCTGACGCACGCTTACACACTTTAGTTTGCCGAAGTTGTGAAAACACCGATTTTCAAGTAGCTCAATGTGTTTGAGATGTCGTCTGACTTGACGATATTACATCCTTGGGAGCCATGTGATTATATGATCTACGCTTAGATCCATATCGCCATCGATAGATGAAACGAATTCACTTGTGTTCGATGGATACAATGTATTTGTGGTGACGCGGAACTGTCAACACGTGGATTATTAGCGGTGCATGTTTTATAATACACATGATTAAATACTCAAAGAACAAAGACAAGAGGATATGTTTATAACTGACCTCTATCAGAGGGTCTCACACCCGTCCACCCCAAAGGCTCGATCGTAGGACGAACATAGGCACAGAGGTAATGTTTACATTTGACACCCATCATTTTAAACAAAAATGAAAGCACGTCGCCCCGGTCGGGATATTTTTCCGTTTCTTTATACAATTGTTAATTTAAAAATTGTTTGAATCATATATAAATATAAAACATGTATATATTGTTTACATTTTTCCAAAATTCTATGAAAAACAACAATATACACGTAATGTTTCGTCAAAATGTAAACAAAGCCATGTGTTTCTTTTAAAAAAAGTAGTCCTTTTACGTTGCACAGAACATTTCCTTACGCAAGTTCAAAGTTCAATGTTACCATGCAGTTATGGTAAACAAAATCGGCTAGTATTAGCGTATAGTGACCAAGCCTAGCAAGTGTAAATATAGGTTTGTTGACGTCACAATATATAAATGGGAGATAAATCTTAAATTAGACTATTTAGTTTAGGTTTGAATAATTTGATAAAATACTTTTCTTTCTCTTTTCTTTCTAAAGCAGTGTCTGTGTACATTTTGTAAAATGGAAATATCTTAAAGTTCTTTTGTCCACATACATCAAGATGTTCACTTAGTTTGATTTTCCTATATTCAGGAGAATGTATATGTTGTTTGGGAACGCGGACCCTGCCTCTTAATTGGTCTCCTGTTTCTCTAATATTGTACTCATTACAACAGCAAACGGCAACCAAAAAATCTAATAAGAATTTTATGCAAATCAAAGTTTCCAACTGAAGAGACATTTGAAGTAAGAAAATGTAAGGACCCAAGATGTAGCACGTGCGAGTTTATAGTAGAAGGCAAATCATACAACTTCAAAGAAAAAACATTTAAAATTAATTCATCTATGACATGTAATACACAGAATGTACTTTATGTAATTACGTGCCCAGGTTGTAATTATCAAATTATTTAAACCTAAACTAAATAGTCTAATTTAAGATTTACCTCCCCTTTATATATTGTGACGTCAACAAACCTATGACGTCATCATGTGTTGTTGTTGTTATTGTTACCATGTAACTACAGTTGAGCATCTGAAGATAAAGTGAAAGCGCTAATGCTTAACGAAGACTTCGTCGTTTGAGCATTTTTTTCTATATATATATATATATATAATGTAGAACAACAGCGTAATCAATGTTCAATCATCCCGCTATCTGATGTCGTCTTAAAATGCTCACATGTTGAATAACATCGAGATGGTTATGGGTAGCACCAATAAAACCTGACGAATGCGCCTTTCTCACCTTGCTGACAGTCGTATCCATCCCAGCCCTGAGCACATCCACTCGAACACATCCCCAGAATACTGTCACATGCTTCACTTAAGTCAGCACAATGGCATTCCTTTATACAATTGTCACCGAACCGACCGGCAGGACAATCTGAAACGAACACAACTTTGTGATTTTCTCGTAAAATATTAAATATATGTCAGAACGTCATTTAGCTTAGAAAGTATAAAAAATCTGAGGTCTGAGTCTGAAATCTACAATTCGTTGAAAATCAGAACATTTATCAAAATGGGGTTTGTGTTTGGAATTGGTACCCTTGGGATTGAAAACTAAAGTAAGAATGTAGCACAAATGACCAGATCGCATTTTTGGAGATTCGTGAAAATGTTGCTTCGTTGAATTTCTGAAGTCTGTGTGTATGGACGAATGTGTTATACGTGTTGGCGTTCTGTCCTATAGTAGAAATAAGGGCGAATGTGCTATACAGGTTGGCGATCTGTGCAAAAAAATTGCTATCTGTGAAGTGTATCAATAATTAACGCAAATGTCCCATGTTTAACACAACTTAACGGTAAGAAAAAGAAGAGTTGTGATATTTCCGTTTAATTACCAGGCTGTAATTCTCTCAGCAGCACAACACCATTACACCCAATACGTGGCGATATAATAACTCTCTCGTGTCTATAAACTTGCTTTGTCATCAAAAACAATGTACCCTAGTAAATTTGTTTATGTTGTCTTCGTCTATATCCGACAGGGTTCCGATTGCCTAAACAACAGCTCGCAAACCAATTTGCCAATTACTGATCAATGTTTCATTAAAACGAATGCAATTTTAATTCACTGTTGGATTTTCGAACTTAAACTCTTCTGCCAATTACACCGCCATCTGTTGCTGGGATAGCTATTAGTTTTCATTTTACCTCAATTCATTTCAATATCAAAGCAGTAGTAACAAAAATGCTGTACTTTAAAAGTGCTTTTATGGCGGTGAACTGCACTAACCACTAACATGTATTTCGTTATTTTCATTAACAGTTGGACATCACAAGATTATTTCAAAGGAAAAAGATAACATCTTTTCAAAAGATAATGATAACATCTTTTCAAACCCTCATATAGCGCAAATTAGAACAAATTAAGTCGAAAACAATTATTACAGCTATCTCCCAAGGTGGAAAAGCTCGTTAGATTAAGTTTCATAAAACAGCCCACGAGAGCTAATATTATTATACACAGATATTGTCATTGACCCTAACGAGAATGGCAACCCCGACATGAGAACTTTTGACTTTAAGCGTCTAACAGCAAGTGTGTTGTAAGTGGAAGTTACCTTGACCTTTGACTGATTACCTCTAGTCTTATGGCCACTGATGAAGAAATGTCAGACAGACAATTGATACTCGTCTGTTAAGGGACATAAATCGCTCGGCAAGGAATTAATCATATTATGGAGATGGTGTCGAGGAAACACCTGTATGATACAAGGCCATGCAAAAAGACGTTATATATATTAACTCTTAGTAGTAAGACCTAAAATTCAAAATAATGTTGATGTGAAAATATCATGTTTGGTTGCTTCATTGTTCATAAGATCATGTTTAAGTGGTATCCTAGTAAATTTTTAATTCACTATATACTATAAGAATAGAGAACACCGTTTATTTGTTAATTTGAATGATCCGCTGATTTGCATGCTTATTTTTTAAAAATATAGCTATTCGAATAAAACATGATGTGACCAGTATTTAACGACTGGTTTTCAGGAAGATAATACTATGGAGACTACTCACTGCAGTTGTTGATATTACAGTGTTCCCAGCGATTGTTTACATCCGTCGTATAACACCAGGGACGGGCCGAGTCCTCCGTCGTCCGACAGTAGTTCTTAGGCATTGTCTTGTCAGGAAACTGGTCGGCGTTTTTATACGAATGACGATGAGGGGTCTGTAAGTCCCAACGCTGACACTGGTAGAGGTCACTTGTGATGGATTTCGTCCCAAGATAGGACATAGCCTGGCCATTGTAGAAACAGTTATTGGCTGAAATAAGATGGAAAAGGAATTAAACTCAGACAAACTCATTTTTAAGATGGGTATGAACAATAATTTCATTCATATATTGCTATTACTCTAGCAATCATTTTGAATGGCTATCTCGCTGAACATTTGTGCACACAAATTTCACTTTGTTTTAATCATGTAAACAGTCACTGTCATTGAAGGAGGTGACATGTTTCTGTAAAGGAGAATAGATAAGTTCATAGAGAACAAGGCAACCACCTACTGCGTGTATCTGGCGAGTGACGACTTCCCTATATGAGCTTCCACACCAACAGAAATATATTCGTCTTGGTAGAACGTTTGGACACTGAAACTTAACATTCATCGTCACATTTTTCAGTAACCCATAGTTGGATATTGGTTTCGCATTAACAGCAGAAGACAACGTTAACATACCGGAGCCTTCCAAAACACCTCGGTGCATTTAACATATTCGTTATACAGGATATGCAGCAAAAACACCAAACTTTATTGCAGAGAAGGTAGTATTAAATCATCAATTTTCTTTCACTTTATTTTTTTTACGTTTTCCCCCTTTTATTTTTTGTGTGTGTTTACTTTTGTTGTTGTTTGTTTGGTGTTTTTTTTTTTTTTTTTTTTTGCTTTACATTTTAGATGATATACTGACATTGGGTATAACGTAAAGGTCGGTGTGCCATAGTTTCAATGCAAGTGAGTCAGTACAAATTTTTATTTTAATTGGATAAATAAAGTTTTGATATATAATTGAATTCAGGAGGCGGACTGGCGTCTGGGTCATTGTGAGGTTTCCGCCTAGGGAGATCTGTAGTACATTTATAGTACCATGGCACAGTCGGGACTAAACATAGATAGGGGAATTATTTGTATACTGTACTCGTGTATCACAGCTTCCTAGGGTCATTGAAGGATATATTTAGATACATAGGAACATGCTTTAAATTGATGTTTATTTGTATCCGTGTACACATAGATAATGCATAATACATGTAAGGTAGTCACATTTATGCTAGCAGAGGAAAACATGAACGAAATAAATATGTACATACCATGAATTGGGTCATTAGCTTTTTATTTATAATACAATCTCTTTGCTACGGATATTTTATACAGTAATTAGTTCTACAATAATATACATACAATGTACGGCACACCATATCATATATATCCCTATTGTCTTTTAACAACTTCCCCGCAACTGCATTATGTTACCTTATCAAACTCAGTTGGTGTTGGTCAGTGCATTACTGTCATGTACTTTTTTGATATAATTATCAGTGTGATATTACCTGAACAAATGTTCTTGAAATGTTCTAATAAAACGTAATCAAATAAAATGTAAATCATAAAGCACTGAACTGGCCAACGGCTAATTCAAGACCTAGAGCTAGCATGTTTTATTCTCCTCCCGAGACCAGTCCAGTAACCTATATACAGCACACTACAGACAGTTCCTAACTGAAACCAAAGGTGTTTTTTTCCGAAAACCTCCAGCCAGCAAGGCGAGAAAACACACACATGAAAGTAGACACAATTATATCCTACAGAACAAATGCTTTGTAGGCCTTCAAATTGATAAAGATTATGTAATGCACAATTTTCTTTGAAAGCTAGCTATTTCATACGAGTTGTTCAAATTTAAATTTTTAGGTTTTACATCTTTGGAAATGAAGGAAGCATTACTTTTCCGATTGCTCAGTTCCTAAAACATATTTGTTTGTTTTTTCATTCTAGGGACCTAAAATCTACGAGAACACGGACGCAAAACACACAACTATGGCCTAATATATGATATAAACATTATCGACCCCCTCCCTCCCTCCCTCCAGCTCTGTAGTTCTAGGTGTAAATATCCTAAATACAGGTCTATATTTCATGGCTTAATCATCCACTCAGCATGCAAATTGTACTTCTATATTAGACAAAAAACTCTCAATGAATTCAATAGATATTTCAACCTACATTGAACATGACCTTACCAAAGAAAGAAATGCCATTACGGAGATAATTAATTGCTAAATCGATCGTTTAAACGTTTCTATTGTAGAGAATGTCCAGGCGGTACTGACACGTTCTATAATACACACATCTCCTAAACACAAGTTTATAGTGCATTTGTGAACATAAATTGACAATTATGTCAGATTTACGGATAATACGTCGCAAGCAAAATAGTAAACGATTCAATTTAGGAATTGATTACGCTGCAGTTTGTATGAAACCGTGACAAATATTCGATTTGAAACCTCTAACTTTGTTCTTCCGTTTTACTAAGTGTCATCTCTCAGTTGACGAGTCGTGAGATCGACTCCGGAGCACTTGTATATTATCCTAGCACGAAATGTAGAGGCTTTGGCAGGGTTGATTCCACCACACTGCTCATAATGTCAAAATGTGCTCTAATAATACTGAAATTTTCTTTTCTAGTTCAAGTACAATTAACCCCTATGATTACACGATTATACCTAAAAATGACGATCGATTTTAAGCAGACATCAATTTAATTACTTGAAAAATCCACAAAATTGGTAAAAAATAATAATTCAAACTTAAGTAATTAGTGGTGCACATATCTTCTCCGAAACTCATTTTAGCTTCGAGTTGGTTAGCCTTTATTCGACAATCCAATTGAAATTTCTTGAATATCTTATACTATCTTGTACCTTTATTAACGAAAACTCGTTATGTATGATATTTCATAGAACACTAAAGTTCTGTGGATCTTTTCAGCGATTGCTTAATTAATTAAACCTTGTAAACCTTTTTGAACTCTTCCAATTTTATGACGGGGACGGTCCATTATGAATTAATAGGGGTGGTTACTTACAAAGTTGACAGCCTGGTCCCCATTGATTGTCCTCACACTCGTCTCGGATGCACTCCCCTGTCACTTTATCACAGGTCTGGTAGCGCTTACATCGGCACTTGGAGTTGCACTTGTAGCCGAAGGTGCCGTCCCGACACTCCTCTTGGAGGGCATGCAGCTCGTCTGTGGAAAAGAGGACACATTATAGTCAGCAATGAGGGCGTGAAACTCATCTTAGAAAAAGAGCATAAAGATTTGGTCAGCTTGTCTGTGAGATAGGAGTCAAGATTTGGTCAGCTCGTCCGTGGAATAGGGGTCAAGATTAAGTCAGCTCGTCTGTGGAAAAGAGAACAACATTTATTCATTTAGTCTGTGGATAAGATAAGTCAGTAAGTAATGTGGGCATGTAAAAGAGGATAACATTTAGTGAACAATGCTGAATAAGCGCAACAAATATCACCTGTGGAAAAGTAGTGTTAGGGCTTAGAGTTTATTTGTAGAAAACAAGAAAGCAATTAACTCAGCAATGGGGGTTTAGTGCTTATTTGGGGAAAAGAGGGTGTACATTAATCAGTATGGAGAGCATGTAGCTTTTTAAGTCCATCAAAGATTGTTTATATCTGCTGATAAAACGTAATACACTAAAATGACTAATCAAACTGAACACAACAACAGACTGCGTATTACACCTTCAGATCTCTGGCTTGGCTAAATAACAAACTATAGTATGCAGGCCCGACCTGAGAAATGTGGGACTTAAATCAGTGACTTCCGTGGGAGTACAGTCTTTTATATTCCATTAATGTTTAATATCTGAAATGGGTTTAAGATCTAAATCCGTATTTGTCTCACAAAACCTGTCGCAAATTATTTAAGTATTGAAAGGATATTAAACTAAGGACAGTGATACGGTGTAAAAGTACAGGATTTATGTAGAATGATACTTCACTGACACGTACACCCACCGTCAGTAAAAACACCAATAATCAGAAGTGAAGTTCCGGAACTAAAACATTCTCCCGACTTCGGATAAGACCAACATGTCCAGTCAAAATGCCCCAGTGATGGGATTCCGGAACACACATTTCTCCCGATTTTATATTAGACCCTTCTAGCGCGCTATCTACAATGCTTTATTGGTTGAATCCTGTCCCCCGGGATCTCCTATAGAAACATACTAATAAAATTACCATTGTATGCTTCATGGCAGCATGCGGATGAACAGTACTTCCCGAAATTACCACTCTATGAAATATACACATGTATCTGAGTGTGTGTTGTATTTTCTATCGTTAAAATGTGATTTAACCAAAACCAGCAAAATATAACAAGTATAGCTCTAAACACCTACGACACTCAGACAGTTCATAAAAGTAGCTAAGTAGAACTAAAGTCCGTTACTACAATAACAAAGATCCCAGATTCACAATACCAGGGGAGAAAAACTAAAACATATCATTAGATGGAAATGATTTAATAGAAAATAGTTATGATGACATAATGCTCACAAAATGTCATGGTCTGGTGGCCATTAAATAATGAAAGCGCATCATAACAATTTTTTTTCAATATGAATCAAACAACAAAAAGGTCACATAAGTCCCAAATATGACTCCGACTCTATGACGGTGAATTCATCAAGCCTTCCCGGTACATTTCCAAAGGTGTCTTCTAAACAGTAATTGTTTTATTGTATTTAGACTGAAGAGCTGACAGTTAACAACTTGATCACTGTAATTACAAAAGATTACAAACAGAATCGTGAACATACTGAATAATACATTAGCGAGTTTCCTGGAGAGGCAGTTCTTATTCACTTAAAAGCCACTTAGCTCCAGTGATATATGGGGCTGTGTGTGTCGTTGGACAGAGTCCCATGAAATCGCACTATTTTACAAGTTAACTCGAACTTATTGGCGAGCAGAGTGCGCCCAAAGTGTACGGGTAGCTTTAAAGCTATATGTGCAGCGCGCTTGACGACTCTTAAAAGACAGATTGACGCTAATTGATGATGATGCGTCACATATGAGCGCTAGAAGTGGACGCCTACATTTAGCGCCAACAGTAATATAGATTTGACCCGTAGTAACACCTTAGTGTTAACATCTATAAATCATTGTACTTTTCAATTGCCACATCCATTTTCTCGCGACAACGATTATCACTGGCTACTCTCCGTTTCCGAAGGAGTAGATAATACAATTTGTCCGGATTTTTACCATACCGTGAATAAGACGGTGTCCATCTTAACACCCATTCATCATTTAGTGATATTTAATCAGTGTTCTGAGCGAGAGAGATCATTACAAACACGATACGGCACGGCCTTCTCTTGTCACGTCAACGTGTTAATGTAGAGGTAAGCCTGTCCGTCTTGTCCAATTTCTAAAGAATACGGAAGTCTTAGTTAATAACACAACAGCTAAAGTTTCTGTCGACGACAATATCGGTATAAATGGCGCTGAAACACTTGCTTGGTTTGAGGAGGGGGTTAAGGTCAGTCAAGCGTACTTCATGAGACACGTCAACATTACATTCATATTTAACATGTTATCTCAGTAATTTCTAATTTCCTTAAATAAATAGTTATGTGCATGATACATATTGAGATTTACATTGCATCCAACACATGCAGGTGCCAAAACTGGTGCCGTCATCGTACATTATGACGTCACAGATAACCGACGATAGCACTGACACCATGTTGATATTTAATGATGCGAGACGATCTGCTATCTTAATAAAAGATAGTATGCATATGATGTCTATATTGATATCAGAATATGTGTAGACACATCGATTAGCACACACCCTGACTAAGGTTACAGATAGACAACAAAGTGTGTAAACCGAGACCAAACGTTGTAAATGTACAGGTGTTGAACTCCTCGTGCGACATATGGGTATCGTTATCATCTATAAAAGATATGACGAGAGTAGGCGAAAGGCATTAAATACAAAACCATACGACTGTGACAGATGTTACGATGAAAAATAAATTACTGTTGCATGCATTATAGCTGTACAACATAGTTATTTGAGTTATCTCCCATAATAAAGCCAGGAATATATTCCGCATTCAAATGAAGGATGCATACTTAACTGGTACTACATGTTGTAATACTAATCTCGTAGCGTTGTCAAGGTGATAACTATAAGCAACTTAGCATCATTTTTGTCAAAGTTCAAAGAAACTTTTGAAATCAATATTGAAATGCAAACTTTAAGCTTTGTCCACAAAACATAAGTTCTTGTTTCACGTGTTGATTATATAAATAATATTACATAAATATAAACAGTGCAGTATTATCGCTAGCTTGCATGTGTTAGTCTGTTTCTAATGTGAATGAGACTTGGTATTGATAGTAAATCTGCCCAGATACCCGGGTGCCAAGTCCTATAGAATTGTGATCTATATATTTGACAGGTACAGTACAACCATTTTAGACAACATCTTTAGGTCCATGTCGTTGTGTTCTAGATCCTGAATCGGTTGACCTTTTTGAAACCAATTCTCCAGGCGATCATATCCACGTAACATAGATAACCCGATATATTTATTGCCCATCTCGAGCCATTAAACCTGTGTTAGCTGTGCCGCTACTCCAGTGGAATCGCAGCAGTTGAAATAGCTAGGATGTCTTTTATGGAAAGCCGTATACTAATGTCGTAAAAGTTACATTGAAGAGATTCCTCTCGCAGTACATAAAAGGCGAACACTTAGACCAAGATGGAACCGGAGCTGACTTATTCGGATTCTTTTAAGTGGTGCGGCATCAGCTCCCGCTTTTTGTATGGTCTTCAATTTTCCGTGACAAATTTACCAGCAAGTAAATTTTTTTATTGTCATTATTTGCGCTATTGCTTTTAAATTAGACACGTTCTGTCGGTGTACGAGGGAGAATGCACGCGATGTATGACCAAGTTCTTACGACTAATTTACGTCATAAATTAAGCCAATCAAATGCTGCGAAACCTTTTAAAAATCAAACCTTTCTGAAGTCGGTCCGGGGCCTAGATAATATGTTCCATACACAGCGTTGACAACTAAGATGGTATGAAACTGTACAAGATTTGTTTTACTATATTATCATGATTTGGTACTTGCTTCCCAGATATAACGTTAAAAAGATTTGAGATGATACCTGGAAATTAATTTTCGCGCCATTCTATTATTATTTTTTCGTCAACAAGTGTATACATATATATAGAAATACAATAACTGACCTTTGCTGTTGTATATAAGCCAATGTATGTTGCATTATCCGTAAAATTGAATTTGATCGATTGTGTGAAAAATAGACGAATCTCGTATACTCGCAGAAAGTATGACAAAATCGTAGCTACTCATGAGAAATTTAAGAAACAGTCAAATGTAAAATGTCTTATACGTCGTTAGTTCCATTTTTTTCCCTAGGAGTTTACTCACATCCTTTAGTTTCTTATAAAACAGAAAGTCGTTGATATTTTCCAAAATTCCATCCCGCTCATTTAGTGTCACAGAATGAATCATCTAATGTCGATACCTTTTTGTGACACCACGTTTCTACACACATAAGGCTTCCATGTCTGAAAGACCTTTATACCGAAATATTCGGTTATGCCACGTGGAATATTTCGTACCAAAAATGTTCTGACAGTGACAAAATTGGACATGTCCTTATACAGAGACAAATTTAATCATTCCTGATGTGAAAATTAATGGTTTCTCTGGAAACTTTTGAATGGAAATGGAGCGATCGTTTATAGATACATAAAGCACGGGCTTTTGACTCTATAAATATTTTCTCTGTGTCCACGACTATAGAGAAATTATCTAAATAGTCAAAACCCTGTCTTTAAACCGAGTGTACCGGGAAACGACCGCCCATCAAAATGGCGCTGACCCTAAACGCAACCAAAAGTAACACAGTCGAAAAACTTTTTGACTATGCATTTAATACCCAATGACCGCTCCATACAAATTACCCTAGTCCCGCCAACCTTTCACAAATATATTGAATATATTAAACTCCTTCTCCCAAAGGCACTTATGTATTGCTCCTGGTAATTCCGTATACATAGCAACAGTTCACACGTAATGCCACCATGTGGAAGAGATTGTATCTGTACATACTACTACACGGGAGATACACGATCTAGGTGAAAAGATCAACAATGTCACACGACTGAGTGTTGTAATGGTGAGAAATGGCATTTATACCACAATGTTTAGCCGTACTGGAATGTCAGGTATGACCCGGGTACAGCTGCTGATGTTGGGACAGCTTTCGTAGACATTTTACTGTATTATGTGAGCACGAACAAAGACATTACAACAAATTAATCTAAAACACATGATACTTTATCATCTTAATCCCCGTGTACATGTATTCTCTTATCAGGCGCCCGTTTATTGAATACAAAAATAAGGCAGCATGGTGGGATATTTATGAAAAGTATGTTGCAAATTACATTATTATTTGGCTTTATAAAATTCCGCTCAACTTGCATCATATTATGTATACATTAATCGTATGGCATACATGTAGAAAGCCTTTGGATTATATATACATTTGATAGATTTGCATCATTTTTTTTCATTTTTTTTTACGTATTGTTGTCAGTGACATCGGCATAACTTTAAATGATATGAAAGTCACCTGATGTATAATTTATGCCATAATAAAATATGTTTTATAGAAATTCGAATGGTTACTTTCAAAACTTCATAAGCGAAAACATATACGCAAAGCAAGTGAAAATAACTAAATGGAGCCTTGTTGCTCAATAATTACATCTAAAAATAAAATGTTGATAAAATAATCATATGATAAACCTTAATTGGCAAAGACACCGTTATGAACTTTTGCAGTAATATGTTCTTATCGGCAAATTTAAAGGCATGTTTTTTCTCCAAATTGTAAATATAAAAAAAAAATCACTCATCAACTAATTAAGGTAATCACCTTTTGAACATCTGATCTCCCGCCTCCCCCCCCCCCTCTGATCTCCCCCCTCCCGCACACACATTGACCCCCCCCCCCCCCTCTGATCTCCCCCCTCCCACACACACATAACACAAATAATATATCTAACGAATTACCATTTATCGTATACCGTATTCTGTACTTCTTGATTCAAGGGGGATATCTAGCCAATAACTGATTACCACAAAAACCTCAGAAACACACGAGGGATTTGAGACTCACAGTCTCACTATCTACATTCGGTACCAGACAGACTCGCCCTCCAGCTGGGTTCCTGCGGATTATCTCCCCTGACTCACTGAGCTCTAATAATGGTCTTTATGTTCCCAGCATCTTTTATGTATACAGAACAAACTCTCGTCATGGGGCAGAATATAATGGGTTCTAATTGAAGGAGACAGCTCGTCAAATTAATTGATTTGTAATATCTATAAAGGTTTCCATGGAAACACCCCTGTCATTGCATTACCTGACGACAGTGTTGGTATAATACGTACTGAAAAAGTGTATTACGTAATACAGACTACACAGAATGATTTCATACCGGGGACGTTAAGTTCTCTCTGTCTTGAGCAATTTTCATTAAATGTCATCACTACACTATATATGTTATTTTGTTCACAACGAAGTGTATAAAATACAAATTACGTCACTAACTCTCTGTGTCTCCGTCTCATTTAAAATGGTTGGTTGACAATGTGCCCTTTTTCTGTTTCACTTACATAACGATTTACAATGTACGAGTTTATCTCCTTTAATCTATTGCGTGTTAACAGTTGACTGGTCAAGTGACCGTCTCATGTACTGTTACCGGTTGACTGATCTTTTAACGGTTGACTTGTCTTCCGGTCCGTCTCATGCACTGTTAACGATTGATTGATCTGTTAACGGTTGACAGACTATGAGGTGTCTTCCGCCTTTTTACTGTCTTCCGTCTCGATCTTTTTAATGTTTGACTACGAGCACGTTTTCCGTCTCATACATATGTTGTAAAGAGACAAAAGGCAGCGTGCTCGTTCTTTGTCGTATCACGTGACTCGCATTCCTGTCGTATCACGTGACTCGCATTCCTCCAAATCATACTCTAATGTTTAGTCTCAATCAACAAAGTGCAGACATAGATTACCAATGTCTGTAGGGGCCATTTGTTGGATTGGTTGACAATTTTCCTGACCAGACGACTTTAGATTCTGACAAGCCAAGAAGTAAACAGACTCTGGCAATATTGTTGATCGCTGTCCGAGTCGGGTCTAATTATGCCTGATTTACACCAGTGTAGAGTTCCCCAAAGGGCAAACAAAGACGACGTGGAATTGGGAGTCCTTCCATTAGGAGCAGACGTCACGCGCGAGTGATGTATGGGGGCCAGAATTTGGTACAACCGCTCCCAATAGATCCCCCATAAATTGTTCGGGACACACGCACATTCCTGTAAACTTAGTCCAGGGGACAACAGTGACGAAGTTTTTCTCTTTTCATTATCTAGAATATCATTTGGTCATGTATTTATAGATATGTATACAATATCTGCCAAAGTAAACAAGCTAGCAGCTCGACTTTAGTAGGTTGAATGTACAGAAGAAGTCAAAAAGACTTGCATCATCATACACAAAAGACCTACTCTGTGGGGACTATACTGTCTGACCACAGGTAAATAAACTGGAAGGCTTAAGTTCAAGTGATATCAGATCTTAAGATGTTAGAATGATTCAAACAACTTTTATTTGGATTTGACAGAGGTGTCTTATTTGTTCTGATGTATATAAAGGCCTCAATATCATTTTTTCATTCATCTTTATTAAATACTTCCCATTTCTTTGTCTTGCAATACTTTGTTAAATGGACATTCTCCTCCGGTAACTCATTAAAGTCAAGTTTTCTGATATTCCCAATACTTTTTTTTTCTGAAATGAGAATGATAAACATTCCTTTTGTGTTAACAGGAGTTATAAAACACTTGGTGATTTTCTTACCACGCCCAATTCTTCAACCAATTAATGCTATTCTGGTCAAAAACTCCGAGAGTGTGTCTCTTTTGATGTCAACTTCACCCGTGGCGAAAATTAGACTAAATACGGTAGTGCACGATAAAATGGCGATAAGAGAGCGTGAGGGAAGAGGTCTGTGCGGAAGCTAGGCGATAACGTGCTTGATGTTTTTGGAACATTCTGACTTTGATAAACTAAACGTATTCCAATATCTCGTACTATTTTGCTCCCTCGCCAACAAATTGACACTGCACAGATTTCGTCTGCAAATATTGCATGTGAAATCGCTTGTTTCTCACCGAATAGCGCTGATAGCTGATGGTCCGACCAGGTCAGTTACAGCGTGAGGCGATCATATATAAATGTTGCCGGGATACTCAATTGATATTTAACGTTAAAATTAAAGAAAAAAGCGTGCAAAGAACTTCGTTTCGCTTTACAAACGTTAGCGTCAATGAGTCAATGTTGTGTTTTTGTAGTAAATATAAACACAAAAGGCTAACGAGTGAGCATCCTTCCGGGTTTGGATGCCGTGCCCATGCGCAGTAATCGAAGCGGCCTTGTGTCAAGAATACCATCTGATGGTTCTAATGCATTATGAACAAATGTCTGCAGGCTCGCTAAGAGAATTATATCTTAACCAATCCTGTATCCCAAACGTAAAAACCATCGTCAAGTGTTTCTGGAAAATCTACTTAAAACCATTCATCCTACGTGTTCGAGGGGTTTATAAGCCTTTGTATAAACAAATATGGCGTCGACTGTGTCTGGTGGTATTCAACATGTAACAATTCTACAACACCACAGTCAGCCTCCCGAGCTTATCTTACCAATAAATACAAACATAAGATACAGGTGGATCTTTTATTGTCCACACTGACAGTTTTATCCCAGATGGGAGCCCCGAATCGAGTTGCAATCTCAAAAATACCGTCCGCGGACCAAATAATACTCTAAATACCGAAAAAAAGTGATTACTCTCCTGCTTTAATTAAACATCATAATTTTGTCCTGGTGACATAAACAACAAAACTTCAACAAACATATAAAATCACACATATAAAATCGGACTTTATTTTGTACAATAAATATGGAGAAATTTAAGACGTAGAAGCAGTTGGTTATTGTCACTGATATCATTGTATAGTGATGAATTAATCTTTTTTGTCTTTTTTTAGGACGTTCAAGTGTTTGTTGTTAAAAGGAAACATCATTTCACTGAGAAAAATCAGCGCTCTTCGATCAATATAACATGGACTTCTGGCTCGTGTCGCAAGGATTAGGCATAGGTCTAGAATGAAAAATATATATCAGAATCGTTAACAACTAGGCCACCGCAGCTCGCTGCAGTATACATACAATGCTTGTGGGTTTTTTTTATTTTTTTTTTATTTTAAAGATTATTTTAATAGCAAAAAACACGGAGAGACATGGTAGTGTAGTGTATTTTTTGAGTATTTAAGGTCAAAGGTCGTTGAGTGAAAGGTGCTAGTCTAGAGCTTCATCACAGAACATCCCTCTGATCCATCACATAGGATGCTTGTAGGGGGCAGAAATATCATTTTATTCTTTTATTTCTTTAATTTTAACATTTTCTTTTTTTATTTAGCCTTGAGATATTTCGTGGTTATAACTCAGAATATTAAAGCGTCCCACCCTCGACACAGACAAACATGGTTGTATGTCTGGTTTAACATAGCTGCGTACCGTCATTGAAGACAAATGGGTTGTAACCTTCACGAACGGTAAGAACTAAGGTTAATACTTGGTTCATTGAAACAGGCCGCAGGGTATATATACAATACATGGAAGTACAGCTCGATCGACACATGGTAAACACAGCGAACATCTGTTATGTCGGAAAGCCTATACTGTTTCTATTACATGTAATTATAGAAATAACTGATGGATCACTATAATTTCTGTTTACATACAATTCCAATAGTTGGTTCGCAATCGTCATGTGATCGCCTTGTCTATTGCCACCATCGTAACTTCCGCTTAGGTCGCTGGAGCGTGACGGTGAGGGTTAGGAGAAGCACGTGTAGCAATGTTACGCACCTGTTTTTGTTCAGTAGGAACATTGGTAGGGAAACGAACGTGTAACCGTGTGGGGCAAGTGTTAGAGGCAAGGGCCTTGATGTTCTGGTGTGTGTTTGATCAGGTCCAATACATCTTCAACAAACCTCAAAATGTCACGACCATAAACTCTCAATTATGATAGATATAGACAGAAAACTGACATATAGGAGGTTTATATCAGGGTCAAGGTCAATCGATATACAGACAAAATGAGGAGGTACAGATGTCAAGGTTAACCGATATACATAAATGGAGTAAATCTAAAGGTCAAGGTCAAGGTTATACAATGCAATCTACAGACAGAAAGCACAGGTGTCAAGGACAACCGAAATACAGACAATAATACAAAATGTATATATACATTGGTCAAGGTCAACCAACATGGATTATATATACAAGAGTTAAGGTCAACCGATGTACAGAGGGAGGAACGGTCAGTGAACCTTTGAACAGAATAGCTACGAAGTGACTGACCACCAGTCTCTAGAACATTGGAAAAATCACTAAAATTTGGCTTGAGTTTTTTGTCTCTACTACCTAAATTTTAGAGGAGGGGGAGATAATCTATTGAAAAACTCTGTTGAGAAAGTCTTATCAACAACTGAGGGTTTGGTGGCCAGTCTATGCTACATTATAAGGGTCAATATAAGTTTTATAAACGCCCATGTCCAATAAAGTGTCCTAGACTTGCTTATAACCGGAACAAGGACGATAAGTCCCACCAATGAATCCACTCATGTCCAATAACACGAAATCGAACCATATTCTTGTTACTTTCCTCTTCTTATGTACTTGGAAATGATTCCTATTGAGATATCTTACGCATACGTAACAATTGAGGATGTAATCTTCTAGCTTTTACTATAATCTAACAATAATGGTAGTTTCCCCTCCTCCCCTCCCTCCTTCCATTCCCCCTCCCAGGGATATAGTCCTGTGGAGTTGATGACCTGCTCCTTCCTGTTCCAACCTCGTCGCTGATGGCCAGCCTCACTAATGACCGATGAACACTTCGCTACACAGGTCGTTGTCTGGTCAGACAAATCGAGATGACCAATGCCTCGCGATAATTCTGGTATTATATTCATGACTAGTAGTTACAATTGCTCTTTGCTATCCTTAATTTGTGACAGAACATCGCTGAACAATTTTGTTTTTGTTTTGGAAAAGACCAACAGGGCTTCCGGATTTGTTCATTAATGTGCGTTGTATTCATGAACAGAAGCGATGTACACGATTCCGAAACATGCACCATATTGTACAAATTAGCATTATATTATTAGCAAAGGCCTACTACGAGAAAGATAATTCCGGCTCGTTCTCGATTGGGAATAAACATCTCGTGCACCTCTCATCTTTTTCGACAGCAATTATCGTTCGTCCATCTGATCAGCCGGAAAAAATGACCATTGGTGATGGAGACGAGGTCAATTTAGGGTTAATACAACAAGAGTTTTCGTGAGTCAGAAGTCATAAAACATATTATGGTTCATAATGTGACAGAAATTATCCAGCATTCGATAGTACACGGCCCTATATACCGATCGTAGATTAAATAACACCAGGGACAAGATGATATTCATGGCTCACTCTCATAACTCGCTACCAATAATACGGGCTTTACTGTCTAAAATTGTATTACTGATCATGTACCGTACAAACCTCCATTTACGTCAGTCTTCCTAGTCTTAAAGTATACACTTCTTTCTTTCTAGTCTATATATCTTCTTTTCTAGACAAATTCTTCTCAGCAACATTGCCTCGTAATGGCCTCAACATATTTGTTTGGTCAACACAAGGTGCAAAAACAATAATTCCTATGTTGGTAATAACGGAATCACGAAATGCTCAGGTATCATTATCATGAAACGATGGTCACAAAACTTTAACTTATCGGTGGGTGACAAATACAGAAAAAAATTGAGATAATAATGCAAGCAAATAATCTGACCGTGAATATGATAAACGTATTACTTAGTCCGGCCCTCCTCCGTTAAATACATTTCTATCTCCTATTCAACGTCGGCCATCGAGACAGACTTATATGCAAATAGCCTGCCATAGCGGAATTTCCGAGAGCGAACTAATATCTAAAACCAACAGCGGAGATACATAGGTTGGTAAATAGATAAAGCTGTGTTACGTATTAGCAGCCCAACACCATCTTATCCCCCTCCTCAACAAAAAGTCCGTGCTCTGAAGGAATGATATATTTTTGTTGAGAAATGCAGCGCTTATTATCGGTTGTCCTGGTTACGCGGGAGCCAAATCAGCGATTCCAAATCTCCAAATAATCGAGCTTTAGTAATTGCATTGCTGAGCAAATGTGTATTAAATGAACGCACACATCTGTACAAAACAACCTCTGGACATTTTTCCGGCTTTCCAGATGAAGGTCAGATTTGTATTGCTCACATTTATTAAAACATCTAATTAAATGCATCACATATGAAATTTAATTATGTTAAAATCCCTCTACTTCCATCAGAGCACGCGATATGGGCCGATGACAAATGTTAAGTTTATTCAAATGTACTCAGTTAAAATCAGAAAAACATGTTGTAACTGGTGACAAAATATCGGATGAGTGTCACGAAAAACAGACCAGAGCAAACCATGACCTTCAAAACTACCATCGAAATAGCACATGACCTTCACATTTATTAGTGGAAGACCTTCACATCTAAATCGTCCCCATCACTCCAATATCTACCAGAGAGATGTTAGGGCCCTCATATCAACTACTAGATGATATTATCTCAGATCTAACAAAACAGTTAATGACCTTAAGATCTTCTAGAAAGTGGGCATTAACCTTAGGTCTACTATCGATATGCTAAGTTCTTCATATCTAAAAGAGAGATCATAACCTTTAGATATAAATACATCCGTTCATGAATTTCAAATGCATCACTGAGAGGCCATGACCTTCAAATAAATAAGTCAATGATCTACAGATCTATTCTGTTTTAGCATATTTCATAGTTATCTGCCCTTGCGGATAAGTATTGATTGTGACGTCACGTGTTTGCGAGCGTAACATCATACTTTTCGGAGAAAATGACGTGAATTACGCTCACAAAATAATGACGTAACAATCGATACCTACCTGCAAGGGAAATAACTCTGTAATATGCAAAGACGGAAAAAGCCAGAGGTCAAGACATTAAGATATTCCGAATTTGCATATTACAGAATTATCTGCACTTGCGGGTAGGTATTGATTGTGACGTCATGTGTTTACGAGCGTAACGTCATACGTTTCGGAGAAAACGACGTGAATTGCGCTCACAAAATAATGACGTAACAATCGATACCTACCCGTAAGGGAGTTAACTCTGTAATATGCAAAGACGGAATATGACCAATGTAGCGAGAGTTCATGGATCGTTCCCAAATGAATAACGTCATATAAATTAGACGTCCATGAATTCATGACCTTTACAAAATCATAGCTGAGATATATTGTTTTAGGATGATCAATAAAAACCGTCAGTTTATTGCGCGATGCTACCGAAGGTCACGTCCTCGGTATTCATACCGAAGTCAAACAATAAACATAACAAACCGATCAATCCCCTAACTTCTCGGAACGTTTGCACTAATTAGTTAGATTAGCGCATGGAGTGAAGGGTTCGGTAACTGGTATCTACATCACAGCTAATGAAGAGATAGGGCTTCATTATGTTGTACTAATTAGGTCGTTGGCGGTTTGAGATAGTGATATATGATGTTTTAAATATAACCTATATTCCAGGCTTTCAATCATTTGTAATATAAACTTTAACAAATGTGTTTTCACTATGAATTCCATTTTAACCATTGCGATATTCGAATTAACATTCTAGAAACTTCTGATTAATTTGAAGTATGCATATGCCTATTAAAAACACACTTTTTTAAATTATTTATCATTAACTTTTGTAATGAATTAATTACATTATGAGCTCATGTTTGTGATTACGATGACATTTTTTATCAAATCCATTGAAACATTTATATGAGAGACTAATAATCTAACCGACATATTTCTCGTTAGCATGCCATCAGAAAGTCACGTGCTCTCCTTAATTGCTTTGTCGACAAACAGGAGACAGTCTGCTGGTGACTTAACTCTAGCGGGATCGAGATGTCACGTGCACAAACAATCTATTGCACTATCGAGAGCAACTTCCGGCACGGCAAACCGGAAGTGGATTTATCGCAATTAAATGATTGTCTTTCTCGCTGTTTATTGCCATTCAAATCGAAGAACGGGCGATCAGAAGAGAATGACTGTCACAACCAATAATCAGTTGTTTTAATGTACTGCTTTTTCAGGTCGAACGTGGATTCGTTCGTTTTGCGGCTTTTATGTCTTCGCTATACACCAGCAATAAGAATATAATGAGAAAATACAACAAACGCTATCATTTATAGTAACACCACGGCTTCATTATTGTTGCCTAATCACGAACATTCATTAAGAATAAGTGGAAAGAAAGAACTGTTTTACATTGTCGACCTTTACAATAATACAATACTTAGTTCCTGAACGTGATAATATCACTAGCTTAATTTGTTTTATAAATACGATTTATGTTGTACACCTGTCACTGATCTGGGACAGTAGCACTGAACCAAGATAGTAAAGGCAACATTCTGGAAGTAGTATTCGTCTATTAATGCATCTATAAAAGAGTTTTAGTAATTTTAGTGACGTTTCACGCCGTAGGGAAATCGTAAGTACTGTAAATATTTTCCAGATTTTATTGATGCTTTCGCATTCTTAAGACATAGCTGGTTGTTTATGCATCCAAGAAAGTTTTTCTAGTGTCAGTCATGCATACAGAGAAATACTTGGCCTCCCAGCACTATGAACAGGAGCGCTTTGATGTCAGTTTTACCAGATTATCTTTCCTTATCTATACGTTGGAGACTTACCAGAGGTACATAAACATACTTACTTACTTTCATCAGCCAAAGTTTCAATAGATCCAATGTATTCTTTGCTTATATATGTATATCTGGAATTCATTTCTACTAGTTATTGGCCATTTGGCAGTCTGAATAATTCGTTACCGTTAAGCCATCCCATGGTGTTATTTATATCTACGATTTGTAGATAAACTGTTCCATCAGTGTGTTTATCTCACTTCGTTACATAACCAAAAACAACTGTCAGCTCGTTAGTGTGCACTCGGTCACACAGGTAAGAATACCAACACTTATATAACGGATAGTACTAAGACTCAGAAGCAATAACTCTGATTGCTCTTTTACTACGTGTAGATCAACTTTACAACACTAACACATATGTATAAACTGAAATCTATCTATCTGGGGACTGAGGCAGCGGGAAGGTATGCTTATTGCTGGTTGAAACAATCTCTGAACAACACAAACAATATCATTCATGTACCATGGACAGAACCATTCAAACTCTGACTAAAGAACGAAGCAAAACTACACACCGGAAGTAACATATCTGATCTAATAGGCAGAACAATAAATGTATACCGGAAGTAACATATCTGATCTAGTACAAAACCAAAACTGCATACCGGAAATAGAATCTTGGACCAAAAAAAGAACCAATACTGAATAACGAAATCATACAACCTCGGATCATATATAGTCAAAATAATTCCTACAAAATGGAAGTGCAATATCGGATTAGTACCATACCTTCACGACTGAAGTGTACTTTTGGACCGATGGCACAGACTTTAACGGACAAGGAGGAAACTACTACTTCGATTTGACACCAACATCGTACCACTGTACACAAATGTGATGTACGAATATTGTAGATATATCATCTGCTGATAAATCAATGTGTCCAATCCCTACAGGTTTACAGGACTTAATTACTGGCCAATAGCATCGTACTAATATCCGGTTCATTACGTCACTAAACAATACAGCGTCTTACGTAGTCCATGGGCGGTTGTATTTAACAACACGATCCATCGAAAACAAATCACTTCATTTATAAAACTTGTAAAATAAACCCTCGCAACAGTAATTGCGTAGGAAGGCTTTTGTTTTGATTACAAGCATATGTTGCCCGATGGAAAACAATTTTACTTCACAAAATGTAAACAAACCTGGGTGCTTTGTACTTTGTTATTAGATTACTAACAAACGGGAGCTTAACACCCAAGGATTTAGTCATTAATTTGTTCAATAGCGGCACGACAGAAATAGTTTATACTGATGGCTGCAAGGGATGCACAAGTCGATTCACAAGTGTGATTCATGAAAAAAAATTTAAATCGATATGACAATCTGTGAATTAACCCGTCGTCTCTTCCCTGAGGCTGGCGGTATCACGACTCGGCGACGTTTTGTAAATGACGTGTTTGACCGATACTTTTGATAAAATAAATGAACTGATATGATTTCCTAAAGATACAGAGTGATTGTCCCGTTATACTAAAATACACTCGATGTATCAAATATATCAAATGTAGCAATCCAGTTATAATAGAGTTATGTATTCTCGCGAGATTGGACAGATCCACGAGATTTTATGTGATAGGGTATTTACTGAGTAATGCTGGGGATTGCGATATGGTATGAGAATTAATCTGACGTCTTTGTTACGAATAGAATTTCAAATCTAATGAAAAAAGACCTTGCATCTGAAATATCGGATCACAATCCCAGCAGACGACCCTTTCCACGTCCGATGATAGTTCCCGCCTTTTCTGGAGCACCGCTTGTATGGTTACCCGCGTCACATGACTATAGCTCTTATTGAAACTGACAGTCCTGCCAGAAATTTTCCTGGGCAATGAGTTTTTGCATGAAATGAAATTGAGTTTATTTCTTGGTACGCGAGTATTTCATATTTTTCATCGAACGTGTTGGTTCCGCCTCCATGATGACAACCACAAGATTGGAAGTCGCAGTTCAATAGGTAATGGAGTCTTCCAACCGTCAGGCAGCCCTACTTGATTTGGGCGGTTGGGAATGCCATCAGCCCCCTGGGTGAGGAAATGATACTGACAGATGGCAAATGGTAATCTTGGCTTAAGTTATGGCGATAAAATGTAATTATAGTGAATTAAAACTTCAACGTCTTTGACAAAGACAATGGAAATTAATTTAAGTCGATAGATTTAGAATTATGATTGATCTTTCATGAAGGCAATTTTTCGACCATGTGCGTGCATGTGGTGCGTTTTTTAATTCTGGGCGTCGATGAATGTTTATTGCTGTGGTATTTCAAACCGATCGGCAAAAGTCATTGAATGACAACGAAAAAAATATACTATTAATCATTTTAATGCAACATCTGCCATGGGATTCTCACCTGAAAAAATCTGACAACGCCATCAGTGGTACAGAACAACCACGTTTCGTTTCGTAAATATGGTATTAGATCCGTGAACACCAACTGTAGCATTTGTAAAAGAAACATATCAAATACCGGAACATTGATACATGCCAATATCCTATATCAATTCAATCGATATCACCAAAGATAAGATTTTTTTCATATAGCGAAAGAGTCTCACGAAACATTACCCTGCTTCAAACAGAAAATTGTGCAGATCGTCTGCGAAGAAAGGCGCATGGGATTGAACATACCCTATCCGCCGGCACGCACACCTAACGGAAGTCAACATTACGTATTAATGTGTATATAAGCATGCTTTCTCTATGATAATCTTCAAAGTTTTATGACTGGGAGCCTATTGGAATTATAATCCACCCTTTCCGTGACGATCTGCCATGGACGTGACAGACAACACTTTTTTATCACTAACTCTATTACTTGTATCTAATCAGCTCCAACAAAACAACGTTCAACGATCATATTTTACGGTCTTGTCAAAGTCAGCACGCGCAGTCCGTGAAGCAAACGACAAGGCCAATGCCACATGTGCATCATTTCATGTCTTGGAAATTCGCGTCCTTGGTAATTTTGAATGATACGACATCGCACGGATTAGATTTTAATTCAAAAGGAATAAAATGAAATGTCACCACATGGACCAATGGTACTGAAGATAACGAGATGAGCTAATTTTTTGGAATTGGTTTTCTGGTGTATCTGTGACTCAATGTTACAGTTCTTCAAGCGCTCCTTTGAAAGAGATTATATTCCGCGCGCGAGAAATGCGGCTTAAGCTATCGCTCGTTTATGTATCAAGCGTTTAACGTAACTTTGATAAAAGATTGAGCAGGATTCGTGTTAAACTGTATTTAACAGATACATCCCAAGAAAGATAGCAGAAGGCAAATTTTAAAATGTGATAAATACAGCAATTATCAACTGAACGCTATATATAGTTGTCTTAGAATTAGCAATCGATATCAGAACAGCGCACAAATCGCATCTTTGTTGATTGTAAAACAAAATGGCTAAATATTTCCTCGTTTATCTTAGTGCACTATGACATTTATTGAGTGAGTCCATCAATCAACATCACCTTGTTTTAACTGTAACTTCCAGTCAGCAATGAAACAGGCAGGCAACGGCAGAATGAAACTGTAATCAATAACACATGGACCTTTTCTTCACGACATTCTCAGATATGTTTAAATGGCGGCCGCTTCCGGTAGTTGTGCGTTAATGAGATTGTGGGCGCGATTTGCTTTGTGCGGATTTATATATCATTCAATAGCTCTTTATTGAAACATTCAAACAGAAAACTTATTTAAAGCTGGAGTATATCAGAAGGTTACCACTAAAGAGAAATAATACTTATAGGACTTGGTCGTGAAAATTGCAGTAAATATTGGCTATGTTACTTTTAGTATACTAGTATTCTATTTACCACAACCACCATTTAAAGATGCTCCTCCGCTAACAAAATCAGGATCAGGCGAATAAGTGTTTTCACTTAAGTTACAAAAGTTTACTTACTTTACAACATTACCATCATTGTAAAGTTTTGGCTTCTTATTTTACTTCAAAGATAAAGATATTAAAAACAATTATTTGCGTCCCCCAAAAAATAGTCCATGGCACTATGCCCTATATGGAATGAGTAACTGATTGTGCATGTACCAAAAGCAAAATAAGTTATATATATGTATGAGTGTGTCATCTGTATATTCTATATGTGTTCATTGTTTATGTTTTTGTGTACGTCCTTGACCGTCCTTAACATGTAATTCTATTTGTTCTTCTTGTGTCTTGACAAAGGGACAGATCGCCTCGAAAATTTGACAATCTTTTGTCCACACTGTTAGAACTACTTCTTTGTCATATATTCACTACTTTAAGTAATTCGTATCCCACAGACATAAGTCTATAAGGATCCAGTGTTATATAGAAAATAACTGTTGATATTACTTCCTTGACCCATATATACACGACTAAGCATCAAATAGTGTTCAAATGATGGGTATCGTTTATGCTCTGTCGGCGGTGGAGCATCATTAAGAACGAGCAAGGTTTTTCGTGGTGTAGAATTAAAAGTAGTAACTGCATGGAGACAACTACAGTCCTGTATTATGTTAAAATTGAACACTCTATCGATCAATTTTAATTCAGGATATGAACGAATATGGACAGTGTCGGTAAGTTATTTATAGTTCACGAATCCATAGTAAACAAATACTTCAACAGTCTGCTCCTAAATATAGAACATGTAGTCAGAATAGTTGTTACAGTAGCTGGTAGTCTCGCAAAGGAAACAAAATATCAATCAAACAAGGATTGCACAAGTATAGTACAAATAATCGACACACAGGCATTGTACAAATTACTGAAAGGCACACGTAACTTTGAATTCTCCAAACAAAATCCTGATATTTTGTCTAATTACAGCCGTTATACTAGTCAGATTCTTACGTTGCATTTCACAACTATTAATCAAGAAATATTAATAAAATAAAATAATGTATATATTCATTCTTTGATAGAAAAATTTTAAAACGCAATTACAACTTTGTCATGAAACACCATGTAATTTCGTTCATGATTCAATCCTACTTTCTGTTAAGAATATTTATAAAAAGTTATTAAGGCATATAAGTATTCAACTTTTCACACAGCTGTGCGAGAAACACATCACATATGCATTAAGAGTTTGTAAGAAAAAATAAATCCCAAAAACTTTTAACATAGAAATAACGACCGTACATGGCCTCTTATATCACTGCGGATAGCTAAAAGAAATATAAAATGCTGTTGGAATTCCTGTTAACCTTTGGAGTCAATAAAACTAGTACGCCATTTCGAGCCGGTTATTCAAGTTATGACTCTTTCAAGGGAAGCACAAAAAGTAATCAAATTATTATCGACGTCCACGAACGCGAGGTAGGGTGGGGGAGGGAATGAAGTGAGATTATCACACAACAACATATATCTATCTCTAAAAGCTTATACAGCCAAATGGAATATACTTTAATAGTTAATGGCAATGGAGGTGGGTTGTCAGAAATGGCACTTAAAACTACAATTCCTTGTCCTCCGTCTAAGGCAGTGGGGCTCAGCTGTTCGTGTCATAAACACTATGGAATCTGCCAACTGGGGCGCTTGCATCGAACGTTCCACCGACCACCAGAGGCGCTGGTACGAACGTTATAACGACCACCAGGGGGCCTTGTGTCGGCGCTTTCCGCGGTTCAAATGTCTAAACTGAAAGGTCGCTAATTCATCAATACAAAATGACAAGGGGCGAGTGGGAGTTATATAATTTAGGGTTTCCAATAACTTAATATCATTGATAATAAATGTTTCGTTTAATGATATCAACGAAGCTTCGAATTTGACACTTTGACTTTATTTTAACCAATGTTGCTAACATAAAAGATTTCAATTTCGACGCGGTGTAAAAGAATAAGAAATTTACGGCACAAACTATTTACTTCAATATTATATCGTGTACGTGTCCGAAAATAACTCGTAAACACGGTACCATATGCACAGAAATCGAAGCTGTAGTAAGATGATGGGGTCTTTACTGAAAACTAGAAACTACCAAACCTGCAAATACAAAACATCATAGGAGCTGGACCGGCAATACGAAATAAAGTTGATTGGTTGGGGTGGCCAACGATATAAAGAATTTGAGCCGGATGTAGACGATACATATTCATCATAGATGGAAACGACCAGATGTCCACGAACTTCACAGAAACTGGGCCGAAATGTGCAAAGTATAGAAACTGAACCGGAAGTACAAGACGTTGGTATCCACTTGACAGGAATTCCAATACGTCTATATAAACTTGACCGGAAATGCGAGGTTTATAGAGACTGGACCGGAAACGTGAGATATTACACTGATGTTGGACAGGAGGTAAGAGGGGGGGGAATCGCGAGTGTGGAACAGAGAAGAGCGAAACATATACAAAAGACTAATGTGTCGGGTTTCTATACAGAGAAGAGCGAAACATATACAAAAGACTAATGTGTCGGGTTTCTATACAGAGAAGAGCGAAACATATACAAAAGACTAATGTGTCGGGTTTCTATACAGAGAAGAGCGAAACATATACAAAAGACTAATGTGTCGGGTTTCTATACAGAGAAGAGCGAAACATATACAAAAGACTAATGTGTCGGGTTTCTATACAGAGAAGAGCGAAACATATACAAAAGACTAATGTGTCGGGTTTTCTATACAGAGAAGAGCGAAACATATACAAAAGACTAATGTGTCGGGTTTCTATACAGAGAAGAGCGAAACATATACAAAAGACTAATGTGTCGGGTTTCTATACAGAGAAGAGCGAAACATATACAAAAGGTGTCGGGTTTCTATACAGAGAAGAGCGAAACATATACAAAAGACTAATGTGTCGGGTTTCTATACAGAGAAGAGCGAAACATATACAAAAGACTAATGTGTCGGGTTTCTATACAGAGAAGAGCGAAACATATACAAAAGACTAATGTGTCGGGTTTCTATAACAAAGTTATCACAATATCGCATTTATAAATCAGTCTTCATAACGTGGCGTAATGGATGGTTACTATTATCATCTCCTTATCGCTGTAAACGCCGAACGAAATGGCACGCGGAATGAGATTGCTTTATCAATGTCACATTAATAAGCCCGACTCTGACAATTAGTCGATTTAGATAACACACATATATACAACTCACAACCTTATAGTTTTCACGGCTCAATCCATCGCTGTCCCCTCCACAAAAACCCTTTATCTTCATCCGTGTAACAAATGAAAACTTTTATTGGAATTTCCTATCAAACATCTGTCTATGAAACACTGTCCTGTGTTATAATCCACAGTAAAAGTCAGAGTTGTACGCCAGGTCACATGACCTAACGATTTATCAGCTGTATTACGGTACGGATCGCTGATTAACTATGAAACCCAGTACGGAGCGCGGATCTATAACGCCTATCTAGACTGTCGTTTTATCGTACATTATAGTGTCGTAACGTGTCCGATTACTGTCAGGAGAAATAATACTAGACTACGGTGGTTATCTAATATCATAGCCGACCATGTCTCAGGAGATCTAGGAATCGTCTGAATAGATCTCACAGCCAATACTGAAAGTACATTATAGCAACATTACAATATAGAATTGATAAACAATACACTCCATAGTCCCCTACAGATTTTATGTCAATACACATAATTACGTACATGTAAAAATAATTCTAGATATCATTCCAGTTTTATCATTTCAAACGAAGTTTCTGATTTCAATCTTTTACTGGAAAAGATTTTGGATTCATTGTAATTATTTTAGTTTTATTAGAAAAAAACACCATGTCGCCATACGTAAATTATCTTTAATTTCATCAATTATGAAATAATTTGAAACTCCATTCAATCAGAATTTCTCGTTTCCCTGTTTAGCTGTTCATCATGTAATTGCATTTTATGAACATTCGGAGTGAAATGCTCGCGGAATCCGATCCAATCCAATCGATAATACAACACGTAGTTATTTGAAAACGATTTAAATAAGCATAAAGCATCTATCTTTCATGATGTATCACCAAAACTATACACACACAGAAACTATTTAAAGAAGTGACTTTTTAAATATCTCCAATTAACGAGATTGTTTGCTTAAGCTGATAAAGTTCATTGTCGTTTAGACCGGAAGCTATACACCTGATGATATATAACAACTCGCTCTGGGTCAGAGACACGGAATGCACTCGTTTCGTGACGTGAGTAAATCTTTCTCCCGTTTCTCCCAGATATTGTCTACTGATTGAAAAAATGGTAATCCGGAGCGCCTTTTGGACAGAGTGGTTGTTTGTCACGGAGATAGCAGGAGAGTGCCGCGTTTGTCAAACGTCACACAGACATAAGTGACTGTAATGGTGACATCAGAGACGGTCCGGAACAAAGATCAAAGATGCTCAGGCAAAAACAACAAAAGTGTCAGGAAAAGGCTTTGTAACAAAATATAAACGATGAATCAATAATCAATAATAATAAAAAACAATTAAATACACGTCGAACACGTAAACTAACGAAATGAGGTTGAGCAAATGATTTAATAACACATGTACATTTGCAAGAACTTTTATCGGCACCTTATTTAAGTATATACTGAAGTAAAATTGTCAAAGGCATAAGTGCATGTAATATAGGCAACTTCTGTCTTTAACCAAGATGAAGCCTGGCTGGTGTTTTAAGATAAGATGCTAGCAATATAATTTATTTCACGAAAGAAGAGATTTGTACATTTGATAAATTGTATAGACATTTCAATGTATATCACGATAATATTTGAAGCTATTTCTCAACAATTCCTCCTTCACCAACCTAGTTTGCATGTAATAATCTAATTATTGTTCAGTATATAAAGAGTACAATATCGCGCTCCAGATAAACTAATCACCGAATCATGATTCACCAACTCCATAAGCTAATACACAGAGCTATTGCATCGTGCATGTAAATGTTTGTTTGTTTGTTTGTTTTTATTAATTAACAGCTATGGTCATGTAAGGACGGCCTCGCATGTAAATGTTGTGATCACGCCAACATGATGACATTTTACATTTACGGAATATCACAAAAAACAATACAAATATGCATAATGTTTAAACAGATATAATAAACGGACACGTGTGATCGGAATCGTGTTGTAGTTTAGATAACGTATTGGCCCTCAGAGATACGTTTCCTCTTTATTAGATTTTTAATGGGATTTTTTCCAATTACCATTATGGCCATAATGGGCAGTGTTATTAGCCGTGATCAAAGCCGGACGGCGGTTGTACCCCTCTGATGCACAATTACATCACCCCGACATGGCACGTTGTATCACTCAAAGTCTAGCTCATCTTTGCCTATACATAATGCACCTGGGTCATAATGCCCTCCACCTCATTCCTGCCTTCGCCATAAACAGATACTGCAATAGCGAACAACATAGACACCAACCACATCTCATCCATATAAACTCACAGGAAGACGTCACATGTGACACCTTTCAAACATTAGGACATAAACATCAGTAAATTAAAGTATTTACTTACGAATTTAGTCTTTAGCTGTTATCTTCTTTTTCCACTTTCCGCTCTGTGCATAAATTATTATATAATATCAAAAATTACGGATAGGACAAAACGCAGAACGTTTACAGACATCATAATTTGTGTAAATGTGGAAATAAGTTTCCGTTTCCTTAATGGACGCAGAATTTAAATGATCGATGTTTTAGCCGACAAATGTAGAAATAATTTCTATAAAATTGTATTAACTACTTTCTATAACGAAGATGCTGATCTTTATGGTTTTGTGGATGAAGCCCGTCTGAGCTTTGCAACTATACCGCTATATGTAATCTAATAATATGCTTATTTAATCTCGATCTTATAAAAGAAATGACTCCCATAATGTCGACGCAATCAAATCGAACAGCGACTACATTGGGTAAGGCACGTGAAACCTAGGTCCCGAGATTGTCATTCTAACTTTAAGTTCCCACCATAAAAATGGGCAAATTTTGATGCCGCTTGTCCTTGTGCATGACTTTCTTGTGTAGAAAAACCAGTGTTCAATACTAATATAATAACGTCTATGAACCAATCGTTATCAAAGACTCTCATACAGCCAGGGTATGAGCCTCAAACTGAAGACGTAATACAGAGTCCTTGCCGCCGTCTATTAATTGAGTTTTTGTGAATTAGCTTTTTGCATGACAAATTCGGATTTATCAACATCTATAAGAGTTGTTTTCTATTGACAAGAAGAAATATCCGCATCTTTCTCACATAGATCTTTTCTTATAGTGTCGTTTCCATTTCCGTTTTCCGTAAAGTGGGCAGTGTTTCAGCCGCAGACAGGATGGATTCGGTCGTCACAACCTGTCCCGATGTCCCTTAACAATATCTCAACTTTAGCCGGGCCGCCATAAAGCTCGCGTGCGGACGTCCAATAAACACTTGTAATCAAGGGTAGCGATCCCAGTGTATAGGACCACTTGTCCGGCCCATCTTAAACAATGAATTGTGCAATAACCGCTAATATGTACTAGAAGTGCGCGCGACTTATAGCGCGAGACACTACCCTGTCTACTGATCAAATCATTGAAGGAGTAATAGTCACATACGCCCTACGTTTACGGAGTCCGTAGTTTAGAAACGACAAGAAACGTCGTGTTAATCCTGAGAAACATTGACCAGTAAACTTGTAAAACTACAGGACACCAATTTCTCTTGTATCAATAATGCAGAGTCTGCCACAGTAAAGAATAAAATATTAGAACGAGGAAATTGTTCACACAATAACAGAACGTGCACTATCAGCCTTTAAATGTTTGACCGTATGGAGAGTTCCCACTCCTGTTGGACAGGTGCAATACCATGGCAATGACAATCACGTGACAAATGTTTTAGTATCACGTGACGAAATATGCACGGTCACCTATTGATGTTACTTGTACTTTAGGGCTATATGGGTTTCAAATTTTATAAAATGATTTGTGAGTACATTAATGCATTATCCATTAACTTAATATTAACAATTGCAAATCAACGTCATTATTTCAATATAAAGGTAAACAGACCATTTTATATCCCGTCTGTGTTTGATATAAACCCAATAAACAGCCGTTGCCATTTGAAGATTTATTTTTTTTGTTGTGTGAAAAAACCGGAGTGTCCGTAGAAAACAACTCACCAACCAGTTCTTGGCAAACTGCCCTCGCGTTAATCTCAAACCATTTTAAACGAATAAATGCGGATAGCTGGGAGAATCTTTCATCCCCCAGAGACGTAATATAGACTGTATCTCGTCAAGTAATTGAAGTTAACATTAGCGTCTAGTATATAGATACAAACCAGAGATATGAATAAGGTACGTTCCATCAACAGGTTTATCCGAAATAAATCTAATACATTTGGTTTAAGGAGCGAATTAAGACAGCCTGTGAGTATAAGAAGTCGTATGATTGGTAAATGGAAACACCATGTTTAATATTCCGCCTGTTTGCCTTTTTATATCGGTCTAAGTCAGTATTTCTATGTTGATATCGCTTGATCTCGCCGTATCTCATGTAGTCGTCCCGAGATTTCGTCTCTGTACAGGTATACAATGTACCTTGTATGTATAACTTCTTTTACACTAGCGGAACTAGAAAGTAGTTCAGAGTTAAATAAATTCAAAACTATTTTGGACTTAAACGAATACTGGATACCATAAGTTTGGAATGCAATTGGCATCTTTGTTAATCTTTCTCAAGACATTTCTCAATCTGGCATTAATTTCACATAAAAAACGAGTTCAAATTTCATGATGATGTGTTTTACAACAGAGAAAGAATTCCGGACAAAATATCTAAATAATAATCGTGATTGCCTGATTGGATTTCCACGCGATTTTTGCGTTGTAGCTCCAAAACATGATAAATTCAAATTTTAATGAATTCAAAAACCAAATTTTAGACTGAAAGATAGTTGGAATATAGAATATTATGCTATCCAAATTTTCGGCATGTTTACGACCATCTTCCAGTAGGTCTTGCCTGTGGTCTGTTTACCAGGTATATAGATCAACAACAGTTTAGCTGAACAAATGAGAGGTTGTGCCGATACCCCGGGCCTATCTCCTCGCTAGATAGAAAGAATCTACTTCCTCGGAATCTTCAAAGCACTCTCCAGCTTGCAGGTCTTGACACGGCGCCAACCTGCATGTTTCAGTGGCTGAGTTCACTCTCCTTGGAGTTGTGATGCCTACAGGGACTCCCCCACCCCTCGTCGTGGTATATTACGTCCTTAACAACACTCTGTATTTCTGCTCTCCAATTTTACCACCTGTAGCCAGCTCTGACGTAAGATATCAGAGGAATATTCCAGTGTAGGCGCATTTCAACCTGAACGTATCTAAGTACGATGGTCTACCAAGAGATAACGTATGCGAAGTTCAGGAAAATATCTCAAATTTTTATACCAAGTTCCAAAAGATAATCATTTCCACACAGTTAAATACACAAGAGCTCCCAAGCTTTGCAATAACGAACTGTCACAGAAATAATACTTGTAAACTGAAAAAAAAATATGTAAAGTGATACCATCAATCCTGTTTGTGTATTTAATCACATTACGTTTTTCCAGAGTAGATACCACAATGGCCACTGTTTTACACTCTCCGACTGTCTACCATAGTCTGAGTCTCCTCCTGATCTTGAACCATTAGCTCACGTCAGAAGTACGGAGATGCATTGGTCAGCAAATGTTGGTATATCTGTAACGTTGCTCATCAGGGAACTCCTTCTAAACCATTCTTTTTGATGGCACTGCTTTGTAATAGAAAGTCAGTTAATTAACCAGGTCAAACTAAACGATATTCAGAGTATATCTAATCGTGGTATTTTCTTTTCTTTTGAAGCAATAATTGTCTTAAAATTGTCTCCCAAGAATTGTTCCTTGACAAATTTGATCAAATATATGACATTGGCCAATAATGACCTTATTCTGAAATGTCACCTTCCTTTGGCCTTAATATCGGCATGTTACAGGTGAAAAATCATCACCACAGACCTAGTTATTAGTCTGACAATGCTATTTTTGGTCTATTTGGGTGACGTATTAGACCACAGCGCTCTGAAGGTCGTATTCACACACAGTCATTTACATGCTCTAGAACGAACACGAGAGATACTTGTTTGATTTATATGAACTTTTGTCTTCTTTCCCAGACGATATAAAGAGGCGTTTTAACTAAATAACCAATTCTTCCTATTGCAATAATTCGACCTTTGATTCAAGAGAACATGAAATAATATGTTCAGGGCCAGTATTGTTTGCTTGTCATCAACGTTTGGAAGTAATGGACAATGAAATACATTTATTTCAGCTTGATTGAAAGTCAAAGAGTAAAATTGGGTCAATGGCACTCGTTTGAGTCAACGTTATATTATTCATTTCTTGAACAATATCCAGGAGATGTCATGAAAACCACGAGCTCCTAGGTATTCTGTGAGTAGAACAAGTGATCGCTAGGTGTTGAGTGAGAAGATTTAATTTGAACTGCTTAAACAGTGCCAGGGAAGATTTGTTAGGAGCTCGTGATCCATTGCTGCACGTGAGGCAGCTAAAGAGCTAATTAGTATCATTAATTAATTAGCGCATCCCTCGTCACCATGGTCTGTAACACTTGTCTCATTCATCCTGCGGGACGCACCTGTATACTGTGAGGACATAAAGTACACTTTAATGTGTGGGATGTGTACCAGTAGTGCACGTTACCATCATGTGTGGAATGCCTCCATGTAAAGCACGTGTGGAATGCACCTTTGAAGCACGAGGACATGCAGTGCACGTAACATACATACGTGAGCAGTTTTATGTACACATGTGTGTGACTTTGTTGTGTCTACGGCAGCTCTCTCTGCTATCTCAGCGAGCGTAGAATGTCGTCTGCCCGTTATTCGGTAAGGGTGTGGCAGTGATTAGGTGGTTTAGGGTTCAAGTTGTTTTTGTACCAGCCAGTGCCATTTAAGGACGTACCACAGTTTGTTAGTGAAAGAAAGCTAGCTCGAGAAAAAAACTATCGACCAATTCCTGACAACTGTCCCCAAGTGAGTTTCGAACTCGATGTCTTGGCTGAGGGACGAGAGGCTAGTGGTGAAAGTTGTGCCACATTAACCACTCGGCTACCACAGCCCTTGTTGAAGTGGTCTCGTACATCTATTAGACTTTATCAATGCTTTTTATATTGTCCATGAATATTTGCATGTTCATCCGGTCTATGTTGTGATCATGAAGCCACGATGGTGGCGTTTCTCTCTTGGCACTTAATGGGCTGAACTAGTACTGTTTTATTCTCGTGGGTACCCTATTAAAGAATCATTTCAAAGCGGATGTGAATAAAAAGGGGTACTAATGAATTTTCTTTCGTTAACATATATATCTCAAGATTACTTGTTTGGAAAATTTATTAGGAAAAACAACGATCATAGCTGAATTCCTCTCCCCTAGCAACGTGGATTGGATATGAAAGAATACACTGCCTTAATCTGACAGTGCATTTCAATTAACTCCCGCTAATTGAGTTAACCGCAAGTCGTTATAAATTCTGCATTGGTGAGCAATGGATGATACCAGAGACATTTCTTAAGAACGTCCAACTGAGCGACTCTACAAGACTCTAATGTCTTAAAATTCAAACCCATGACTCTGTAGCTAAGTTACTGCATTTCATCGTGGAGAACATGCATCCCCAGCTGCACGTGAGGTGATGGCTAGTATCAGACTCGATCTGGCAGATGTGAAGGCTATACAGCAGGCCTCGTCACTAGACCTAATTAAGCGTGACATTATACAAAATAACCTCTGTAAGCCTATCAACATGCTGCTCTCTCAGTGCTGATCATGTCCAGGACAAAATTATCAGTGAGTCCAATTATCTTTACAAATAGAATATTTCATAGATTACTTTTTCCTTGTCTGCTTACTCTAAAAGTAACAAAAGAAAATACACATATGCACATAGAAATACAATTTAAACATTATTGAGGAATAAAGAAAGTACACCTAATCACGCTCAAAAACATATTAGCGATCTCAATCAGGCCTCTCAATCATCCTGATCGAATATTTCAACGATTAGAACATGATTTATTCATTTATTGTATTTTTTGCTTTTGTTGGGTTTATTTCTCCAGAAAAGTACTTAATTACAATAGCGTTGTGTCATGAATATTTGTTGGATATCGGAGTTCATGACTTGATAAATACCCTAAATGAAGCATGCTTGACTAGATAAAGGCCGATATGGGAACGACAACGCGATTCACAAATCGAGTCATCCTTCTACAGTTATTTTTATGTAAGACTTAAAGAACGGTTAACTGCCACTAGTTTGATAACCAATACTACACAAAGGAAAATAAAAACAAAGCTATTTCAAGATGTTGATTTTCTTAAATGGCCTCCCGTTACGTTTGGCTGAGATAAACACTATAAATATGCATCCACTACAACATATTGGAGTTTCATTTTCTTCTCTAGAACAGGAATAATGCATCGAATCTAAAATCCCAGATGCATAGTGCACAAATCAACTCCGATAAAGAAGCATTTCCCATTTCCCTTTCACTTAATTTTATGTATAAGTCGATATTTAGTCAGGTGCCTTTTCTAGTTCTCATTTCTCTCCTAATTCTCTTTTATCTGAGCAGGCTGATTGGTGACCATTCTGAACATATGAGGTAGCGTTTGGCAGAGAGAGACGGCCTTGTACGGCGATGGAACTCGGTATTGGTTATAGCCGATGTGCTGCGTCGTGCGGTGCTTTTTACCATTCACTATAGAGACGACTGCCTTGACTGGTATCAACGCTGTGATATACGCGTATCAATTATATAGCAATACGATCAGGTAGCATTATACTCAGACAAATAGCAATGTAATTATATAGTTTAATAGAGACTGCTTTCAAAGTTGTTCCAAAATGCATTCACAGTGAAATTAATTCTAGCTTGCTTTAACAATAATTGTGTAATACTAGACACATTAAAGTTACTTCAGAATGGATGTAAAACTGCCGTTTTATTTATTCCAAAATGATTTGTTTCGGTGATTTAGGTGCTATTAAGTCTTATACGAGTACGCCATACATGTTGATTATATGTTCTGGAGAAATTCAGCTGTGCTTCTGTAGTAATATGTATTCATATAATACAATAATTATTGGAAATCATCGGAGATATATCAAACAATTTCCTGCAAAACAACTACGCTCATATACAAAATTGGTTTTGAGGATTTCCTTTCATTTTTCCAAATACATTGTATTACGTTTTCAATATAAATCGATTCACTAACTAGCACAAAATAATGATTCAGAAAGCTATCTTAATTCGTATACGTATTAAGATTCTAGGTTTTCTAAACAACAAATTACGGACCTTCTGCATTAGTCAATCAATAGCTACATAAAGTTCTTTATCGGGTTTTTTTTCGATACAAGTTCTAAACAGGTACTGTAATATTGATATATCAACGAGTTATTAAGATTTGTAGGATTTCTTGTTCATTTATATATCAATTCATGTTTTATATTTATTTACTATCTACACACTATCTACAAACTACGCATTATTCATGCATGTGAATGAAAACTTATCCACAAATAATCTAATCTGAATAATCTAAATGGTCAAACAAATGGCGTGCATACAAAGCCACGTGACACTTCACGGGAAATCACCAGCTTGAAAGACTAAGATATAGCGAAAACCACCTACAACGGACTACCAAGGAATACATTACTCGCAAGTATAATGATGGCACGTGACAAACTTTTCATTTTGTTTCTTAATATCAAATGAGCACAAACAAGTGTTGATTCGTGGCTATAATTGGCAGCAGTGATTGTCTCCGGCTCCCGGCTCTGATTGCAGGACGTGTCCTTAAATGGATCGGGGAGAGAGTAAATCACTCCGGGTGTCCGGGACAAGTGCTGATGTCGTCACATGTTGCCACGGAATAAGACGACAAAGCTTTTATTCTCCAATGACTTCAAGAGTGTCAATTGTACAAGGTTTCCAAACATTAAAATACAAAGAAACTACAAGTGCACACGACACGAATCCTTGAAGGGATTCCAATCAAAGCGTGGTGATATCGGACGCAGCATCAAGTGTACCCAAATGTGATTGACTTGATGAGTCGCTGACGCGCCGCCAGGAGAGCCAATGACAAATAAACATTTAAGACGCATCGCGCAAAATTGTGAATATGTCGTCTGCTCAAAGACTATCGGCTGGTCACGTTTCCAATTGTCCATTGACCGAGGAATGTGATTGGAATGCTTAATGCATGCTTAATTTAGTCCAGAGATTGACCAGTGATTCAGCGAGTAAACTAGTGGCTCTTCAGCACGGACGACAAGAAGCAGATGACCGGCTGACCACTGTCTCGCTGAGGTCAGTTCGGGACAATCTGCTGTCAATGTTTGCTGTTAATTAACCCTTTTAACTCCACTAAGCTTTGGTTAAGCTTGGTTTGAATGGCAGATTAAGATTTAAGACTGAAATAAAAGTCTGACCACAATGGACGAGAAAGTAGGAAATCGCATGTAATTGTTGTTGCCTTCTCTGATATGACCAATGTGTGGCAATCATTGTGTATTGAAAAGCCTTTCAGAATCATCCTGCTTGGTCTGTCTTTACCTCTAAATGGATTATAACATAGTACATAAAATCATATAGGACACACAAAAGACATTATCCAAATAGTTGGAAAGCCTATCCGTGGTGTTCAAGGTGTTAACAAAGATATCTTAGATCAGGTGAACACACGTGTGTGTCTGATGGTAATCATTTAAAATGTCTTCATGATACGGCCCAGATAAACTCTCTACTGATCTTATCAGTGGAGAGAAATTCAAATTGAGTCGTTTAAAATCAAGATTTTATTATATCATGTTGGCTATTAGCCATGGGAACGGTCTAGGCCTCTGTCGTTTCTCCTTGCTTTCGATTTGTTTCTACCCTCCCATGTGACGTAAGCTAATGAGGGGCCAATTTACGATCCATTGTTCGCGGGGATGATAATTGCCTGTGATACTGATGACATAAAATCCCATTTTAGTTTGTTGAGAATACGATCCTGACGGGAGCAAGTCGTATGTCCAAAGTCAGGAAACACAACACACAATATAAAACATAAAATGTCACTAGTTATCCGTATTCTCGATAGTTTGTCTTGTCATTTGTCACAACACTGGATTCTGTTCTGCCACTGTTTCCTCCTAAAACACACCGACGAGTCTCCATGGCGGCTGTCAAGATTAGCATCGTCGAGAGGTGAACAAGACACTCATATCTCAAGGGAACTAATTATCAGCTTACTATTTTAAAATTTGAAAAACTTCATTTCACACAAAAAATCATTCAGTTTTAATACAAACAAAGGAAATAGAATTTAATCAAATTTTGACAGATGCGGAATGATATAGAAGTTTGTGTGCGTGACGCAGCCGATGAGAACACCACAACGCGCTATTTTATAACACGATAATTTAATTCAAATGTCAAAAATCTGTAAAATATCACAAACGGCTGTGACTACGCGACAATATGGCGAAAATGACTGCATAAATATGGGGAACAAAAAGGCTGTTTATCTTGCCTGAGGCAGAAAGCAGGGGGTAGGAATTCCAAGGCTATACAAGTATGTGGTCACCCTCTCATATCGATGTGCATTAGACGAAAGCTCACATTTTTTAGTTTAATGGAATATTTCTGCAAATAATTGCCTCTCAAATGAAACTTGTTATTTCTTCGTAAGGAGAGACCGTAATTGGAAGAAAGAAAATGCTTTGTCATAATCCTGAGGCACACGATGTTTTCATGATACTGAACTGCTTTGTTTACACATCTAATAGGTATAGGCGCAGTTTCGGGATAAAGTTTCAATCTCTGCCTACAGTAAAATGACCAATATTTTTCATCAATCTCTATGTTGATCAACATAGTACAACCAATCTATTGTAACAATGAATTGTCTTACAGTTACGCTTTTTTCAGTATGTCATTATGTCATAAGTGAAAGTACATTATCTAATCAGACACCGACTAACCTACCCTGTTTTTCAATAGTATTCGTCCATTAAAACTATCCATTTCCTCGAGTGGAAAATTAAATATTTTGCAAATGGATATCTTGGTCGTGTATGCTTTCAAACGCAACCGGAAGTGAACAAAGAGAGCATTCGAGTACTGTTCACAAATCCCGCACACGGGTTAAAGGTCAGATGTTGGAGACGGTCCAGTACCACTTAGACATGCTGAACATTGACTGAATGGAATTGTGTTTTTGTTGAAATCGCCATGAGGAATGTAATCTAATGTTTTCTGCCTTTGCTCCTTCAGGGTTTCTATCGAATCTCTCAAGAGCATTCGTCTCACGTACAAAGGGGACTGTGCAATCACCCTTCTACGTAATTGGCTTGGAGTAGTTTACAATAACAAATCAAGATGCATGTCGTTGAAATCCAATCAACTCGATAGCCGGTGACATTCTTTATCGGAAGACATTTTAACCCTTTCCTTCTGTTTCTATAATAATATAGCTGATGGAGATCTATCGACTGAAAATACCAGTTTTGGCCTGTAATATCTATAGCCCGTGTCTTCAATGGTTTTAGTGATAAATGAAATCTAGAGTTTCCAGGTAGTTGAATATCCCATACCTAAACAATGTGGTTCCACGGTCAATGATATATTTAAGGTAGAATGTTTAATGTCTTGACGGTGAGCTTTTGAGTTTATTGCGAAAATAAATCTATCGTAATGACACTGATCAGTAGCCTAACAGTATATTACGTGGAAGGACATCGTGTCCCGAGATAGGAATTATCAGCATTAATTGAGAGTAATTTGGACAGTACAATAAAAATCCCCAGTATATTACTATTTGTGGTCGACATGCTGTGGCTACGTACCAGCCATAGTGAAGTGATACAGATATCCCGGCCAGTGTACGGTCTGTCACCGGAACTAGAATACGTCACTCGAAGTATCACCGCACGAGACAAGGTACCAAATCGTCGCACGCGACCCGCAGGTGCACTGCGTGGACATCAACAATGTTTACTGGCTTATACAGAACGTATGTGTCTAATTTTAAATCTCACCGCAGGAACCCTTCCTTTAAGCGACCTGTGGTTCTTTATCAAACCGTAAGTCTGTGAACCCAAGAAAGGGTGAGTAATTGACAATTCCGTCTCCGTCAATGAACAGTCTATTTTTCCGTCTTTCGTTTCATTTTATGGTCGTATGTCTTACCTGGTTGTATGTCGCTTCTTGACAAAAAAATCCGCCATCAGAGGGCGCATCCATGGATAACACGCTCTCGTCTCGCCATGGCTATCCATATATTATCTGAAGCATTGGATGTGTAAAAGTCGTACGCTGAAATTTATTTGAATTTCGCACGATACCAACCATTACATAAACCAACGAACCAGATGCATGTATGTCGTATTTGACAAGATGACTGAGTAATATTGAAACAATGTTGTCTTCGCGGCCGTGCAGGGACGCACCGATTTACACTCCTGACGATCGGGATACCTGATCTATATCCCGACCTTGATCAAGGGGCGTAGCTCGGTTCGTCGATCACCAGCCAGCACCGTTTCCTCATCACCTTGCTTGTTCTGGCGGTTTTTGGCTTCCTTGAGATGTTGGAGTTCACTGGGTATAATTATCAGTTGTTTCATCGATTTGCGGTCGAGTGTACGTTGATTCCCCTGATTGAGGTGTATATCACCCCGGAGGCGTACCGCTTGGAAACTGTCACATTTAAATACTAATTTGTGAAGCAGGGCTTCACCTTTGTAAGGGATAAAGGTTTAGGGTCCCAAAGAGACAACAAAACAGAATATGTCGCACACACATCTTGGTCGGAAAAATTTAAACGAGAAATATATAATCCGCGATACGCGTTCTCTGTCCGTCTATGCTCAGAGTGAGCAGACAGAAATTATCCCTAAGTGGTACTTACTTTTGTTTATGACACGAATATATATCTAGAGCTTAGCGATTCCGTGGTATATCATGAAACGACATGGGAGTGAGCCCGCAGAATGGCGGTTATTATTTAGTTATTGGCGGTTGATTATATGCCACATAGACTGAAAAATCTCGATCACAGATATATGTTTATAGTCGATCAACAGTACCACCACCACCACAAATATATCAACGTTTTGCACCAATAAAACGAAGGTAGCCTGCAAGCTGTTACAAAACATGTGATATTTACAAAAGTGTAAACAATTGATATAGAGTGGAACTTATTTAATTTGAAATGAGTTATATTGAAATAATGTATAATTTGAAATGAATTTTAATACATGTTCACACATATCAATTGTCTTTCTCCTTGGTTATATCATAATAAAACGAAGGTAGCATGCAAGCTGTTACAAAATGTGTGATATTAATAAAACTGCGAAGATTTTATACGAAAGACCATGTCAGGATTTTGTTAACTGTTCACCAAGCAATAGACATTCAAATGCAACGTGCAAGTGTATCGATAGTGGGTCTTAGCCAGACTCTAGTTTACGAAAGGGTGTGGACAAATCATCAAGGAACAAAGTAGTGACAGTTCATACAAACGGTTCATCCTTTAAATATTGAATTTTTTTGGGGGGGTTTTGAAGACTTTAAAATGGGTTTTTTTTCATGGATGAATTGGCTACCATTTCCTGACAGTCTAATTTACCCTACCGTTTGAACGGAACTGTGGTACTAGCTTTGTTTAATTAGCAATTTGCGGTTAAATGATAAAAGTGTGCTGTCCTGTAAATACTTGGGAATTTGCATTTGGTCAGATGGTGGAGGTTAATATAAGGAAATTATAAGTAGTGTGAAAATATTATGTAAAAGATAAATTTTGGATAGCGGAAGATGCGAGGAATGGCCTGCAAACGTGGATAAGTTATGTACCTTTTATATAAATATATAGCATAGCGAAAAACTTGGTAAAACGGAAGCCTTTCAGATGCACCTTTAAGATTGGTAAGTTTTTCTATCAAGCTTAATAAAATCTAATACAAGTTACGAATCTTATTGAGGTGACAGCCCGAGTATACATATTTCATTTTATCACAGAAATTCTGATCGTAAATAACATACCAACTACCCCATCAAAATTTAGATTTAGTCCCAAAATAACTCATTCGACTACTTAAGCCGAAAGATAGCAGTCACGCTAGTGTAACACTCTCTTGGCGTTTACATTATACATTTATACGGGAGTCTCTCTCAAGGAAATATCATTTTCAGCTTGATGAGCACCATTATCTGGATTACGACAGAGAAACAGTCAGGCTGTGTTTTAGAGGGGAAAACCATGAACATTTCAGAAATATTTTGTTTTTTTTCCTTAAGTGATAAAATGAAAGGTACATCTGCTTCTTTGGAGTCTTTATCTTTCTACATAAACACTAGACTGTCTTGGCCATGTTTCAGGGCTGTTTCTTCCACAAAAATGTTTTTTATGGATTCCAAAAGCAAACTATAACTGTCTACTCTTCAAACCTTCTTAAAACTGCACATTCAAATACCGATTATTGTTTCAAGCGGTGTGCACAAAGACTTTGAGACTCCACATTATCTCCCCTGTTGTTATTGATCCTACCAGGTGGCGCCATGGTCAAGGCAAGGCCAACGTGGCATACGATAGAGTCGAATATAAATATACCATTTATCATTTTAAACTGTTTCTTGTAAGAACCTAAACCTTGAAAATATTAATTGCAATTAAAATAACATTCGTGGATAATAACAACAACTATTGCGATAAGAACCTTGGATAATAACAATTTTCCCCATAGCAGTCACAAATAATAGTTAATAATTATTGTTATACCAACCATTGGGAGGAATAACAGCAATAGAAACAAAACATTTTGTTGATATATAGCATATTTTGGGAACAACAACCATTAATGCCAAGGTAGAAACCGGTACCGTAGCGAATTTATGTTTCCCTATAGTTAACATAGAGATTTGCAACTTCTATTTGTTCTAGCAACCATTTAAGAAAGGAAAACAGCAACCATCAAAAATAATAATCTTTATTGCTGTATAGAACTATTGAGGGCAACATCAAGGAATTTTCATTAAATTCGAAACCACAGAAAACATATCATCGTCAGTCCAACCACTGAGAACACCTTATTTTCATTATCATTCAGAAATAATCCATCTTCATTACTAAACCAACAATGGAGAATTACTCTTAAAAGCGACTAAAGAAAACCTTTTATCAGTCATAATAACGCGGCTCTATTTATCATTATTAATACACCCTCTTTCCAAAGTCACGTGCGCTCGTGTTCTTTGACTTAATAACATTAATCCAGTATAATCGGCAGTAGTTTAATATGAAAGGACGCAAATCTTTATTATGTAACGCAATTGTAATTTTGACGATTTATGTGCATAGCAAATTACAATTTGGAAATGAGGCCAACGAACGCAATGCAAAATTTACTACAGAAAATATTATGAAATATGCATCACAAAGCATCATATCGTCTCTCTAAGAGCATTTACTGGCTGTTATTGTGAGAGGAATTAAATGTTAATTATAGTTTCCTAGCCATGACCAGCTCTCGTTAAGGCCCACCAAATGTTAAAACACCATTAACTCTATTACGTGACGGTAATCGATACACAAAGCCTGTTTGTAATTTACTAAATCAGTTCTCTATACTGACCAAATAACCAGTAGAATCATTATGAGTTTGTTTTTTCTGACTCTAGTGACCAGTTTGAAGCAATTAGTACGCAAATGACATTAGAAGCGTTCTAATGACCCAGATTTAGAAGAGAACGGAGATGTAATGTACTATAATCTTACTTCCTCAGACGCTTGATAAGCAGATAAACTGCACACAACCACGTTCGGAAATTCGTTTTTTTCGATTTGATCCCTGATGATAAGAGATAGGCCACGTTTCCGTATCTTTAGGTGCTTATTTCCGTGTCGTCAATGATTTGTCATTAATTGGGCGGAATTTCACAACCTATCCCCGTTTTAAATACTTGACATGATCTTAATCACATTTAAGTATAAGAATAGTACAAACACGCGAATGATAAAGTTGTTTTGTTTTCGTTATTGTTACTTATGACGATATCTGTTGGCAGGTGTGGGATGGCGGAAACAGCGCGTCTACTTAATGTCGATCTGGTACAAACCTCTCACCACCGGCGAACAATGTACTACATGCACCCATACCAACACAAAAAAACACCAACCAGTGTGCATGTGAGTACTAATTAGTGGCCTATATTCACAAGAATATTTTTTTCTGAAATAATAAAACGGTTGTGGAATTTGAACTACGAAATGGTAGAAATTTTAAAACCAATTGTTTTGAATCTTATTTTCTAATTTAAAATGAAAAACTAAATTTTGTCCAATGGCAACAGTCCACTATGCTACACATTACTTTGTTCTTTTTTGTATACAGCATCGAGACTCAAACGGGTGTTTTGTCCTCGCCTCATTAGCCTAAAACATACACCACATGGTAGGTAGCTTAAATGTCACGTAGTAATGCAGCTTATAGAGACCTGACCAAGTTTTGTGGTTCTCTCCTTGGTACACCGGCTTCACCACTTAAAATCTTACACATCCACAAAATGGGCAAAAGTAACCATATGTTTATAGATCATCAAAACAAACTGTATTTTCAATAAATATTCTAAATAATACATATCAGGTCGTCTCGATACGTTTTGCCGGTTCCGTGTTAGTTAAGCCAAACTACGGCTTGGACTAATGCCCTGAACTTTCCTACAACAACAATGGCGGATTATTTACAGCTATCTATCCGACTAATTCCAATCATCTCCGCGGCCCAGAGTAATATGATTAGGACGTTCTCCTTCACCCAACACCTCCGACCAGAAGCCATACCCAGCGAACAATTGATACAAGACTATTGTGTTCCGCCGGATTCCGTTTTGTTGATGGGCTGAGTAGCACCTGTATCGGAGAAACCTTGTACATGTTCAGGTTAACGTACGAGCAAGTATCATAACATGAATTATTACACTAATAACGCGCCGTGGACAGGCACACGAGGTCACGCCAGCCATCCATCCACGGCTGCCAATTGCAATTTATTATAATATTTTTTGCCGTACTTGAATTAGACATGGACTGTAGGAGTCTGAGTGGGGAAGTGAAGTGTTCTCTCAGTCAAACTCGAGATCAATGCGAGCACACAGAAACTGTACACGAACAGGTAGACCATGTATGTCATCACACAGCATCCTCAAAAACAAAAAGCCAGGCGAACCAATGGATTTGTGTTTGTCTCACTAACGCCAACAGTTTTCTCGTAAGTGTGTCCCTAAGTGTTTACAAATTGATATATTTAGTTACAAATTACCTTACTAGATAGAATAAGCGGTGCAAGTTCTTTTTTCATGTTCATGGTTTGTAAAGTCAAATAATCAAAGGTTACCGTTCGGCTGCATGTAAATTAATTACACAGTAGGTAAGTACGTCGGGAACTAGTGATGTCAGTCCATGGTTAGGGTATCCCTATGCAATTATGAAAAAAAACATATACATCGTATTATGAGGAGGTAACGTAACTGAATTTTAATGCAAATACGCCTTCGTCTTGCACTTGCTGAGCGCTGACACTAGGATGACGTATTTCGCCAGTAACTTTTTATATAAAATAATAGTCATAGGTCGTAACCTAAAGGACGACTACACCAGAACTGTGTGGAAGACACAATGGCGTTTCAGAGTTGGAGAACTTGTGATAGCCAATCTAGTCTCTGTACTTTGCAGAAAAAGAATCTTATCTCGATTGGTATTTGTACTATCTTTTGTAATCATTAAAACATTTCCTTGCCAAATTCAACAGGCAATGTTCCGACTCTGGACGAGTCAATTTGCTTTCCAATCAGCTCGGGAATTCCAGAGTGCCTTAATTACCGTCAATCTAGTCCTTTACAACTCATAGAGCCACGTTACAATCAGCATAAACAAACCCGTGTCATCCTACAAATGCCATGAATTCCCATTCATACATTACGCACAACAAATAAACCAACAATGTAAAGAACTCGGCCTGTATACTATTTTTACTTTCTCTCATACTAAGTATACACCACCGTACATTGTGTTCCTTTGTGCTCATTCATGCCGTGTAATTAATGGTAGGTTGTGTAATATCTGCTAATCACAATGTGTCTATCATCCTTCCAGAACCAGACACATTGCCAATAACCAATGTATAAAGCGAGTGATGCGAGGTAAAATCTCACCGCTCTCGCCTCCCTGATGCACAGCATTACGTCTTGTTCCGTTATAAATACACAACATGCAAGTCTCCTTCCCTCCCTATCATCACGTACATCTAAAAATAGAATTTAATTTGCATACATGTTGCTGATGGTATCTAGCTAATTGCTTCCCTTTGATGATAACTCTCCAATTTTAGGAGTGAGGTTTGGTGTGTCACAAAAGATTGCTAAACCATTTTGCTTCGAATGCGAGTGAAAAGAATCGATGGGACCAGATGAAACTCTTCCGATAGGACAGTGAGTCAACAAATTGTAGAGTGGCTTGTTTTCGACTTCGATGACAGAAAATTAATAAAGGCCCATCCGTAATGAACGCGTCCAAAAGCAGTGTTGTCACTTGCCACACGTCCATATCAAAGCTTTTCGCTTCACTTTCTGTTTGGATTCCTGTTATTTTAAGATTTCACCCTAACTCTTCATGGCTTTTAAATTCCAATTCCAAATGAACCATCATAATTTTTATCTTAAAAATGAAATGTCGATTTCAGAAAATGAAATAATTCCAGCAATCAAATGAAAGATTTTTTTCGTGCTTTGGTTTGCTTTCGTTCGTGTTACATTGCATGAGAAACTATGATAACAATGACGATGCTTATAATGCTGAAACAGAGGGCCCACATTGGTACATTCAAATAAACCCTAAATACCTTTTAACATCTGAGCACTTTGAAATTACAAATGCAATGCCCATTCTTCTCAGTTCTTCATTTAAACGATAAAGCAGGCCCAAACACAATATTCGATATATCAAATAAATTCAAACATGAAACAATAACTGTCATGGTCATCAAATAGAATTCAATACTACACTCACGATATGGGGAGAAATGGGTTTTGTTTTGACAAACCGTCTATTTCGTCGAAAAAGCAAAACAAAAATGCGTTTCATCCTTAATTTGCAAATGAAGAATGTGGAGGATTTGGTTATACTAAGTTAGGCATATCCATAATAACACACCATTTGTGGTGATTGATCCTTTGAATTGATGAGTTACTCCATAAGTGTTACATTGTTCTTGGCCATCTGTTCGGCTGCGAGATAAACGTGCCAACCGTATAGATGAAGATAGTATATCAATTCATTCAAAGGTGTACCGAGCTAACCTTGCAGTATCCCCGAACAGTCTAGAGGTGAACCGAAACAACCTGTTTGTCTGTCGAAATTAAAAGATGGCCGATTTCGGTATGCCAACTATATTTACGCACTTAACAAGACTAAAGGAGGAAAACTTTAGGGTTTCAAACTCATAATACACCAAAATAAACTCTTCTCAAATTCTTGATTACTAAACTGTTCATCTGGCTTGAAAATCATACCACCCTCAAGAGCGGTCTATCTTCTGTGCCAAATTCAGCATGTAAACGTAGCAGAAAGGCGCTGGCTTGATCTTAATTTTCTTAATTGAAAATTGTTGCCATATTATAGGTTTTGCAATCAATAAGCGCTGACAGTTTTGACAGACTTATTGAAATCCTAATAACCGTAAACATATCAATGTCTACGTTCCTTATAAACATACCCGCCAAACCTTATTGCTTCCAGTTGAATCGCTCAGGGGAAGTTCTATACAAGTTTGCTTTCATTACTATTATCAAGTTGTCAATAAAATGACTAAAGTTTGTGAAAATTGGACAGCAGATACGGTCTTCATATGAATATTAGTCAATTAAGTATTGTCATTCTGTCTCCGCTCAGTATGGGGTTGATTTTAGTTTTATAGTACTCAGCGTTCTTTAATAAACTAATGTTTCTTAAGACACCAATGGTTTCCTTGCTTGTAACACTCATGGGCAGATTATATTGAATATTATTATTTTTTGTCCTCAGATGAAATTCGAAACTATTATGTTCCAATACTATCTAACTAAAGCCTAACACGTTAGCGGAGAATATCACCTTCCAGGCCGAGCATCTCATCACTATATTCTTTTCTATGGTTTTATCATTCGCCCAGAGTTTGCACAAAAAAGGCGATAATTTCCCTATTTCCCTGCATTTTAACAAGATGTCATCATGTTACAAAAAAGTGAAATGTTGTGAACTATTACTTCACTGCATTCATTAGGGCCTTTCACTATGTAACTTAGCTTAATACCTATCTTCACGTATCGCCTTATTTTTTCGTCATTTTGGATCGGTTGGAAGTTAATTGAATTGACATTGGGGAAAACTCTAATCCTCGATAGAAGTGAAACATTTAGAGGAACGCAGCACGCCAATTGTCTCATTATGGGGGAAGACTTTTAACCTAATCACATGCTTCCTACGGTTTCTCGGACGTAGATGTCGTGGCATTGAATATTGCTCGGAACAGATTCAGCGTAAAAAGAGGCGCGATTGACGCGAGTTTTGCTACATGGACTGTCGATATTGCAGAAAGCACAGCGTGTTCTTAGGGTTACGTAACGTAATACTATGTTGTTCGAGTATCTCTTCAATGTCACTTTGTAAAACGTTAGGTCGCTTATAGCATTGCAGATATTACAAGATTAAATGGCACCCACAACTAAACTGTAACGCACACTATTAAATATGGAGAGAAATTACACGATAGACACACAGGAACAGGAATCATCCAGCTGTTGCGGACCCCAGCTACTGTATCCATATCATTTTACATTTGGTTTTACGCCTGCTTATTAAGCCGTCGGCCCCGACAACTTGATTACCATGGTACGGGTTTTGGCTTGTCAGGCGTCCAGAATTTGGTGACAACCCCCCGACCGAGAAAGTGGGAGCCAACTTAGACGTACCGATATTTATCGAGTAGAGCAATCAAATTACCGAGAGCTAAATAAGAGAAATGAGTCTTGTAATGTCATAAAGCTGAGGCATTTTCTAGTATTTTACTTTGTCCCTTGTCAATCGATAATGACACTTGCATCCATCTTCTAGCTGTGTAGGGGTATGGTCGGACGGACAACTGTTATTGGTGTTTAATAACGGGCTCCGACCACTAGTGGTCAAGCTCCTGTGACAGACCCCTGACCACAAGACAGTAAACAAATGTGTCTAATTGTTCAATGATTCACGACTGCTTTCCTGGAGACGGAACAACGCTAATCAAATGAATGGACATTTTCAGCGTCAGGAACTTTGAGAACGTTCACTATTATTATTACGAGTGATCCTTTTGTAAGCCAGATTGCAGTAGTTGTACATAATTCTCCGCTCAATTTCTAAACAATTTTGGAGGTTTTGTGATATATCAGCACGTGCTCTTGTATAAAATACTTGCCGTTCTTGCAATCTTTGTATGCCAATGTCTGCTCGTAAAGATAGTGTATGACGTCACATTGAATCGACCACGAGGTAGTGAGAGTTTCGGGTGTTTGGCAGTCCTTATCAGATAGCATAACACTCTCACAATGATAACGCCCTCTATCCTACCACCAGTGAGGCGTTTAATCGTCGTGGTTACGTCATCAAGTGTCTATTAATTACATTAAATAGTTTATATACTATACCTATATTATTAATGTCCGTTTAATAACATCTACAGGAAAATCAGTTACCAGGCCCTTATAAACAATTTGATGCCTTGTCATATTTTCCTGATATCTTAAAACGAACACATTCATAACACTTTGCCAGAGCATCAATGGCCACATTTATAATTGATAAGAAATTCTGTTCGTTTTATCAAAATGAAGATTAATATCCGTGATAAAAACAACCACTATTTGCGTGAAAACTGTGTCAGATTTTGGAAAGAAATATAGCCTATAATTCCGTGTGATATGAAAATGTCCTTTTGTTTAATCAATCCAGTTGTCTGAAATGTTAAATTGCCAAACGTTACAATATAAAACCCTTGGTAGACCTAGGTGACCATGACTTGACCTTGACAAATCTATTTTCAGATATATGACTGAACTTGTGAATCAATTGGACAATATCATGACCTGGCTTTAAGAGTCCAGGAAGCAGGGTCTTGAAAAACATTGACAATCAATCTAGTATACAATGTCTTGATATGACATTGACAATCAATCTATTATACAAAGCCTTGATATGACATTGACAATCAATCTATTACACAATGTCTTGATATGACAATGACAATCAATCTATTATACAATGTCTTGATATGACTTTGAACATCATTCTACATTGTATACAATGTCTTGATGTGACATTGACAATCAATCTATTACACAATGTCTTGATATGACAATGACAATCAATCTATTATACAATGTCTTGATATGACTTTGAACATCATTAAAGTACATTGTATACAATGTCTTGATATGACATTGACAATCAATCTAGTATACAATGTCTTGATATGACATTGACAATCAATCTAGTATACAATGTCTTGATATGACATTGACAATCAATCTAGTATACAATGTCTTGATATGGCATTGACAATCAATCTATTATACAATGCCTTGATATGACATTGACAATCAATCTAGTATACAATATCTTGATATGACATTGACAATTAAGAACGCAGTCGTGATGTGACCTTGACAAATTCCCTATGCATGGGTCCTCCTGGATGTAACAATGACAGGTCAGGTTGTCCAGTGATGTGACCTTGACAAATTCCCTATCCATGGGTCCTCCTGGATGTAACAATGACAGGTCAGGTTGTCCATTAATGTGACCTTTGACCTGGATGTAACAATGACAGGTCAGGTTGTCCATTAATGTGACCTTGACCTTTGACCTGGATGTAACAATGACAGGTCAGGTTGTCCATTAATGTGACCTTTTCATTTTAAGTTGCCTTTGTATGTCTGTTTGCAAGTTCTTGACAGATAAACTTGCCATTAACGAGGACCAATATTCCGTTATCCCGATGCTGCCAGACAGACAATACCAGATGTCCGTTGCGTGATCTCGACAAATTCATTTGTACTGTTTTTATAGGATGTAGATAAAACTAGCGTCTCTAGTTACGGCCTGAACAAAGTTAGACGTAATCGGTGTGATAGACCTGACAAATCTCTATTTGATGATATAGAGTGAAAGGGCAATCGTACAGAGGTGGCGGTTAGATTCGATTCGAAACAATATGTTGCTCGACAAAAGCAACATTTACCAATGTTAATTGTGTTGAGAGTAAATGAGCGTTTGGCGTGGTGTCTGAGACCACGATCCTTTACCTGCAAGCCTATAAATCCGCTCCAGTGCTATCGCTGTTTCAACCTTAATGAAGAACGAAATAAACCATATTGTGGTATAGCCGAGATAACAAAGTAGTTTGTGTTTTTGATTGTATGATCGGATTTTGTCTGATTACAGACTACGGATAAAATCTGTATATTTAAATGTTTCATGATTTAGGTTCCTCGCTGCCATAATAGATTCTAACGTAAATGATAACACTCACAAAGGCATTTGAGGAAATTGAAATTGATTTATACTGTATTTGAAAAAGTAAAAGGGATATTTTTAAAACGACAAATATTTTCTAACTCTGAATTTATGATTAAAGATATAGTTAGCAATATAGCTTTTATATTCAGAAATGTTTTAGTTTATCAAAAACATACACACATTTCAACACAAAGGAAATAGTGTATTAATAGTAAAGAAAACAATATAAATAACAACACCTTAGAACCTTATTTAATTTGATAACTCTGATTCTCGGAGTTTAAAATTGACGAGTTGTTTGGAGATGTAGATATAGTGCTGACATATTGGAACAAAGTGGGATTTAGAAACGAGAATGCGATAAGGCGGATCTAGGAATTTTCGTGAAATGTGTCCGATAAGGAGTCAGTAGGATCAGGCGATGGGTCGACCAGGTGCGTGGTTATCACTGTGATGTTCCACCAACGGCTTTATGCCATTCCCAGGTACAAAGGTCAAAAGCAATAAATTTCACGTCGTGTTTTGTTTACCTTCCGTTGTCAGGATTGGCTGTTCTGGCAGCCTCCCTTGAGATAACAGAGGGCTGTTCTGACAGCCTCCCCGATAATGTCATCAGTGTGCGGCTGGGATCAGAGGGAAAAGTAAGAACGAAAAAAAGATTATTGATAAAAACAAGAAATGTCAAATCTAGTTACATTTGTAGTTTGTCTTTGAATGTTTTGGCTTAGCACTACCACACGTGGCCTTCTTTATGTTAAACAAAAATACATTTCCAGCAGTGACATGTTGTTAGTCATCAGGTAGAAGCAAGTAAATGCACCGTAGGAACTATTTCTTTAATCTCAGTATAAGATTTTCATCTTGGGAGATACAAATTTTTATTACATTTTTCGCAGTGAAATATAAGGTTTAACAGTGAAAAAATAAAAGCGATATACTTCACACAAGTGATATTTTAACTCGCTTTTGACCAATAAGAATGCAGCAATGACTAATTTTGATTGTTACGTCATTAGTTTGAGCACATTAGATTTTGTGTAGAAGTATGACGCTATGCTCACAAAAATATGATGTAATAATCGCAAGGGCAAATAATTGTAAATGGAAGAGAGAAAACAAATGTAATAATAGAATATTCCTGTAATTTCTTGGTGAATACCAGTAACATTTCATCTCGTGTGGTGAAACAAGAAACAAGAAACAAGGAATATCCTCCATGTCATGATCTATTTTAGAAAAACTTGGATTTCAGCGCTTATCAAACTAGTTTTATTCGTTTCTGATCACGATCAAGAAAATGACATACTGCGTCATAATACTTGTCACCATTTAACACACCAAGGCCAGCAGAGTTATTTTAAGGCAAGCAATGGCGGAATAGCTTTGCATGTCTGACTTTAGAGTTATGAATAAGACTAGGATGCTAGAACACGTCACTCTGTCCAGCCAAGAATTCGTGAACATGTGGTGGCCGGATCTAAAATTACACTTGAGCATTACACTTGAGCATTTGGGGACCATTTTGTGCAGTCCAATAAGACAAGCTATGATAGATTGGTTTGAGAAATGTGATAACCAACAAAGTAACCAGTGCCCGCCAAAAAAGTTATAACAAAGACGAACCTTAACCTGGTGTCATCACTCATGTGTTCTAGACAACAAACGACCTGACAACGGTCTGAAATGGTAGTGATGGAGTAATGGGCCTGTTTCCTAATTCATATAAAAACATAATTATAACACGGGATAACGACAGAGTCACAGCTTCTGTTTCATTTTGGGGGACGGAGACCTGTCAACTACAGGAAGAGGGGGAAAAAGTGCAGTCCCCGCTGGTTAATGAGCATGCGTTACCATAACAACAGCGGGGTATGTTTTGTTACCATTAACATCGAGTCTTACAATAACATCATAAATACCGCTCAAAGCAATGGCGCTATTGATATCATTTAAGACAAATCTAATCTTAGAACATGTCGTTGAAATTGGGGGATAAAATAGAAAAGTGAACATGGTTGACCTTCATTGAAATTTGATAATAAAATCAAATTTGTAACTCTTAATCTAAATTATTGGAGGTCGAGAAATTCGTGTCACTTAGTTATGAAATGTATTCTTCCTGAGATCCATTTCATTCAAGCAACTTTTCCAGTTTTTGGCCAACAGTTAATTAACTATGTCACTTTAAGGAGAAGACATAGGTAGGCCTTGTCTGCTGTCTAATCCTTTTGACTGTAATTAATATGTCATTAAAATTTGTTGAAATTGAAATTGAACTATGTAAATTTTCCTAACTTCACGAGCAAAAAAAGGTTTAGATTAAACAAGATAAGGAACCTCTTAGTTGAGAATGATACTTTCAAGGAGCACGTTAGTAGACTAAAACAAGGATTTGCGATGACCTAAATCTATGTTATTTTGATGACACGATTTACTTTGAACTACCTTTGCTAATGATAAAAATGATCTGATCTCATCTATGTCAAAATCAGATTTACAATTAATTCCCCACTAATACCCCACACTTTGATGCAACATGATGAAAAGAATGTGTGTTAGACCACATGCCGCGGATATTAAATCTGTGTAACATTTCTGGTCCATACCTTGAAACAATATATAAAGTGTACTAGCTTTATCAACACGGAAATAGATGCGAGACTTCCTGTTACGGTCTACTGACTAGATCTCAGGTTCTCGTCCTATCTCGTTACACGAGACATATAAGTCGTGTATTAATTGGTTATCATATCTCCGGGGGGTAATTATGGAGGTTCTATTACAACCAAAGACACCAACTACAGATAATCTAGTCGGTTATTGGGTCTCAAGCTTACATAACAGGGGCAAAGGTCAGACCATTACAGTTTTACAAAAGGAAGCTCACGCAATTCTGTCTGATTTAATGATATAGTTCGGTTGGTTCACTAGCTAATGATAAACATGAGGTTTTTATATGTTTACGTCGATATCCAATGCTCGATATCTCGTTTGCAAAAATTGACGTTGAACACATGAATCTACCCTTCAGTGTTAATTGTAGTCCTCTCGGCCACATCCTGCCTCTACCATTTTTGTCACACATCTATAAATGTATTTTAGTTCTCCATTGATGATGATACACTCCCATGTTTTTATGTATAACCTGCTGTCTATTGACTACCTATTCGTACCCCAACATATACCCCCTCCGTCCCGCCCCATCCCCTCCCCTTTCCACATCTCTATACAGTGTATATGTACATGTCGTACTCATCTGTCCTCCGTCGCAACCCCAGTTCACCCCGTGTCCCTGTCCGCTTCCAAGAATAGCTTTCGTTCCCGTAGAAACTCCGGTCTCCCTGCCGTTGCTATAGTGGCCCCCGGTAATAATTGTAACATATCTATCACCATTACCGGATCATCTCCGACATCTCACCTGGGTAGATCCGTCCTCATCTCTCCGCCTAATCCTATCTACTTCACTCACTCTATCGCTCGGAAACTCCCGGGAATTCCTCCCGCTAGTCACATAACGCTACCGACCCCAAGTACAAATTAAGTCCCGAGATCGATGTCTTGCTTTCTACAAGCGGATACGTATGTATAAAGCCCTATTTACATTCTATACAGAAATCAAAGACTAATGTCATTCCAAGTACTCCTGCTATAACCTATTTTCCATTTCTCCCGCGCTCCAGGGTTGGGGGTAACATCTGGTTTATGGTTTTTATCAGATTTATCAATTTAGCAAATTAGTATAGATTTCAGAATAACAATAAGACCGGTTTTTAGATTTAATATAAACCTTATGGCCTAATTTGTATAGTAACTTTAAACGCGCTGATTATATTTCCATTTTCATTTAGGCGTTTAATTTTGTAACTTTGCATTGCATTCATCTGTTCGCGTATACAATTAAATATACAAGACAAACACTTTGGGCGAGATCATTACCATCATAATATGCAAAATACCATTGGCTTAAACATTACGCCTGTTTCAATTTATCAAAATAATCTTTAACAAAGTGTTTGTTCAGACATGTGGGAACAGAGGCGCTAGATTTTAAAATAGCAAATAAGGAAGAAAAACTGCAGTATCCCAAGGCGAAGTGACTTGTCTTAGCAATAAACAAATCGACGATGTCCTTGAAATGCTAACAGCGGGAAAACGTATCAGTGTCAATTAGATTACATTTCCTGTCCATACAGATATAACAGACAAGAGATATTTGCATCTTCTGCTTTCTGTTTCCATGGTTACCGGAGAAATTTCGTTAAAGGCCAATGAACCAAAGTATGTTTTCTTTTTTTCTGGTTTACATTTCCATGTTCTTCAAAACAAAACGTTTATAGCTAAATGGCACGCGACAGCATTGCACGTGAACATTTGCTCTGTAGTTAGAAAGGAACGCATTCGTAAGAAGCACAAATGTTTTCTAATATATACATAACATGTATCTATTGTTGATAATCATTTGTCTATCTAACTAAAATTTAGAGAGTATAACCATCTTATATATATATCTTATCTATATCCAAGACACAATCGCTTAAATCGGATTAAAGTTCATTTTCTATGTATTTATCAAGCAGCGATAACTGGAGAATGGTGCTGGTATGAGTTCATAATATGTAACGTTTATCCTCATAGCGGGCGATGAGAACCAGCAAATTACCAAAACCCAGTGAGCAACATAAAAGTACATCTGTCTATAAAACACCCGGGGTGGCCAGGCAGGGGAAAGAAAAAGGGCTAAACCTGTAAAATATGGCTATTAATGCAGCCAGGAGACATATCAACTACACAGAGCCCATGGTTTTATGTCCTAACCCGCTATATCGCTTCAATGGACTTCTATAGTGTTGCATGTGCATTGCATATCCGCCATGCGCCGCCTTTTATCTAACGTCCTATGGTGGCGAGCGTCGCTGTGACGTGCGTTTGTGAACGCGCTGAATGCACGCGATGGCGCCCCAATAGGCCAAACATGCCTTCCACGTGCACGGGTAAACCATATCAATTTTGAGAATCGCATGCATCACAGAAAATCAAACACCATCACGGCCAGGGAAACTGATAGAAATAATGACGTGTCCATTTGAAAAGGAATTTATACCACGTTTAGCATATTGTTATTGCGACACCTCTTGTGGCTGATCGACTAGTAACTATGGGATGTCATCACGTTTCGGACTTCACCCAATACAAAAGGCATAATGAGCCTGTATATTTTCTTCTCAGTGCCGACAACCGTGAATCAGGTTTTGTGTAACGACCCAGAGTATGATATTGTATCTATCAATCGTTTATAAACTGAAATTATAGATCCAGATACAAATGATAAGTAAATCATAAAATTCCGAGGTTTATACAACAATTAGCTGTGTCCATATAGGAAGTAAAATACAAGTTTACATACAGCAACTGATACGTAAAGATGATAAAAATCCGCGACTGTACATTATCAAAGCCCTTTCTTCATAACTGCCGACTAAAGATTGGAATGTTATACAAATCCAATAGAATGACATTTCTGTAAATGAATGCATGTTTAGAACAAAGTTTGTTGATATTTACGGGCGGTCGTTGGTCCAAGTGTTATAATGACCCAGACTAAACATGTAAACATTTTCATGATGTAGATGTGATCAACACTCGCCACGCTTCACGTCCACATGTCCGCCGGGAGACGGGTAAATTGAGTTAGATCGGGCGACGCTTTCAAATTATCGACATGTAGAGAATTCTACCTATACGATTCAGCCGCTGGACAAAACCAATTAGTTTAACCCTATATTGTATCGTCTACGTTGATTTATCGTCAAACTCATTTAAATGTTATCAGGAAATTAGCTTGTATCATTGAAATTGAAACTATTTTAAAACCCATTGCCAATTTCATGTAAAAGTGATTAGTCTTGCTGTTTGCAAACTAACCCGTATCGACCGGTCACAGGGTCTCCGCTTCGGGGACAGCAGTAATCACATACAATGTAGGACTCAACAATGCCGCATTTTGGGGACGAATTGTCTTCTTTAATTATACCCGATGTTAATCATGAATTAAATATAATTATGCCTTTGTCCTAATTGTTGGCCATGTGTTGTTTGATGTAATCTCTTTCGTCCCAAATCTCCCACAAGTCCAACCAAACCCTACTTAATGATAAAGGCTGCACCACTGATGACCACCCCACAACGACAAGTGATGGACCACAGGCGAATGTGGACAGATCGGCTACCCGATGGGACCGATACAATCTACTCCTACATATGCCATGTCTTTGTCCTCTTGGCTTTCTGGGCGGTCCGATAAAACACTATAATTAGATATATCCATTTCTCCTCCCGACCTCAGTCAACTCAGAAACCTAACCAAACAAACATATTTATAATCCCAGAAATTATCACCGATATCTTATACGGAATGACTAAACAATTTGTCACAGTTGGTGACCAATGTAATACATAATGTATGACTAGCAATGACCAATGTACCCGTACTCAGCATCCATCAACCAGAGCTACTGGGGGCCGTTCCGAACACATCCCTACCCCCTGGGGACCTGGTATCCCGGCCGTATAATATCACGTTACCTTATCTTACCTGATTCATCCATTACTACAACCATATGTTGGCGATCACTCGAGCCCGTGAATTATTGACCAATTCCGGTGATCGTGTAAGCGAGCGTCAGAAACAATTTGACGTGCAGGTGATAGTTATTATAAATTAAACACTACTTGTGTCGTCTCATTAATCATCGTCAATCTATTAATATTTCCATACCATACAAACGATATTTGTCATACGGGCACTGGACAATGGATTGGTTTTCTCGCCGTCCTGTGGTGCTACAAGGGAATATTGTAGCGCAGATATCGCCTGATTAAACAAACAAACGTCAATCCGGAGAAAGGGACCGTACTTCATCCGACATGTAAAGGCCGTGCAAAATAACCCACAAGTTGCAAATGTATATAAACTTGACTTCCGGGTCGTGGAGCAGACGAGAGTTGGTTTATTGATATAGTAGCTCGAGGTTTGGTTATGAGCGTGGCAGAGTTTTGATATAAACGGTATTCCTTACATTTACATTGTTTTACTTCCGCTATCACACGTGCTCCATGGAATATCCATTAAAAGGCCATTACTTTCCCCTTTCGCGATGAAATCAAATCTGGTTCTATATTGGTATTAGTGTTGATGTTATCCTCATCAATTTGGCAAATCTCCTCTTTAAGTAAACATTATGACAGCAGTGACGATCAATCTTACTGAGGTAATAATAGCGAAGGCACCACAGTGACAGAACTTATTTGGTACATTCGAAGAGGCTCGTGTATGTACCACGTGGTGTCACGTGCACATAGCTGACATACCAGATTCCCTACTAAAATCGTCATTTATTTTCCCCATTCCTAACCCTTTTTGATTTCTGCGTTCGTTCCGTCCCCCTTTCAACTAAAGAGATGCAATTCCCCGTGCCCCTACCAACAAAGCAATTTCGCACCTGCCCCTTCCCCTTTTGGAACGAGCACGTGTCGTGTCCCCATCCTTCCCCACGAGACATGGGCGTGTTCTGTTCCAGTCTTACCTACATCAACATCTCAAGGCTTCTACGACTGTAAATAAAATCGGCTGTAATTGTTGCATGTGGATTGGACATAGTATTTCTTCCTATTCTGTCCCCTGTCTGATTACTTGCACTCACGCACCTGCCGCCCGGAGTCACCGAAGCCTCGCGATTGTCTAGACCTACCAATCAGCATAGAAATACAATTGGACAAGCTTTACTCCAATATTGATAATTGCTCGTGTTTTACATAACAACACAGGACACTGTATTTCTATTTTTACAAACACCCCGGCACTAGGTCAATACTACAACGACACTTGACCTTGTTACGGGTCTATAAGTCTTAGTGTCAGTGTTCTATCGGCCATCGCAATGGTTTGTGTTCCATCAACAGAAACATCTCCTGTACACTCATTAAGTAGTGTTACATACGCAGCAGACTAAGTCTCTGATTTACTGTTCTAGGTAAAGATTCATTTCACTTTGTTGATTCACATTTGAAATCAATAACATTTATTCTTAGCACAATGAATATACACTATTAAAAGCGTCCTCGTTAAGTCCTGTAGTTCTTAGCACCATCTGTAAAGACTATACCTGATTAGTTAGGAGTATACCTGTAGTTAGGAGTATACCTGGTTAGTTAGGAGTATACCTGGTTAGTTAGGACTGTACCTGGTTAGTTTGGCCCTGCAGGTAGGGCGTTAGAATTGTACCTGCTGCCCCTATTGCATGATCGTAAAAGGCGACTAAATTTAGGATCTTATCTTTTCTTTTCTTCCTAACTGACTTTATCTTTCCTAATGCCTCCCTTGGCACCGCCTCACTTTTGGCCTAGAGTTGAGCGTTCGCCCCTGTGAGGAATGCTCTGGGTTCTGTCCCCTGGCCGAGACACACCAAAGTCTATAAAAGTGGTAGTTTCTGCTCCTGCTTAGCCTCAGTACACAGGGAGTGGGACGACTGGTTCGCCCGTTGTCAGTATAATGTGACCGGGTGGAGTGTGTTGCTTGGTGTCTTCGGCGGCATGCTTCAGTGATATAGCACTATAAAAAGGGCAACAGTTCCACTATACATGAAGACACAACATAAATATACCACAGTCTCCCAAAACACGCACCTCGCACAACATACACGCAACACACCGCATGCATGGGAGGCCGTCCTTACATGACCATAGCTGTTAATAGGACGTTAATTAATCAAACAAACAAACAAACCTGGTTAGTTAGGAGTATACCTGGTTAGTTAGGAGTATATCTGGTTAGTTAGGAGTATACCTGGTTAGTTAGGAGTATACCTGGTTAGTTAGGAGTATACCTGGTTAGTTAGGAGTATATCTGGTTAGTTAGGAGTATATCTGGTTAGTTAGGACTATACCTGGTTAGTTAGGACTATACCTGGTTAGTTAGGACTATACCTGGTTAGTTAGGACTATACCTGTTAGTTAGGACTATACCTGGTTAGTTAGGACTATACCTGGTTAGTTAGGATATACTGGTTATTATACCTGGTTAGTTAGGAGTATACCTGGTTAGTTAGGAGTATACCTGGTTAGTTAGGAGTATACCTGGTTAGTTAGGAGTATACCTGGTTAGTTAGGAGTATACCTGGTTAGTTAGGAGTATACCTGGTTAGTTAGGAGTATACCTGGTTAGTTAGGAGTATACCTGGTTAGTTAGGAGTATACCTGGTTAGTTAGGAGTATACCTGGTTAGTTAGGAGTATACCTGGTTAGTTAGGAGTATACCTGGTTAGTTAGGACTATACCTGGTTAGTTAGGACTATACCTGGTTAGTTAGGAGTATACCTGGTTAGTTAGGAGTATACCTGGTTAGTTAGGAGTATACCTGGTTAGTTAGGACTATACCTGGTTAGTTAGGAGTATACCTGGTTAGTTAGGAGTATACCTGGTTAGTTAGGAGTATACCTGGTTAGTTAGGAGTATACCTGGTTAGTTAGGAGTATACCTGGTTAGTTAGGAGTATACCTGGTTAGTTAGGGTATATGGTGAGTTAGTTAGTAGAGTATACTGGTTAGTTAGGATATACCTGGTTAGTTAGGAGTATACCTGGTTAGTTAGGAGTATACTGGTTAGTTAGGATATATTGTTGTTAGTTAGGAGTATACTGGTTAGTTAGGACCATACCTGGTTAGTTAGGAGTATACTGGTTAGTTAGGATATCAGGTAGTTAGTAGGAGTATACTACTGGTTAGTTATGGTTGTAGGAGTATACTGGTTAGTTAGGAGTATATCTGGTTAGTTAGGAGTATACTGGTAGTTAGGAGTATACTGGTTAGTTAGAGAGTATATCTGGTTAGTTAGGAGTTATATATACTGGTTAGTTAGGAGTATATCTGGTTAGTTAGGAGTATACCTGGTTAGTTAGGAGTATATCTGGTTAGTTAGGAGTATATCTGGTTAGTTAGGAGTATACCTGGTTAGTTAGGAGTATATCTGGTTAGTTAGGAGTATATCTGGTTAGTTAGGAGTATACCTGGTTAGTTAGGACAATACCTGGTTAGTTAGGAGTATACCTGGTTAGTTAGGAGTATATCTGGTTAGTTAGGACTATACCTGGTTAGTTAGGACTATACCTGGTTAGTTAGGAGTATATCTGGTTAGTTAGGAGTATACCTGGTTAGTTAGGAGTATACCTGGTTAGTTAGGACTATACCTGGTTAGTAAGGAGTATACCTGGTTAGTTAGGATCATACCTGGTTAGTTAGGACTATACCTGGTTAGTTAGGATCATACCTAGTTAGTCACCTGTAGGACCGTACCTAGTAAGAGCCCTATTCATTGGTCTAGACCCTACCTGGTAAGGAATTTACAAATACACAATGATGATGATCTGTACCACCACCAGTTATGACCATGAATTTTTAGAATCTAATCCTGGATGTAGGCAAATTTGTCGATGAATATAAAGTTTGCCGTGCAAACACACGTGCGCACCATAATCGCAAACCAAACATTGTCTAAAGCCCTTTACAAACATTCTCCCATTTGCTACTTTTTCTCGATTAATCGGTTTGAGCTCAACCCTGTTGTGCCCAGGGATAATAATCTGTTTAAAACATAAAGGTGTTAGCCAGGGTGACGTTTTGGGACTCTCATTTTATTCATACACAAATTCATATTTAAAGAACTAAATGCACTGAACAATCGTGCCCAATTGAACTTTAGTTCCTTGTATTAGAGAGAAATACAAACCGGTCTCAAAAGATTTCCCTCAGTATTTTCTTATAAATTTATAAAAATCGACAAGAGTTTGTCGTACACAAACTCGCCCCAGGATGGAGGTGAACAACCTCGTTCTTAAAGGTATACTGACTCTCAGCTAATGTCTTCGTGCTTGGTTCCAGGTAGATTTAACTGTCCCCTGTGTAGGCTAAATGTTCTCATTCATGGCTAATAGTATATCAACTCGTCCCAAAGCAGTAGAAATCCGGGATGTACTAATTAACAGTACACTCAATCCTACCCTGGGTATTAAACTATAGCATCACAGAAAAATGTGGAATATATTCTAGACAGCAATTAAAATTAAAAGCAAACCGCTATTTTTTTATTAGAAGTTAAAATTAATAATAGAAAAACATCATTTTTCTGATTGGGGAGTACAGAAACATCAATAACGCAATTATTTGGATGTTTTTGAAGCTGATAATCAAACGAGTAATTTTATTGGTTGTATTCACTCGGACGTGAACGCCGCACGTGGGTTTCACCGAGGGATACGCTTACATGCTATGCTCGCGTTTATATTTCGCCACTACTCTAAATATTGATTATTTTGATTTGATTGGCACACTATTTAACTCATAAATTTTGCGATGAAAGAACACATTGTCATTAAAATTGAATCTATTTTTAATAATTAACGTAGAATGGGTTGGATAGCGATGTACAGAAGCTGCAGTAAACAAATTTGATGTTCCCCATTCCTTTGCCGTGTTTGTTCTTTATTCTATCATTTCACAAAACAGCATTTGATTATGTCGCTAAACGTTATATAATCCAAACTGCTTTTGATCTCCAGTGAAATGAAATGAAAAGCTGTTTATATCGTCTATGAGTCAATAATGGAAATGGGAACCGCTGCATGAATATTTATAGCCCAGTTAATAATAGCGAACAGGTGTATTTGATTCCAGATCTAAAGCGACACCTATCGGGGAGGATGTCTATATATATTTACTGCTGGTTTATATAGCAACACGCCTAACTTTATCCTCTAAATTATGATCACACAGACGGATTTCTTGTGACAGGACAACAATCTTATATAACTACAGTTGTGCCCTAAGTGCTCTTGTCCACTCGCGCAGACGACACTCGCGCCCAATCACGCCCGCGGTTAATGTCCGACATCTCCAAATAATAAGCTGTATGCGTAAATGAACGGATCGAAATTACCCAAAGTAACTCTGCAAAGTGATATTGATTATTTCACATCTATCTTTCCCTACAGATATGTTTTTGGTCATAATTTCCAATTTCCGCTTCCGATCAATTTCTCCGTGATGACCGGGGCAGACGACATTGTCACACACATGATCGGCGTCCTTTTTCAGACGATTTCTGTAACCTATATCTAATGGTGTATATAGCTTCGCCTTAATTATCGTTTTCCCGGTTTAAAACGTTGTCAACTTCTCTGGGGAGTGCATGAGGGCTGATTGGTTCGCCAGTAAAATATATCATCGATTCTCAAATTACCGCTATAGGGCCATCACAAGCGATGAACAGATATTTTTTTTATCAAATTGTATCAACTTTCAATCTATCTCCTACTAAATCAGAATTATATGATGGTTTCCATTACTTTTCGTGGTCCAGAGCCATACAATCAGATTTTGTAAAACAAGCTAAAATGTACTTAAATCGCCTGCAGTCGAGATAACCTTTTCAATGTAAAATAAATCAATCACGAAATCTCGGTTTTCAAATAATTAATTTTCGTTTATAATAATTAAAACGCATTTACACACTAGTCGATTAATGAAACAATATGCATAAAATAATTAGAAAATGGACTTATTTTATCATCCGTTCAAATGAACCCAGTCTGAGATGTTTCAGTGACAACACTACTCCCTAACACACAGTGTGTGTGATAGAACAATTAATTACGACCAGCTGGTTTGTTTATGTTGTTTCCGCCAGTACAAAAGTCATAATAAATTAATGGCTGACACCTGTCTTTGTGGACAAATCACGCCACCTAGCGACAGTCGACGACATCGTTCCCTTACTTCCGGCGTAGAATTTATACAAGGGCGGTAACTGATAATGCGAACATTTAAAGTACGTTGACGTAAATTCTATTGACTTTGTAAAATTAAATTTATGCTTTACTTCGAATAATTAACATGCCGATTTGAGAGAATGGTGCCAGGAAAAGTTTTTGTTTAAAGTGTTTACAACATGTTATTTAGAAGAGACTTCGGAAAACATGTGGTTCATTGTTTATTTTCTGTCGCTATTTTTAAGAAGCTGGCCTATAAATAATGCCCCTCACAAGTAACACCAATATGATTTTGTAGCTGTGAAAATAAACCTGTCTCCCTTGCTCACTAAAACATGTTTTCTTCTTCGTAAAAACAAGGCTTAAGACAACTATCCGAATTGATAGGGTGCTCAACGTTTTAAATCAGTCCCTGACGGGTCGAGACTAAAACAGCTGTCGGCTGCTATCTTCTTGATCTGAGAAACGCTTGTTGTCTATGGCCTGGCCTGGCCCGACCACTGTATTCACAAGCGTTACACAGGTACTTGACATGAAAAATAACCTAAAAATCGCGATCTGATAAGCGTTTGCATCAGGAAATAAGATATCTTTATATTACCTGTACATCACATCTCTAAAAGGAATGGAGCGTAGATATGACTGTATTTTGCGTATTCTCTCGAACCATGACTAACTTTTATAACTAATTATAGTATTCCTCCTCACAAAGAAAGGGCAACGTACCCTGGAGATCCCTACCATAGTCTCGTTATTAGGTCATACGCATGGAATCATTCCATAATTGAACTATACTAGAAATTATGAAAAGAAAAAAAATCTAAACAAGAGGCCCATGGGCCTTTACGGTCATCTGACTCATGGCACAAAACAACAAAGTCACAGTATAAAGTAGTGGTTAACAATTAATATAAATAATACAAGAAACTTATTAGTTGAATATGTAAGTTTCTGAAATAGGTAAATGTCATTTGTTGAACAAACTTGGTAGCCCTTCATCCATATATGGTTGTAACCCATTCAAGGATTAATATAAGGAGTCAGATTTTAAAGCCAAATTTCAGCTAAGCTCCCAGTTTGGACCTCCGCCGTACTATCCCCATGGCTCTTAGCCTGGTCCTTTATAAAATATGATTGTCCTCACCTAAAGTTCCCCCTTCTGAATCAATTAAAACCCCTATAGACCAATTTTCATTGAGATCTGGAATGAACCCGAACACGGGAAGTGGGCCAGCAGCCATCTTGAAATACCAAAATTTTTTTCGAAAATGTTTGCATGTTGTTCGGCATCAATTAAAACCCCTATAAACCAATTTTCATTAAGATCAGAGACTGAAACCTTAAAACAGGAAGTGGGTCAGCGGCCATCTTGGAATACAATAATCTTTACGAAAATGTTTGCACGTTGTTCGGCATCAATTAAAACCCCTATAGATCAATTTTCATTGAGATCAGAGACTGAAACCTGAAAACAGGAAGTGGGCCAGCTAAAATTAAGAAAATTTGCCCTTTTGGGGCCCCACCCCTCAGCCCTTAGGGGTTGGACCAGGCTCATTTATATAAAATATGATTGTCCTTCCCCAATGATGTTCCACACCAAATATAAATGAAATCCATCCAAGGATGAAGGAGGAGTAGGATTTTAAAGCTTGAAATAAGAAAGTTTGCCCTTTTGGGGCCCCAATCCTCAGCCCCTAGGGGTCGGACCAGGCTCATTTATATAAAATATAATTGTCCTTCCCCAATGATGTTTCAAACCAAATATGGATGAAATCCATCCAAGGATGAAGGAGGAGTAGGATTTTAAAGCTTAAAATAAGAAAAATTGCCCTTTTTGGGCCACGCCCCTCTATCCCTAGGGGTGGACCAGGCTCATTTATATAAAATATGATTGTCCTTCCCCAATGATGTTTCACACCAAATATAAATGAAATCCATCCAAGGATGAAGGAGGAGTAGGATTTTAAAGCTTAAAATAAGAAAGTTTGCCCTTTTGGGGCCCCATCCTCAGCCCCTAGGGGTCGACCAGGCTCATTTATATAAAATATAATTGTCCTTTCCCAATGATGTTTCAAACCAAATATGGATGAAATCCATCCAAGGATGAAGGAGGAGTAGGATTTTAAAGCTTAAAATAAGAAGATTTGCCCTTTTGGGCCCCCTCTCAGCCCTAGGGTCAGACCATCTCAATTATAAAATATGAATGTCCTTACCTAATGATGTTTCAACTAATATGAATGAAATCCATCCAAGGATGAAGGAGGAGTAGGATTTTAAAGCTTAAATTAAGAAAATTTGCCCTTTTGGGGCCCCCCTCACCCTAGGGGTCGGACCAGGCTCATTTATATAAAATATATTGTCCTTCCCAATGATGTTTCAAACCAAATATGGATGAAATCCATCCAAGGATGAAGGAGGAGTAGGATTTTAAAGCTTAAATTAAGAAAATTTGCCCTTTTGAGGCCCTGCCCCTCTCACCCTAGGGGTCGGACCAGGCTCATTTATATAAAATATGATTGTCCTTCCCTAATGAAGTTTCACACCAAATATGGATGAAATCCATCCAAGGATGAAGGAGGAATAGGATTTTAAAGCTTAAAATAAGAAAGTTTGCCCTTTTGGTGCCCCACCCCTCAGCCCCTAGGGGTCGGACCAGGCTCATTTATTTAAAACATGACTGTCCTTCCCTAATGATGTTCCACACCAAATATGGATGATATCAACCCAAGGATGAAGGAGGAGTAGGATTTTAAAGCTAAAATAAGAAAATTTGCCCTTTTGGGGCCCCACCCCTCAGCCCCTAGGGGTCGGATCAGGCTCATTTATTTAAAATATGATTGTGCTTCCCCAATGATGTTTCAAACCAAGTATGGATGAAATCCATCAACGGATGAAGGAGGAGTAGGCTTTTGTATAAATATTCTTACGCACGACGCACGACGCACGGCGCACGACGACGGACGAAACACGATAACAATAGGTCATCCCTAAAAAAATAACATAAAAACTAGGTTATTCGTAGACTACAAATCAAATAGAACAAAATAAACCCGTTTCCTAGAAAAAGTACGTTTTGTGTCAGACCACAGACCAATACGTAGGGTCTTGCTCTCTACAATCATTTTCTCCCAGTAAGAAATTTAATGTGTTATGTCCGGCAGTTGTAATATAAAAAAAACTTGAGATGGAATATAACACGTAATTATCAATTAAATAAAACGTATCCAAAAGGGAGTATCTGCGAAAAACTTTTCACATTTCGTTAACTGAAAATTCCATTCATCATTTGTTCAATTAGGGATACTCGACCGAGATCTATATTTGTCGAGAAAATGAATGAACACTACATAATTATCACCTGCACGCGCGTGGCGCGAGCGCATTCCCAAACAAGACTGTCCGGACTGCTTTAATTAGATTTTTGACGGAGAATAAAGTTGTCACTTAGAGCTGAGGGGAAAAAGAACGGCTCATTAATTTAGAGAGGGTTTCCTCCGCCCTTTCCTTTAAATAAAAGTTCCAAGTAAGAAATTTAATGTGTTATGTCCGGCAGTTGTAATATAAAAAAAAACTTGAGATGGAATATAACACGTAATTTCAATTAAATAAAACGTATCCAAAAGGGAATCTGCGAAAAACTTTTCACATTTCGTTAACTGAAAATTCCATTCATCATTTGTTCAATTAGGGATACTCGACCGAGATCTATATTTGTCGAGAAAATGAATGAACACTACATAATTATCACCTGCACGCGCGTGGCGCGAGCGCATTCCCAAACAAGACTGTCCGGACTGCTTTAATTAGATTTTTGACGGAGAATAAAGTTGTCACTTAGAGCTGAGGGAAAAAGAACGGCTCATTAATTTAGAGAGGGTTTCCTCCGCCCTTTCCGACAGCTTGATGGCCATAGCACTGTAGCTCATCGCCATATCCTACTGTAGTTATCGTTTTGGAAGGAATATGTTGTATGTACTGATAAATATTATGCTAAGGACAAACAGTATACATGATAAACAATATGGTATTTCGTTTTCTGATTTAGATTAAATGGTTTCATTGACTGAAAAAAAAACATTTGAAGTTATTCAAACGACATGCATTCAAATTTGATCATAATGATATGCTCCTAACGATTTAAGGTATATTTTCAAACATAGATTACCGATGCTAGTTTTTTCTGGTATCTATTTTGAAGTTCGTCAACCTCAGCACAGATCAAAAACAAAAACATAACTCCGGTATGTTTGCGGTTATTCAACCTACGCCACATTCTGACAGAAATACCGAGATATAATCCTCACTACATTAACAGTTCTGAAGATTCATCGTTTTTCTAAAACGCCAAATATCGCAAAGTTTTAGCTGTCATACATCTTAATATATTTTTGTAAATCTTCCAAAGTTATCATTCTACACATCCGTTCAATAACAAGATTTTAACGAGTAAAAATTGTACACACATACATACAGGGCGAGGAACACCTTCCTAGACAGAGAACCTAGAAAGGTAATTTTAGTAAGTCGGGACCAATCGGTTACAATTTGAGCATAGGCCAACTGTATGTGAACTAAACGTTTCCATAATGTATTGTAGCGTTATACCGTACGACCCTCGGCTCCGGTATATAACTGAAGGTTAGGTTAGGACTATTGTTTATGTGAGTCTTTACAAATATGTCTGTCTATTGTTGAACGTCAAAACTAGGCCCAGCAGCTTCCTCGAGGACATATGTCGGTGATATACCGAGAAGATGTATAATCTGCTGCTAACAGCGTGTTGTTTACGTATGATCCCCACTAGAGATAATTCACGCGCCCCGGGGGACACGGGATCCTGGGAAGCAACATTTATAAGTCCGTATGTATACAAGGAGAAGATCCACCCTCATACTTCGTTCGTTCCAGTAATTCAATCACGGCTCTAACAGCAGTCAACAACAATAAAAAAAATAATCCAATACTACACAAAAAGTAGAAATTTGAGAATATTCGTTATTGATGTCGAAACAATAAGATAGCAGTAATGTATTCATGAAGCACCTGGGCCCCGAAAGAATACACAGATTGTCAGCCAAAATGGTATTAATTCAGGACCATTTAGGAAAACAGAGGAAAATAAATCACTTAAATGGCTGCTAAATGTTGTATTGAACATTAGCCGTGCGATAGCCCCGAGGTTTTCAGTAATGATGTACAGCTGAAGTCAATATCGTTACGTCAATGTAACTACTGCAGTACAGAAAAATACTTAATGACCATAGGTGATTAGGGTGAATGTCGAACTGACCACCCACTATTGTGGTCGGTCGTGGTCAAGCTAATATTCTTAGAACATCAATGGTCAAGCACAATCGTCTTAGACGAATGACATTGAAATAGGAAACACTTGGGCGACGAGTATTAGCCGGGGCACGTGGACACAGCACTGAACACAGTTGTGGAAACACAAGACACGGCGGTCGTGGCTGGACATGTGAAACTGTAGCTGTGGGGCGCCATTAATGTTAACTGACCGTGAACATATCCCGTTTATCTGGTACAAATTAATTACCTTCCTACAATTAATGTAGTCCGATACAAATGTAGATGTGCACGAGCCTGGAGCCGGACGAAGGGCGTGTCCCACAAAACCGGACTCCGGACAATCAGGGGAGGACATTGTCATAGCGACGTAAATAACATTAATCCGAATGATAACCATTAGCTGTCCACATTATGTATTGGGATACCCCACAGGGATCTGTAGTTTATATATATTTGGACCCACCAGAGTGTCCACCTTCTACCAGTTTTAGATGTATTAGGAGTCTAGACCGAAAATCGGTAAAAAAAAACCACCTACACTCCATATATTGCATAGACCCCTAAAACGTCTAAAAGTGATCTACAACATCTAGAATATTATTTTTACCGATATTTTTATCCAGACCCATAAAAAACCAGATCCCTGTTGTTGTATACACATTTCAAAATGAAAAGGCGTGACTGTAATTGGTTCTAACCAGATACAAAACGTAATATTATCATTGTTTAACCTTGTTCCTGTTTGTCCACTATATAGAAAAGGATTTTCTAATGTCGCTAAATAAAACCTAAATAATGTAGTGCTGTAGCATCTCGGTTTCCCAGCCGTCCTAAACAAAATTACACACACAAAGATAGAAGAAATACAGTGATATAATCACAAGAGTTTGACTTTCTGTCAATAATATATAGTATAAATATAGAAAAAAATACCCCTATATATTAAATAAAAACAGTATATAGGTTTTTTTAATATATATATTTATACTATATATTATTGACAGAACGTAAAACTCATGTGATATAATATATCATTGTAATAAGCGGCCTTGTGTGAAATACTACCCTATAGTACGTCCGTGAACATTTCGAGTTCGGGGTTTTTGTCCAAGGCCAGTACAGTTCAGCCCTGTATACCGTGTTAACACGGTTATAATTATATAGGTGTCAGCCCCACAAACAGTCCCCCGAAATCTTCTCCATTTTAGTGCCGACTTAAGTGTCATATTTATTACTCGTGTTAAAAACATCACTTGTGTTGCATGCCTGGGTTATAATTTCCTCGTTACTATTTACAAGTACTGTCGTTACCCCATCGTGTTAATCGCCTGTAAATAAACCTATTCACCTATCTCAATACACTACTGAAGAGCTTAAACTTGTATTTTAAAACTTTGAGTATGTCATATATTTGTGGAATGTTTATACCGCCTTTCAGGCTACATCTCACTGCTCGGTTCCGCTTCACTGGATACTTTTCTGGTACAAAACATAAAATTTCCATAATGTTTGGTGTCACAGATGCTATACAACCGTAATAAATGACACATTCAGCCTGACGAAATATATGCTAGAATAAAATGTATACATATCGTTACATATGTACATATGTGACCCCGACCAGAGGTCAAGCCTAAATAAACACACCTTTGGTCCATTAGTGCTACTTACTTATCGTTGATGAAGTAGTGCCAATATTGTCAGAATTGTATATATTGTACCACTCCATCCCCAACTCCCCCTCCCCAACCCCCATCCCCTCTCTGGAACTTAAAATGCATACATTCGCACGCATAGGTACAAAGATACAGCGACTGAAAGAGTTTAAAAACTTACCAGTGTCGATACTTAATCCATGTCCACATAGAAATAAGGTTAGCACTCCTCGTATAATCCACACAAACTTAGACATTTTGAAGAATCATGTCAAATCCATACGAATGGTAGTATACCTGTCACATTTCGAACTGGAAATAAACTATATAAGGTCGACTAATCCCGACTTTGTCTGTTGTGCCCAGTTCTCGGAGTCTATTTCACTACTCCATCGGCTAAACACACATATGAAAGCGATGCACTCCTATTTGCGCATGCGTGGCTGATATCGGTGCTCTCTCTGTTAGCAGTGGTACTTCAGCAGCCGTACCGGTACACGTAGATGTATATCGGGGCGGGCCAGGCTGCCAAATGGGGAGCATGGGGGACTATCCCTTCAGGTACATGTACACACTACCATACACACAGACACCTTACAGCCTCACTGACTGAACACGGTAACGGAAAATTATGGATTTCATACACAAAAACATTAACCTCGAGGCACGCGACTGTCAACTTGGGGATGAAAGTGGAGCAGATTTGTATGAATGAAAAACTGATTTTATCCCCCGACGTTGTCAGTTGAGTTAGGCGGTTGTGTTACGAGCTGTTCAACAGGTGGAACGAATGGCGGGGTTATAAATGTATAAGTCTCCGACTATATCCACACTATTGACTAGAATATATGTGATCTTTTTATAATAGGATAATCATCTCGTAACACGCGCGTTCGATTACAGACATCTACCTTATGATGTTTTTGTTCAAAACAATGTGATCTGTCAGGCATGTTTTTGTTCAAAACAATGTGATCTGTCAGGCATATGAGCAGCGTGGCTCGACTTCGTTTCACCTGTCCTTCGTTCATCTGTCTTTTATCTGTACGACACGTGAGGGTCATTGTTCAGTCCCGTAATTCTGAAACGCAAAACACTCCATTTAGATATAAGGTGCAATACAACTCCTATTTAACCGCTAGGTGGAGTGTCGGGTTCATTCTAAATGTGTTATCTATGTAATGCGTGTTTTGAATTTGGCCAGACCTAATTTTAAAATAACTGTAAAGTATTTCTCCTTGGAACATACCACACGTTCCGTGGCAGACCAGTACTTTACGGAGATGATCGCTAGGTCCCTACGCCTGTCGTCTCTGATTACTGGGAGAAGTCCGCGCTGCAGTTTCCAAGCACGCATCTGAAATTCGGAATTCATGATACCCAAGCTGTAAACAAACAAAGCAAGTTATGATTATATTGTGTGTTAGAGTTAATTTTTATTATTCTTATTGTGTGTTAGAGTTAATTTTTATTATTCTTCGAGTAAGTATGATACAATTTTGATTCCTATTTATAAGCATATCTTCTCTTCGAAAACAATTATAAAATGAACAAAATAAAGCTCTCTACTGTTCTAAAGACTGTAAAGAATTAAAAATAATCGGGCTATCTCAAAATCTCAAATTACGAGGGATAAAGTTTCCAAAGCACAACTCCGATTCAACTCTAACTCGAAATAATATAATTAATTTATTTCTAAATGAACACTCAATGTTATAGGTTACTGACTGACCTGAGGTTGGAGCAGTAAATTTTACAAATGTCACCGTAGCTACGGAAGGAAAAGTACATACTTAATGAAATGGTCCTTCTCATTGTAACTGGCGTCAACACGTAAATAAAACAGCCATCAAACACACTTTAACCTTTGTTAAACTCCTTGATTATTAGTAAAGAGTACAACTTACAACCAGAAAAGAAGTGATCTTTTTCTGATAGGTGAGTTCACAGTATACTGTAAACCAACACATTTACTCGTGCTTTTGAATTTCGCGGGCGATAATTTTTTAACTTAAATTGTCGCGAAACTGTTTTAGATAAAGTAAAGAAGAACCCAAAAAGTTCTTTGGATTTCAGGATCGTGAAATCAATTTAGCGTGAATTCATCCTTAGGCATTGAAACGTAAAATCGTGTCGCGAAAATAAGAGTAAAAACAGTGGTTAACAGAACAGAAGCATGACAGCCAAAATAATAGGCTTAGTGGTTAACAGTAGTATGGCAGCCAAATTAACAGGCTTAGTGGCTAACAGTGGTATGGCAGCCAAATTAACAGGCTTAGTGGTTAACAGTGGTATGGCAGCCAAATTAACAGGCTTAGTGGTTAACAGTAGTACGGCAGCCAAATTAACAGGCTTAGTGGTTAACAGTGGTATGGCAGCCAAATTAACAGGCTTAGTGGTTAACAGTAGTATGGCAGCCAAATTAACAGGCTTAGTGGTTAACAGTAGTATGGCAGCCAAATTAACAGGCTTAGTGGTTAACAGTAGTATGGCAGCCAAATTAACAGGCTTAGTGGTTAACAGTGGTATGGCAGCCAAATTAACAGGCTTAGTGGTTAACAGTGGTATGGCAGCCAAATTAACAGGCTTAGTGGTTAACAGTAGTACGGCAGCCAAATTAACAGGCTTAGTGGTTTACAGTAGTATGGCAGCCAAATTAACAGGCTTAGTGGTTAACAGTAGTATGGCAGCCAAATTAACAGGCTTAGTGGTTAACAGTAGTATGGCAGCCAAATTAACAGGCTTAGTGGTTAACAGTAGTATGACAGCCAAATAACAGCCAAATTAACAGGCTTAGTGCAGTTAACAGTAGTGTTAGTGTATGGCAGCCAAATTAACAGGCTTAGTGGTTAACAGTAGTATGGCAGCCAAATTAACAGGCTTAGTGGTTAACAGTAGTACGGCAGCCAAATTAACAGGCTTAGTGGTTAACAGTAGTACGGCAGCCAAATTAACAGGCTTAGTGGTTAACAGTAGTACGGCAGCCAAATTAACAGGCTTAGTGGTTAACAGTAGTACGGCAGCCAAATTAACAGGCTTAGTGGTTAACAGTAGTACGGCAGCCAAATTAACAGGCTTAGTGGTTAACAGTGGTATGGCAGCCAAATTAACAGTAGTATGACAGCCAAATTAACAGGCTTAGTGGTTAACAGTAGTACGGCAGCCAAATTAACAGGCTTAGTGGTTAACAGTAGTGCGGCAGCCAAATTAACAGGCTTAGTGGTTAACAGTGGTATGGCAGCCAAATTAACAGTAGTATGACAGCCAAATTAACAGTTGTATGACAGCCAAATTAACAGTTGTATGACAGCCAAATTAACAGTTGTATGACAGCCAAATTAACAGTGGTATGACAGCCAAATTAACAGTTGTATGACAGCCAAATTAACAGTGGTATGACAGCCATATTAACAGTGGTATGACAGCCAAATTAACAGTATTATGACAGCAAAATTAACAGTATTCATTATGACAGCCAAATTAACAGTTTTATGACAGCCAAATTAACAGTGGTATGACAGCCAAATTAACAGTAGTATGACAGCCAAATTAACAGTGGTATGAAAGCCAAATAAACAGTAGTATGACAGCCAAATTAATAGGCTTAGTGGTTAACAGTAGTACGACAGCCAAATTAACAGGCTTAGTGGTTAACAGTAGTATGACAGCCAAATAAATAGGCTTAGTGGCTAACAGTGGTATGGCAGCCAAATTAACAGGCTTAGTGGTTAACAGTGGTATGGCAGCCAAATTAACAGGCTTAGTGGTTAACAGTAGTATGGCAGCCAAATTAACAGGCTTAGTGGTTAACAGTAGTACGGCAGCCAAATTAACAGTAGTATGACAGCCAAATTAACAGTTGTATGACAGCCAAATTAACAGTTGTATGACAGCCAAATTAACAGTGGTATGACAGCCAAATTAACAGTGGTATGACAGCCAAATTAACAGTTGTATGACAGCCAAATTAACAGTGGTATGACAGCCAAATTAACAGTGGTATGACAGCCAAATTAACAGTATTATGACAGCCAAATTAACATTATTCATTATGACAGCCAAATTAACAGTTTTATGACAGCCAAATTAACAGTGGTATGACAGCCAAATTAACAGTAGTATGACAGCCAAATTAACAGTGGTATGACAGCCAAATTAACAGTGGTACGGCAGCCAAATTAACAGGCTTAGTGGTTAACAGTGATATGACAGCCAAATTAACAGTGGTATGACAGCCAAATTAACAGTTGTATGACAGCCAAAATAATAGTAGTATGACAGCCAAATTAACAGTGGTATGAAAGCCAAATAAACAGTTGTATGACAGCCAAATTAACAGGCTTAGTGCTTAATAGTGCTATGACAGGAAAATTAACAGTGGTATGACAGCCAAATTAACAGTTGTATGACAGCGAAATTAACAGGCAGGTATTGCTATAATAGATTAGGAACTGAAATATGTTTTAAGCTTACGCAATAAAGTCTTTGTTTTACCGGAAATGAGAGAAGAATTAGAAAGATAATTTTAAAAAGACTTTTTGTAATGAAAAAACTACGTTTCGCATCATAAAATATGTTATTAGAATTAGTGTAGTTGTTTGTGAGCTATTCTCTTGTATAATTTGTAGGTAGTCGATTGTGACGTCATTATTTCGAGGCGAAACGCCACTTTTTTTGTAAAAACAACCACTTTTTGCGAAACTCGCGTCGTTTTCTCTGAAAATAATGATGTAACGCTTGCAAACACATGACGTCACAATCAATACCTATCCGCAATGGCAGGTAACTCTGTACTATGCAGGAGATGGAGAAAGGTTGGTTTCTAATAGTCCATTGATGTGGAGCTTCATGGTAATCATGCTGTGAAGGCCTACTAGCGATAAATAAGTGTTTAAGATAAAAAATTAAGTGTGGACATTTTGATATTTCTTACCAAGAGGTATAGAATATAAACTTAACAAACGACACTTATTCTAGTGTCAAATTTTGTCAGAAAATCGCTTTTGGCAATTTTTGTGAACAATGAAAACAATAAAACTGATGCATTCTATAATATGCATCTCATATGTAGATATATCTATCATGATGAATTCAAGTCAAATTCCATGACAATTGCAACCTGATCATTTTCGTTGTTGTAATAGATATGACCTTAGCCATTCTAAAATTGCGTATTATGGTGTAACAATTAGGGTGTATAAAACTATTAATACACCACAGGGAACCATGTAGACTAAGTGTGGGACGTGTAGTAGTATCGTGTACATGGGCATGGACAGGAATCGTGGATAATGGCGAACTATTGGGAATGTAGCGTTTCTGCTAAAGTTCAATTTAATTTAGGACATATTCGGTTACTAAAGAGGACTATTATGTGTGGAACATCATTGTATATAGGCATTACTGTTCACCAGAAGGTTATACCAGGGATGGAAATTAAAACTTTCCCCTTTGTTGGTATTTTTGCGTCATGATTATGGTAGATTCTAGTTGTGGAAAGTCGGATTTCGGAGAAAAAACCTAAACAGCAAGTGATGAAGGACTTGTGGAATATCACACACCTTGACCACTAACTCCACTGAAGCCGGTCCTAAGCTTACATGTGGAGGGGGAGAAGGGACTATTGTCCTCTCTGTATTGTAACCTCATCTTAGACCATCGATATATTTTTATGTTATTATTATTAATTCATTAAGAAACTTTTGTGTCGGAAAGCTAGTGGGCCTTTAAAACAATAAAAAAATAATAAAAAAAAAATGGTTATGATCCAGTAGTTCAGGACTTCAGAACGGTTTATCGTAGAATTCTCATTTTTTCGAGATGACGACGACGACGATGATGATGATGATAATACTGATGATAGCGATGATGATGATGGTGGTGATGAGGATAAATATAATGATGATGATGGTGATGATGGTACATATAATGATGATGATGGTGATGATGATGCTGATGATGCTGATGATGCTGATGATGGTGATGATGATGATGATGATGATAATTCGTATTGACTATATACTATTAAAACTACCATAACTAAAAAAGTGGAGAAATAATCAAATTGTTTGGCCTGATGATGTCATAAAATGACGTTTCAAATTAGGCAATTACATTCATGGTTTATTGAATGCCATCTTGGTGTATAAATAGGTAGACGAGGGATGGCTAGTTGGTAACAATATGCTTTAAATGTTACTAGAACAGTTATATACAATACCAATGGGATATGAAACGCCATTAGGCTTATTACAGCCAGTGCTTTATTACAGCAGGTCTTGGCCTTCTGTACAATGTCAGCTATGATTCACTGACAAATCTACGAGCCTTGTCCAGCATATATCACACGTAATAATCACATAATTACAACTCAACTATTGAATAACTCTATTTTTTACCATCGCCTTGCGATGCATATCGATCTTTTACTGGCAATTTACGATACAGTCAACAGCCTTACATTTCATTGGATGCAGTTTCAGTCACTATATTTCTATACCTAACACAACAATTTATTATACAATACGCTATCATTTGTGTGTGGATTAATTCCGACGGGAGACTATAGGGCTATTGTACATACGTTACGTAACATACACACCATGTCTTCAGAATCTGCAGAAATATCATTTATCTTTTCTTTTCAACAACTTATGACTTGTTTTTTTTATCGATTTCGACAAACGTCTTTCCTTCGGTAATGCCACCCTATATCATAATCCCACAGCATGCGGTGGTAATTCTGGGCCAGAAATGGTAGTCAGCGGAAGTCCAGTCGTCACGGAACTGCTTCTCAAAATGTGCAGTCGACTTATACTGGTGGTTTTTATTGATTACAGTGTTTTGTTTATCCTTAAGTCAGTGCACTGTTTGATCCTCACGCTATCCTCTCGTTCTGCCAGACAGACCGCCAAATTGTTTCCTATCTTTGAAAGTCGAGTTCTCTGCATCGCAGATCAAAGACAACTGTATTAAAGCAAGTTTTCCTTTGTTTTGATCTTCTCTGGATCTATGGTTGTTCACTTTTTACATCCATGTATACACTAAGAGTTACAGGTAAAATGGGAGATAACTCCCAGATAACCTCAAGGCCCATGGTAACTAGGGACATCTTCGGCGTACAGATATCATTATTTGAAAATAACTTCCAATGATTGTTTAATATAAAAAGAAAAAATGATAGCTTTTTAAACATCAACATCATTAATTTTCATAATTCATGAATATAATGGAATTAACATAAAAAATGATTTAGGTAACAAAGTATTTAATGTCTCAATAAATGATAGAGGTGATGATAGTGCAACCGTCTCAAGATTACAGTAGTAATTATCAATAGATGAATGAATATATCGAATTGGGAAGAAGGTGTTTACGTTGTAAAATGTGTAGATATTAGAATAAATAAAAAATATGACATAATAAGTTTAAACGAATCAATAAACATCAGGGATTAATTGTATCAGTCAGAAGGTTTGAACACTTCACGACAAATATGAGCACACAACTCGATATGAATATGCCATCATATATCTGTTACAGAGGACTTTGGCGAAAAAGAAAAACTTTATTTAATGACGTAAAAGATACATATGTATTTCAAAAATTACATGTGATATACATCAAAAATCAGCAGTGTGTACTAATATTGAACTTTAAAAATATGCAAAACAGAGAATGTATGATTCACGTACATGAAATACATGTAGATTCTTTCCTGATAAGTCCGTTCTTCTACACGAGTTGCCGAGGAGCTGTTGCAGGGATGATGTGAAATGTCACGCACGTGCAAATGCAAAAAAAAAAAAAAAAAAAATATTCATCTATTTTTATATTAGAGAGATATATTGTTAATATTTGAAATATCAATACTTATCAATGGGTTGATATAGATTTTAAAAACTACACATATCGTTCTTATATATATATTACTCAGTCCGTTAACGTCAAACTTTTTTTTTCAATTATCAGAAGCACTGCAGTGTATTGGAAGCCTACCAAAAGTCTCTCTGCTTCTCGTTTTAAGCAACCAGGCTTCAGTATGAAGAACACACCAGAGTCTTCAACTGATTAACGATAGAATCCCTATCTATTTAGTATTACACCAGAGTCTTCAACTGATTAACGATAGAATCCCTATCTATTTAGTATTACACCAGAGTCTTCAACTGATTAACGATAGAATCCCTATCTATTTAGTATTACACCAGAGTCTTCAACTGATTAACGATAGAATCCCTATCTATCTAGTATTACACAGAGTCTTCAACTGATTAACGATAGAATCCCTATCTATTTAGTATTACACCAGAGTCTTCAACTGATTAACGATAGAATCCCTATCTATTTAGTATTACACCAGAGTCTTCAACTGATTAACGATAGAATCCCTATCTATTTAGTATTACACCAGAGTCTTCAACTGATTAACGATAGAATCCCTATCTATTTAGTATTACACCAGAGTCTTCAACTGATTAACGATAGAATCCCTATCTATTTAGTATTACACCAGAGTCTTCCACTGATTAACGATAGAATCCCTATCTATTTAGTATTACACCAGAGTCTTCAACTGATTAACGATAGAATCCCTATCTATTTAGTATTACACCAGAGTCTTCAACTGATTAACGATATAATCCCTATTTATTTAGTATTACACCAGAGTCTGCAACTGATTAACGATAGAATCCCTATCTATTTAGTATTCATATTAGGATGGAGAAATTGCTGACCATCCCTTTTCAATATATTAAAATCTTGTTTGATATTTATTTAAGCATTGAAGTCACTATTTTTTAATTTCATCGGGGTATGAAAGAAATTTTGTTTGCAAACTGTGTGAATCAGCATAGCGGATTCTCACAAAAGTTTGCAAACAAAATTTATTTCGTAACCCGATGAAATTTTAAAAAAAAAGTGACTTCAATACTTATAATTAATTTCCCATGCTATTTTATAAAATGAAATACGTTTACACCTACGATTCCATTGATTTTTTCCAAGGGATTATTTTTTCCAAATCGATACGCAACGTCAATGTTTCTATTGTGACGTCACGATAACGTCGGGTTTCCGCGCCATTCTTTGATTTTTTTTTCATCGTGGAATGAAAAAAATGAATATGCCAATCAGAAAGCCAGAAACAAAGAGAAAATTAATTATTAAAACGTGCTATTGCATATTTGCTTCTTTTATACTCCGTATTTGCATATTACAGATTTATCTACCTTTGTGGGTCATTATTTTGTGAGCGCAACTCACGTCGTTTTCTCCGAAACGTATGACGTTACAATTGCAGACACATGACGTCACAACCTACCCGCAAGTGCAGATAACTCTGTAATATGCAAATTAGGAATATGTTTCCATGTGACACTTGTGGTCGTCATCGTTATTTCTGTCGTACTCGTCACAACTACCCACCATCACAACCACCAAACTCACCACCACCACAACCACCAAACTCACCACCATAACAACCACCAAACTCACCACCATCACAACCACCAAACTCACCACCATCACAACCACCAAACTCACCACCATCACAACCACCAAACTCACCAACACCACAACCACCAAACTCACCACCATCACAACCACCACACTCACCACCATCACAACCACCAAACTCATCACCATCACAATCACCAAACTCACCACCATCACAACCACCAACCTCAAACCACCAATCCACCAAACCACCACCATCACAACCACCAAACTCACCACCAAACTCACCACATCCACCAAACTCACCACACACCAACTCACCACATCACAACCACCAAACTCAACTCACCAAAACTCACCACCATCACAACCACCAAACTCACCACCATCACAACCACCAAACTCACCACCATCACAACCACCAAACTCACCACCATCACAACCACCAAACTCACCACCATCACAACCACCAAACTCACCACCATCACAACCACCAAACTCACCACCATCACAACCACCAAACTCACCACCACCATCACAACCACCAAACTCACAACCACCAAACTCACCACCATCACAACCACCAAACTCACCACCACCACCACAACCACCAAACTCACCACCATCACAACCACCAAACTCACCACCATCACAACCACCAAACTCACCACCATCACAACCACCAAACTCACCACCATCACAACCACCAAACTCACTACCATCACAACCACCAAACTCACCACCATCACAACCATCAACTCACCACACTCACCAAAACCGCTACAACCACCACTACTGTCACACAAACCACTACAAACATAGCCGTTGCTGTCACTACAATTTCTCATCACCACAACCACACAAAATATAAACCGCCCTCAACCGCCACCACATCAACAACAACCACTACCACCGTCACCAAACCATCACAACCAAAGCCACCGCCACCAAACCATCACAACCGAAACCGCTGCCACCAAACCATCACAACCGAAACCGCTGCCAACAAACCATCACAACTGAAGCACTGCCACTAAACCATCACAACCGAAACCGCTGCCACCATAATCATCACCACCGAAACCGCTGCCACCAAACCATCACAACCGAAACCGCTGCCACCACTTTCAGTACAACTGAAACCGCTTCCACCACTATCATCACAACTGAAACCTCTGCCACCACAAAACCATCACAACAGAAACCGCTGTTACCATCAAACCATCACAACCAAAACCGCCACCACCAAACCATCACAACCAAAACCGCCACCACCAAACCATCACAACCAAAACCGCCGCAACCAAACCATCACAACTGAAACCGTCGCCACCAAACCAATCACAACCGAAACCGCCGCCACCAAACCATCACAACCGGAACCTCCGCCACCAAACCATCACAACTGAAACCGCCGCCACCAAACCATAACAACCAAAACCACCAAACCATAACAACCAAAACCACCACCACCAAACCATCACAACCGAAACCGCTGCCACAACTAACATGACAACTGAAACTGCATCCACCACTATTATCACAACATGAACTGCTGCCACCACTATTAACACAGCCGAAAACTGTCGCCACCAAACCATCACAACCAAAACCGCCTCCACCAAACCATCACAACCAAAACCGCCGCAACAAACCATCACAACTGAAACCTCCGCCACCAAACCATCACAACCAAAACCGCCGCAACCAAACCATCACAACTGAAACCGTCGCCACCAAACCATCACAACTGAAACCGTCGCCACCAAACCATCACAACAAAAACCGCTGCAACAAACCATCACAACTGAAACCGTCGCCACCAAACCATCACAACTGAAACCGCCGCCACCAAAACATCACAACTGAAACCGCCATCACAAACCATCAAAACTGAAACCGCTTCCACCTGTATCATCACAACCTAAAACGCCACCACCAAACCATCACAACTGAAACCGCTGCCTCAACTAACATGACAACTGAAACTGCATCCACCACTATTATCACAACATGAACTGCTGCCACCACTATTAACACAGCCGAAAACTGTCGCCACCAAACCATCACAAACAAAACCGCCTCCACCAAACCATCACAACCAAAACCGCCGCAACAAACCATCACAACTGAAACCTCCGCCATCAAACCATCACACAAACCAAAACCGCCGCAACCAAACCATCACAACTGAAACCGTCGCCACCAAACCATCACAACTGAAACCGTCGCCACCAAACCATCACAACAAAAACCGCTGCAACAAACCATCACAACTGAAACCGTCGCCACCAAACCATCACAACTGAAACCGCCGCTACCAAAATATCACAACTGAAACCGCCATCACAAACCATCAAAACTGAAACCGCTTCCACCTGTATCATCACAACCTAAAACGCCACCACCAAACCATCACAACTGAAACCGCTGCCACAACTAAAATGACAACTGAAACCGCATCCACCACTATTATCACAACATGAACTGCTGCCACCACTATTAACACAGCCGAAATCGATGCCACCAAACCATCACAACCAAAACCGCCGCAACCAAACCATCACAACAAAAACCGCCGCAACCAAACCATCACAACTGAAACCGTCGCCACCAAGCCATCACAACCGAAACCGTCGCCACCAAACCATCACAATCGAGACTGCCGCTTCCAACCCATCGCAACCGAAATCGCTGCCACCAAGACATCACAACCGAAACCGCCGCCACCACTTTTATCACAACTGAAAACGCTGCAACTTGTATCATCACAATCGAGACTGCCGCTTCCAACCCATCGCAACCGAAATCGATGCCACCAAACCATCACAACCAAAACCGCCGCAACCAAACCATCACAACAAAAACCGCCGCAACCAAACCATCACAACTGAAACCGTCGCCACCAAGCCATCACAACCGAAACCGTCGCCACCAAACCATCACAATCGAGACTGCCGCTTCCAACCCATCGCAACCGAAATCGCTGCCACCAAGACATCACAACCGAAACCGCCGCCACCACTTTTATCACAACTGAAAACGCTGCAACTTGTATCATCACAATTGAAATCGCTCACGCTACCAAACCATCATAACTGAAACCGCTGCCACCAAACCGTCATAACTGAAACCGCTGCCACCAAACCATCACAACCAAAACTGTTTTCACCACCAAACCATCACAACCAAACCAGTTGCCACCAAACCATCACAACAAAAACCGCTGCCACCAAACCATCACAACTGAAACCGCTGCCACAACCAAACCATCACAACGTAACCCGCTGTCAAAAACCATCACAACAAAAACCGCTGCCACAAAACCATCACAAATGAAACCGCTGCTACAAAACCATCACAACCAAACCCGCTGCCCCAAAACCATCACAACAAAAACTGCTGCCACCAAACCATCACAACTAAAACCGCCACCACCAAATCATCACAACCAAACCCGTTACCACTCCTCCAGTACAAATGAGTCATGGCTACACTTACACTATACTATTATAAAATAGAACTCACTGGATGCGGGCTGTGGAGAACTCTAAAATACATTGGGTTTGTCTTAAATATTAAAAACATTAAAACGTAAAATAAACTTCCACCAAACATTTAAGTTTTCCTACATTATAGCATGAATATCAACAGTTTCATTCCATATTGCACATATGTTCTGCTGACACCAGTATCATCACAACCGAAGCCGATCCAACCAAACCATCACAACCGAAACCGTTGCCACCAAATCATCACAACCGAAACCGCCGCCACCACTATTATCACAACTGAAAACGCAGCCACCTGTTTCATCACAACTGAAACCGCTCACGCTACCAAACTATCACAACCATAACTATTGTCACCACAAAACCTTTACAACCAAAACCGCTGGCATCACTATCACCACAACTTAAACCGCTGCTACCACCAAACCATCACTACCAAACCAGTTGCCACCAAACTATCACAACCGAAACCGCTGACACCAAACTATCACAATTGAAATCGCTGCCACTACCAAACCATCACAACCAAACCCGCAGCACCAAAACATCACAACCAAACCCGTTGCCACTCCTCCAGTACAAATGAGTCATGGCTACACGTGCACTATATTATTATAAAATAGAACTCACTGGATGCGGGCTGTGGAGTACTCTAACATACATTGGTTTTGTCTTAAATATTAAAAACATTAAAACGTTAAGTAATCTTCCATCAAACGTTTAGGCTTACCTACCTTATAGCATGCATATCACATTCCATTTTGCCCATATGTTCTTGGTCTGTGTAGTGTTTTAAGAAAGACGTAAGTATACTATTTTCTTTCATACCTGCGGGTGTAATACTGGCTGGTCAAGGGCAATACACCCATGTCGCCTGAGGCTGTATTGCATGGCTACCCATGCAATAAAGTCTCATGACGTCACGGCATCAACAAAATTTCTATTTCCTCGGTAAAATTTTAACATTTTTTTCATAAACTTTTTTACAATAAAAGATGCAAACAACGAAATTTTCGTTGAAATTAGAAGGTATTTTTTCATGTATGGAAAAATTGACTTTCAGCCGTGGATTTCTTCGAATTTATTTCAAAATAGCGGGATATTATAGTTGTAAAAATGCAATAAAATATCGAGGTATGAAAGAAAAACACTCTTTTATAAGTGGATATGAAGGATAGGGATATTCTACCTTCGGGATTACAAAATGTTGCAAAAACCTCGGCAAGCCTCGGGGTTTACTACATTTTGTGACCCTCGGGTAGAAAACCCCTATCCTTCATATCCACATATGAAAGAGTCTTATAGTATTATACGGGTGTTATTCGTTAAACATAAAAACTACACTAACATTTGTTGGTGATTTAAGATCTGCGGATGTGCCCATCAGTTGAACAACAAGGACTAGTGCCGCCACAATAAACCTATTTATTATAGTGAGGAACGTGTGACAATGGTTTTACACAGATCTGAATGTGTACTAATGTATCTGGGTATGATACCATAAAAATGTCAGGATGCAATATAAGTGGAAGGTAGTCACAGTAGTTAATCTAGTTACTGTTATTTTCTTTCTTTGACAAGTTTGAACAAATGTGTTCCGTAGGTTGTTCGATGACTTGTTCATCTAAAAACAAAAGAATGAAAATTTGAGAATTAAGTTATATTACTATTCTCCATTTAACTATCCAATATGATAAATAAACCAAAAAACATATGCAATGTATTTTTCTCGGCGACAGAGGCACTGGCTGTATTTACCTGATCTTACTTTCCTAATGTAATATCACTCGTTTTATTTGTGGATGTCGACAAACCATTGGAATGTTTGTACCTGTTATTACGAATTCCGTTCAATAAAAAGACTTCTGAGAAAAAAATACACTATAATTTTCAAAACGCAACTAAGCATAGAATCCAATGAGAAAAACACAACGATATGTGTTCTTCTAGTATAAGCCATCCTGCTGTCAGCACCAAACCAAGAATATTTTTTATTAAATTCTGTTTCATATAATTCTTATTTGAGGAGCTATTGAAAAACCCGATTATACCTTCAAAGACAAGAGCAAATGCACAATATGGCTTTTGCTCCAATTAATTTTATCATTTGGTGAAGTCTTTTAAGCATTTAACTCAGTTAACCAACATGTCAACTTTTCTTCTTAACATTTTGAACTGTTTGCGCGTGTTCCAAGTTTCCAACGGGTGTAATCGTCAATGCGTGGATCCAAAAATGTCTTTAAACCCATCGCGAAGGATAATTGTATTTAACATTATTTGTAATCAAAATTCCTAATTAGCTTAAGTCTGCATAGCCTTCAAGTTTTTTTTCAAGTTTATTCTCATTATTCTGCTGTATAGCCTTAAGGCTATTGTGATCATGGGTGACCTACTTACTTCAAGCATCCCTTTCTACTACTACGCCACATACTTTCTGTCTGCTCTGTGTAGAATACACAAGCCCGTGTTTTATACACAACACAAAACAGATAAGTGAGTTCAAACATTTATTAAAGAGAAGTCAACTTGTTCAGGCATTCTATATATATATATAGTTTGGCATTCTCAGGGGCTGCTCATCCTACACTTACATAATAGATACTGACTACTAAGTTAATAGAAATTAACAAGAAAAATAGCAGAAGGTTAAACTATACACTACAACTACAAAGATTAGAGTGGGGCGATCCCAAACCAAACCTAAGAGACTTGGAAAGTGAAAGGGGCGATCCCCTAAAACTTGAGATCTCAAGCCACGGAGTAAGCAGCTGGTAGCAGGCGACCCAACTTCGCTAGCCAAGGGTATTAAGTCCGATTCTCTTCCTACTACCCTTGGCATATCTCACTTCAGAACAGGTGTTTTCGCTTTCAAATTCTGATTGGATGCGGCTAGGTTCAGGCGACCAATGAAAACGCAGCTTTAATATGTCAACAGAACTGAACTGAAGCGATAGTACAGTGACCTTCATTTGTATGTTGTGGCATCAGGCATGTCATGCCTGTTAACATCAACTCCTAGTGAAGTTATATTACTATCTATTTAATCAATTAGATGTTTTATACCAGCTGAATGAACGTCTTGGAGACGTTGCTCTCCAAACAGATTGGAAAGTACGTCCGTGGTTTATGTTTCACAAAGTAATGACAATTCAATGATATACTGCGATTTCTTTACAAAATTGGATATTGCAGAACTTCTGTATGAAACACAAAAACCTGTCTCCGAACTTACTAATAAACAAATGACTCACACACATGTTCATCTTTGGTACTTTGAATCTGTCGCAAACAACACACGTGTTTCATAGGGCGCTGCCATTTTTTCAGACATACAACAATGATACGAGCTTTTTAATTGGTTGCTTATTACGTAAATGGAAGGGGCGCAACTGCGGTGATCCAGCAGGTGGCGCAGTGCGGGAACACCCGTTCTGAAGTGAGATATGCCAGGGTAGTAGAAAGAGAATCGAACTAATACCCTTGGCTAGCGAAGTTGCAGGCGATCCCACATGGACAAATCAGAGTATCTAGGTAAGTGAACGTGAATTACGGGGCGACCCCCAACAGGCACTCACAAGGCTAGAATCTGAACAGCTGGACTTACACCCCAAGTCTCATATCTACCTATATACCATACATATAAATGAAAATCTAAATACTTAGCATAAATCTTAAATATAAACAAACACATACGTAAATGATTGGGGGTACAAAAATTCCCCGAATTAAAAGCCAAATCGAATCAGTTACCTATCAAAGGTAACTGAATGAGAGCCCCCAAGAATGTGATACAGGAAGAGAATTACCAAATAGGAAAGATCTAGTAATTAAAGGAAACACTAGACTGTAAATTCAAGATTCATAGCATTTTGAGCCTTTTGAATGGTTGCCGGATGTGTTCGAATGTATCTAGTAAAACAATCAGATTTCCATCTACCTAACATCTGGAGGACATGTCCTTCCACACCGGCAGCTGCACCTGAGGTACAAGCTCCGATTCTAAATGAATGACCATTAAAAGACTGGTCATCATAACCCAATCTGCTTAAAGCTTCTTTCAAATAAGACAAAAATTTAGTCCTAGTAAGTGGCTGAAAATTGTTTTCATTTTCAATGAAAAGTGGGGAGTCAGCAAGAGCTCCTTGCTGAAATCTAACATTGAGATACTTGATCATGGTTGTGACTGGACTTAACAGATTGTTCTCAAAAATAAATACAGTGACTCCACAACCATAAGGGTCAGTCTTCGATGACCGTAATAACAATTGAAACCTAGAATTGTCATTTTCAACAACAACATCTTTGACTTTAACACAACTTTCATTTACAGATTTACAGGTGAATTCTCCACATCTTAAAAAACCGTAAAAGGCAGTTTTAAAGGCACACAACAATATAAGATCTATGAAAGGGGTAAACATACCCTTTTCTAGAAAAACACATAAATGCTGCAAAATTGGAAAAGTAATTGGCAGCCTATTGCGAACAGGCAAATTACACTGAGATTTTTTAACAGCACGCATAATATAAGGTAGACGTAATTACGAGGTAACTGGGTCACCGAGGCCATGTTAAATGTAATGAAAACGAATACCTGCCAGGTAAAGTTTAATAGTGTCATATCGCAAATATAAAGATTCCTGGCAGAATATTACATAAGTAAGTAAATTGTCTTCAGAGATATGTGGTAGAGTACCAGGAAGCCACGGGGCTACCAGACTTTGTAAAGTCAAAAAGGAAAGAAAACATGAAGAAGCTGACTTGTAAGTACTCAAAGTACTTTTGCTGAGGGAGAGGTTCCACCACTTGTCAAGGTCAAAGTTCATTCCATCAGAATCTCTTGTACAGGAAGGCATGGTGTGGCATGATGGTCCGCGCGAGGTGCCTGCTCTCGGAATCTTTTCATCTGCCAACGAGAAAGAGCATCAGCTATGGAGTTTTTTGTACCCATAATATGTTTAGCATGAATAACAAAGTTATGTTTGGCAGAGTGAAAGGTCAATCGTCTCATTAATTTCATGATACTGTTTATTTTTGACCTCCCTTTGGTGATGATCTCAACTGTAGCCATATTGTCACAATAGAAAAGAATTCTTTTGCGCAACCACAAGTGACCCCACAGCACACCCGCCATTACAATTGGGTATAATTCATACAGTGCCATGGAACTCTGTTCTAACATAAGGGCTGCAGGGAAATAGTCTTGAAACCAATGTACACCGTAAATTCCTCCAAATGATGTAGGTGTGGCATCTGTAAAGATTTCTAAGTCTGCCTTGATGGTAATATTATCATCAATGAAAAAAGACACACCATTCCATGAAGATAGAAATGAAGACCACATAACTAAGTCTGCGCGTACCGCCGATGTTAAGGTCACATGATGATGTAATTCGGATACTGTAGTAGACAGCTTGATTAAATGAGACACAAATGATCGTCCGGGACGGATAACTCTACTAGCGAAGTTCATATGCCCTAAGAGACACAAAAGCTCACGTTTGGTACAAGTTTTTCGTTGAGCAAAAGAATTTAAAATTTCACTAATTCTTTCAATTTTCTCTGCAGGTAGACGAGCTTCCATTTTTTCGGAATCCAAACATACTCCGAGGTATTCTAGACAGGTGCTTGGACCTGCTGTTTTGTGGAGAGCTATTGGTATACCGAGAGTGTTGAAAATGTTAAGAAACTTTTCCTTTGTAGATGAAGCATCAGAGTTCCTTGGTTCCACGACTAGAAAATCATCCAGTAAATGTAGAACGTTACCTATGCCATACATGTGTTGAGCTATCCAGCAAATCGCTTGAGACAGATTATCGAAAATCTTAGGACTAGATCTACTTCCGAACACAAGTCTTACAAAGAAATAAAACTTTCCTTCCCAAGAAATTCCATGCAGGGGCCACAACGGTGGCTTGATTGGCAATAGTTTGAAGGCATCTGAGATATCAGTTTTGATTAGCAAAGATCCTTTTCCTAAGTTTTTAATCAAACTGATGGCATCGTCAATTTTAACGTACTTAAGCGAATGGCTTTCCTTGTCGATAAGGCTATTCAAACTTGGATTCTCTGGATCATTATGTGGTGCTGACAAATCTACTATTAAGCGTTTCTTTTTTGAATATTTGTGCTCCGCGATCCCAATCGGATTAATCCTACTATGGGTGAAAGGAATTGATGAGAAAGGCCCTATTAGAAAACCTTTATCAAGTTCCTGTGTAATTAACCTTGACACAGTATCTGAATCATTTAGCGCTGATCTCAAATTGCGACACAAAAAAGTTTCTTCAGGTAGATAGGAGAAACCGGTATCAAAACCTTGCCTTAAACCGCTTATTAGGAAATCAACAAACTGCTTGTCAGGATGTAAGCGTAGTTCATACTCTAAAGAATCTATATGAATAGGTGTGGTCGCGACAAGCGCTGTCACTTCTTTTTGGTTTGAGGCCCACTCTTCCCTAAAGGGCAGTTTGGCTTAGGATGGTCGGAGCTTTTGCAAGCGATACATGCATGAAGTTTATTACACACAGGAACTGAGCATCCTCTGTCGCCGTTGAAATTGTTACAAATTTCTCTGTTTGCAAAGAAAACTCTGGTGCGGCCATGGGAGTCTACGGTAGAGTCCTTTGTAGAATTCTTTGAATGAGTGTTATTTGAAGAATATGTAGACACAGTCATACTCTTTTGAGGCGGTGAGGAAGGGCAGAAATTTGTAGAGTGTAGCGTACTTCCACAGTGGCCGCAAAAGTTAGCCGGTCTGTTTGTAAAAATGTTACTGAATAAAGTGTTGTCCCTGACAGACCAGTCTACACACACGTTATTATAACGTAAATAGGCCGCAGACCGCATGGAAAACTGGCAATGATATTCATAAAAACCATTACCAGGGAAAACGCGTTGCCATATCCACAATGTCTCTCTCATAGAGGTCTAATTCAACCCTACGGTGGGGAAAAGCTGTGCACATAACTTGTTTGTAAGTCCCAAACTCTTGGATAAATTCACCAATTGTGAGTGATTTGTTCAACCGATGGTCAGGCTTCATATCTTGGGCGTTATTATCTCCCGAGCCACGAAAGTAGGGAATGAGAAGGGCAGCTAAATTAACATCCCTACCTTGTATAATGTTCGTCCTGAGCTGCTGCGAAACAGTCTCAACTAGCGGGAGTGTGTGGGCTGCGTATCCAAACGTAGTCCTTGTGGCTGTCGTCGTTTGGAGTGGAAGTTGGCTAGGACTACCCGCTGCAGACGAAGAGATGGCATGGATCCCTATATTTCCTCCTTTGAAATGCGAATACGCGGACTCTAGCGAAAATTCCTGAATTCTGATTGCTGTCCGGTCGTATAGAAGCATTGAAATTGTTACTAGTACGTTCGACGGAACATGAAGCGTTCGACTCTTGGAATTTTCTCTCCAAATTGTCCACTTTTGACGCGAGAACTGCCACAGAATGTGTAAGTGAAGTCAACACTTCTGTCATATTGTCAGACCTATGGGGGCCGCCATCTTGGTTTTGCGTAGCATCATGGGATCGCGCACTTCCCTGTTCCGTTTGATGACGCGGTCGTGACCTACTTTCATCTGTATCAATGGCCCCGTCCTCGTTTGAAATGGAACGATCATTATGATTGTCACCTTGATTGTTTAACAATCGTACCAAAGCAAGACGACGAATGTTATTTGCAAAGGTAAATCCCCTGTCTCTACAAGCGGCCTTGAGACGAGCTATGGTCCAATTTTCCAAAAGTTATGGGGTTATACGGAGTAGGCCTTGGTCTGTTTGTTCCCTTTCTCTTTCGGTGTCATTTTGTTGACAAAAATACGAAATAAAGTTTCCGTACACAAAAAACGATCCAAGCGTAATTGCGGTAAACAAAACGTGTCACATGCCGATTACGAGAAGAGTATTACAGTTCTTATCACACAACACCAACATATCCATGATAAACTTCGAAGCTCGTAAATGTAAACAAAGGAAATGTCACACAATGGCGTCACTGGTTGATGAAAGTAAACACACACACACGTGTGCGAATGAGTACACGTGGAGGCCTGGATTTGACGTAAAGGTGAAGAACAGTCTCTCACAAAGTGGTTATCGAACTCGAAAGTTGTATACGATTGCCTAAGTTATGAAAAGAATAAATAGCTGAACTTCTGCCTCAGTCGGCTGACTGCTCTATCACTCTGACTGCTGAGACTGATAGCATAGGGGCTGACCCCTCTAGGCATAAATGACCATTGGTCAGTGAAGTCACGTGATGCTAAATAAGGAGCGAGTTATTAATAGACTTCCAAAATATAGGATGTATATTGTTAACAGTGCGTGATATCATAAGAGTAAAACAAGTGTTGTGTATTAAAAAATATTTAGTTCCAAAATATACATATAATATACAGATTCATCTAGATCTACCTTGCTTTCTTTGTGTATATATACATACACAATCTAAGCACACTGGTGACTCCCCCATCTAACTTACATAATCTCTGATAATGATATTACAAATTACTTACTATCTAAGGCTTATAGACCTCAGAGTAATTAAGTAAAATAGTCGGAGTTTCTTTCTGTGTACATTAATATAATGGTTTTTTAATGATTGTTGAATGCAGATCTGAGATAAAAGACAATATAGCTGCCCTCAAGTGTGAATGATTTCACCTACATAAGTGAATATGTGCAACAAGAGTGTCGGACAAACATTTATTTTTGATAAATATAAGACTTGCTTTCTTTATATTTTGAAATATTTTCTTTCATTTTTAAGAGTTTGAAAAAGAATGTCAAACAAAACATAAATGTATTTTCTGTGATCAGTTGAATATTTTTGAAATAATTCATATCAAAGTCGGTCACAAGGCATTTGACTTCTGATAGATACTCATGATCAATGCCTTAAATTAACCTTAATTTTCTAGGACATATAGTACCTGTTTTCTTGGGAATGGGGCATCTGCCTAACAGCGTAATGTTTTATGATAAATGGATTACCGGAAGTCAGAAATTTATCATTAGGAAATTATTAATTTTTTCACATAGATAATAATTGTTAAATCCGAATGGTGTATCATAATGTCATATAACGAAAATAACTTGAAACTAAAAGTCATATTTAATTATTATTTGTGGCATTACTACAAAGATTATTACATTTACATCTATAGTGAAGTGAAACAGGTACATATGGTCAGACCATAAAGCCAATTTGTCATCTACGATTTCATTTCAAATTTTAACAGTTTGTAAGTTATCGTTAAGTAATTTCTGCAGGTGTGTTTCCCTCTTTCCATACATAAAGTGTAAAAAATGACAATTTTACACTACATAATTTCTGTGCTGTACCAATTGGACGATTTTCATCAAGCCATAGGTTTTCTGTAGACTACTGGAGAAAAAAATATGCCAAATTTTTTACAGTTTCACATTTAACCTTAAATGTAACCGCGATATTTTTGTGTCAATTTTTTCATTACTATGCATTTTTTGTGGAGATAAGTTTTCTGTACTTTAAGCTAACAACAATTTTGTCTGATATAAGAATATACTCCTTTTGTTACAAACCTGATTTGTTAATATTTTCATCAAACATTATCATAAGGTTGTAAACTTTGTCATTTAGCGAATTTCAATATCTTTTTACAATTGAAAATGCTTCAAATGGATATTGTAGGTTGGATTAGAAATGAACAATGTATCAGTATTCAATATAGAAAATGATTGAGTTAAACGAGAAATGATCAGATGATCCAAAGTACCAGTACTTCATTGTTTATGATATTTTCCAAAATTTACCTTTCAGTTTGGGAATTATTGTAAGCATATCTAAAAAACAAACTAAGATCAATGGTCTATAGAATGTTTAGACCAAAATATTTTGGATGTATTAAAGGTAGGTTTCGCCCAACCAAATAAATATTTTTTTTGTGACTTTAGTTCTTAGAGATTTACGTAGACTTTCTGATTTTTCCTGAGCCATAAACTATTGTCTACCTATAATTTAACACAGCTGTCTTTTCACATATTTTGCAAAATATAAAGTTCATTTTTATGGTCATGTTCACATGATCATGTACCAAAACAAACAGAATTACCATGCTTCACTGAACTTCAGATTGCACAATATTTATAAACCATTTTTATAAGTTATCAAGATAAATTACTTAAATATCCAAAGGTTTACTGCATGAAACTCTTACTATTAAAAAATAAAACCTCTGAGGGACTTTTTTCAAAAGAAAACATTTTTGAAGGTGTAGGTTGTAGTGATTTTCGTTGTTTTCATTGGTCTTATTGTCTGAATACCTGCAAATTAAACTTTATAACATGCCTTAAGCTCTCAGTACTTTCAGTACTTTGATTTTTCTTCTATCGCGTCATATTTGCCAATATTCATTAAAATGAATATGCGTTAACATATGACTGGTAACATATGTTATTGGGGGATTACATCAATCAAAAAGGAGACACACCTTCCATATCCGTTATCATATGTTATTGGGGGATATCAGCGATCAAAAAGGAGACACACCTTCCATATCCGTTATCATATGTTATTGGGGGATATCAGCGATCAAAAAGGAGACACACCTTCCATTTTCGTTAACACATATTAATGGAGGATATCAGAGATAAAAAAAGAGACACACCTTTCATTTCCGTTAACGTATGTTATTGGGGGGACATCAGCGATCAAAAAGGAGACACACCTTCCATTTCCGTTAACATATGTTATAGGGGGAAATCAGCGATCAAAAAGGAGACACCTTCCATTTCACAACTCAGACCCTAAATCCAGTTCCATCAACGTGTCATTACTCTAAAGATATTCCTAAACATAAAATTCCCCATAGGAAAGCATTTCAGATGTTTTTATGAAATAAAAAATTCCTTAACTAGTTTTTTGTACTTCTGTAATGATTTGATTTTCTACGGAGCATTTTAAGTTAAAGTTAAAGGGTCGTTGATGAAATTTGGGCTAAAAACCGCATTTTGTACATCAGTAGACGCCTACACTAAAACACTTTGTTATGTTTTGGATTTCATTTACATTTTTGCTTTGATTTCTTTCAGCGAGTTTAAAAAATAACTTCTATATTGAATGATTGTGTATAACAAAGAATTCTTAACAATGTGACTGCTAGCCTTATCGTCCGTTCTTCATTTTGTTTCTTGAACTTTATTTATGGTTGTATTCTGTTCAAACCGTTAGTGTATCTCGTCTTAGTTGGTAGAGCACATAAACTTAACATAAATATATCTAATAAACCATGGACGCCTTCTCCCAGCAATTAGCGGCATGATCACAAGTTACATAACACTGTTCAATGTAGCAGTAATTTGATGATCTGCAGCGTTCATAAAGACATGGGATATTTACAGGCTTAACAGCGTTAAGATAATTACCAAAGTAGTAAAACATTTTTAAAACAACCTTTTTTGAGAACTTCAATGGACATTTCCTCAATGAGCGTGGGCCCGTAAGTGGGCGTTATAAATACAGGTAGGGGATAATAATACGAACCAGCCAATCATGGCAAAGCTAGGTAATTACCTTGACAACGAGAGGAAGGGAGTTAATTACGTAGGTAACGGAGAACAGAGTTTTATAGCCATCTGATTAAAGTGTGGGGCATTTACCTTGCTAAACACACAAAAACATCAACGAGAGATGCTAATTATTTAGTTATAACCATTTTCCCAAATCGGGTACTGCAGCTTTTGTAAATTTATATAATTTTGGATATGTTTTCATGGCAACATAGAACATGTGATTTTCACTAATAATTTTAGCTTGTTGTTTTATGTAATTCTAGCTTGAATCTCTCTCCTATAATTCGTAATGAAGAATCAATATACGTTTCCAGGGTTATGCACTATATAATACTTTATTATAATTTTGAGAGCCATAGAGTCGCCAATTTTTTTTCAAACAAAATTTATTTAGTTGTTCTGTTATTTAATTTACAACATGTAAGTCCGTCGATGGAAAAGTCAGTTTTTATTCCATATTGACTAAAATAAAAGTACACATTCTTACCGTATTTCTAGAATCCACGATTTAAATCACCAGGAAGAAAAACTTCAATCTAATTTTAATTCCTCTATTAAAGAGTAATTTTCACTTGCTGAACTTGGTTTATTACCTAACGATTGATAGCACTTCAGTTCCAGTAGGTTCCACGGAGTATCTTGATTCAAAATCATTTAGTCGTTACCAACACAATATCTATGGATCTAAATATCTTCCTCGTCAGTGTACAGGATAGATGTTGGTTGTGTATACAATTTGATAATTTTATAGCTTGCTATTTTACCACAAGTACGACTGTTGTATGCTCTAGATAGTGTTATCATTGCTTCATATATTGGTATACGCCCACTACAAAATGTAAATGGAGTCCAAGAGTAATTACACAACTCTTTTAAATTTCCTAGCTAGTCGTTGTATAATGGTAAAATCAAATCCAAAATACAAGAATGGTAACTAAGATGATATTTATTTACATCTAGATTTACATTGGTCTCAGACGTGAATCGAACCAGGTATTCCAGAAGATGGAGCGTCTTTATCAACGACGTTCTACGACGTAAATCTAGATAACCTATTGTTTGGTCACAATCTCAAAAGAAATCGGAACGCATGGTGGGGTAACAAGACATCTATAGCGTGGAGTATTGAACACACCTGACTGCCAATTGTGATCAAAATAAAATAAAATCAAAGTATGTAGACTGTAAAATTTGCTGAGTTCTTATCATCATTTACGCGTGGCTTCTTAAGGTTTTGGGATGCAAGATTTTTGAAGTGGAAAATTATAAGTTTATCATAATATTTTATCAATCTTTCACTTTGGCAAATGGGGCTGAATACGGGGCGCCGATTGGGTCTTAATCTCTTTGTAATCAAAATCAATTTTGTGTATACAAAATTGAATTCTGTCATAACGAAATCATTTTCGTTTTACAAAATTATCTTTCAGCACACAAAATTCATTTTTGTCTCCACAAAATTAATTTCTGTCATGACAAAATTCATTTTTGAGGACGAAATTGAGTTTTGTTTAACAAAAGTGGAAATTGAACACAAAATTCAATTTTGTCTACACAAAATTCATTTCTGTCATGACTAAATTCATTTTTGTGGACGAAATTGAGTTTTGTTAGATAAAAGTGAAAATTGAACAAAAATTTTAATTTTGTGTCACAAAATTTTTAATTTTGTGTCACAAAAATCAATTTTGTCACCGAATCCAAATATGGATAAATGCAAATGAACTGTCTCATCACGATTTTGTGACGCGGTCGCTCATTGGAAGGCTGCAAGATTTTTTGAAGAAAGCACATGTGTTTGCATCATCCGTGTCATATTTGTGGATGTTTTATACACTTACTTTAATCAGCAGTTTATATCACGACTTCTTGTGAAAGGCGCATGCTCTGGAATATCATTTATAAGGCCTAGTAGAAGGGGCGGGAGGTAACGATATCAAGTACATGCGGATTACGTACATACAGAAATGGATACTCTATGGTAAATAGACTTTCAATGAAATGCATATGAATTTTCATAAGCGTAATGATTACGTACCTATTCAACAAAAAATCGTTCACTACCACAACTTTCAAGTCCGGTTACCCTTCGCCAAAGATTGCGCGAACTTTAAGCGTTTCAAATCAATAGGTCAAGACGTAATTGAAATTCGTCGAACGAAAAATGAATTCTGTCCAAAAAATGAAATTTGTCATAACACTAAAAGATGGTTTTGTTTAACAAAATTTATTTGTGTCATAACGGAAATGAAGTTAATATAAAAACTGTTATGAAAACAGGGATGTTGCTATCCAGAGGTGGAAAATAAACAATAAACAACAGAAAAGTTGCACTTATAGTACAGAAGAAGTTTAGTAAGCCCTGACTTTACAACTAAGTGAAGATCACATATATGTTTTTGCTTTGACAGTTCCTACCTTTCGGTGTATCACAGCTGATGCAGCTGTCGCTTTAAAACACTACCGGGTGATATATATTTTTGTACTCAGAATTGGCGTCTCCGTCTATCTATACAAAGCATAGTCAAACAATATTTAAAGAATAAAAAATCCATTTAACAACGTATAAAATAAACCAAGAGTTGATTATCTCAAATGTAGTGAAATTAGTATTTGTTAAATTGTGCTGTTTAAGATGCTCCACCGCCGACAAAGCATAAATGATATTCATCACTTGAACAATAATTGGTGTTTAATTGTGTATACATATGTCTAATTAACACAAAAAATAATAAAAGATAATTTATTTCACCTTTGATGTATGCGCAACCAGTACTTCATTCCATATAGGATTTAGTGCAACGTAATTTTTTCGGGATGCAACTTATTACTTTCCATATCTTTAACTTTAAGTAAAATTAGAAGCTCAAATTTTTCAATGGTGGTATTGGTGTACAATAAGTAACTTTTGTAACTGAGGAAAAATACGAAATCGTCTGCTCCTGTTTTGGATGGTGATAAATGCCATTTGTCAGCAGTGGAGCATCTTTAATGTCTAGTCTAATATTTATCTGTTTATGTCATACTTCGTGCCTCTGGCACGGAGGAATTCATTGCCGTATATTAATGTTTTTTCCTTATTATTATTATTATTACAAGCTAACCGATATTTACATAATATATAATTCATTTTTCGATTATGTGGACATACGAAGCAACTATCTTACATAATGAATACAGGGGCGTAGGAAGCGGGGGGGGGGGGGGGTGGCAGGGGAACTCCCCCCCCCCCCCCCCCCCGTTCCCCAGGACGAGGGGGCAAACTTGTCTTTTTGCCCCCCATTTTCGCCGACTGAAATTGTCTAAAAATGCTTATTTGAAAGAAAAAAGGGTCCTCCTGCACATTTTTCGTACTTCATTCTAGAAAATTTTCCGCTGCGCGGCGCATTTCCTAAAACGTTCAAGCACATAATGTTAAACCTAAAATAGTAAAAATTCAATACACACAAACTAGACTAAAAATGTCCATCAAGGGATTCTATGTACTATTTACAAAAATGTCTCTTAAAAGATCAATTTGTTTATATGTCTTAGCGAGAAAATTAATTCATTTTTTTATGTTACACAACAATGTGCCGATGGTGTGAAGCCGGTATATTCAGATCGAGTAGGGTTGCATAATGTTATGACGACACAATTATCATTTCTAAATGCAGGTAGCTTTAAATCGAAAAATTACCATGTTAAGAACGCTTTATAATCATTAAACTTTATCGTAACACTCATCTCAGCCATTCTAAATCGTAATTTTTTTCCCGGGGGAGACCCCCGGACCCCCCTAACACCAAATTCTCGGCGCTCACACGCTAATTTGGCCAATTTGCGTATTCGTTAATTTCCTTTTAGCGACCCCACTGTCTATAAATGTGTACAGGGATTAAATTTAGTGATATATGTAAAATATACATAAAGCATATATTATATGGTTGGGAGTTGAATTAATCTCCTCCTGTAGGTGTGGCGGGGGTTTTACAAAACATTTACAGGACATTTGCCCCCCATGACGTTTCATCTTCCTACGCCACTGGAATAACTTGCATTGCGTGTCCCTATGTTTGGTCTAAGGTGACCAATATTACATTTTACGGTCCCGGAATAGCAGTTTAGGTGGGTTGTTTTTATCTTGTACACACGTTCTTTCCACATATTCATAGTTCTAAATATAACTGTCGATCAAATAATCGATGAAAAGTTAAATACTATATGACCACGATCGAGTGCATCGTGGGTAGCGATAGGCCTAGGACGTCTCCTTGCAGGCGGTGTATGGAATTTGCAAGTTATTATTTGTCTAGATTAAATAAATTATTTGTTTTAATGTCAAGACTGGTTTGTGTAAAAAATGAATATACAAACCCATATTTTTCAACGTTAGACATTTTTATTTTGCTGTAATCAATATCGATGCTGGTATCGTTTGTGCGATGAGAGGAGATGACGAGGTTTTGCCGAGTCATCTCGTCTTTACGTGTTGGCACCAAAATAAATTTTGTACTGTAAGATACTGACCATGTATACGATGTAAATCCTAAGATATATATAATTATATATTTTGTAGTAATAGCTACATGTACATGTAGCCCTCGCCAGATTTTGTGAATAGTTTGAATAGACATGTTTGCATGATATACACACATGTTTGTATATATATTTAAAAAAAAAAAAAAAAAAAACAATGCTGCCGGTGGTGAGAATCGAACCCCGGCCGCTTGATCAGAAGATCCACACATAACACAAAGTCAGATTATAATAAGTATATAACAAAGTTATTTTAAATACCTATCTTAGCAAATATTTGATGACGTATGATTTAGTATTTTCTAATAGAAAAACCTTTTGTAAATGTCATGTACATGTAGCTGTGGTTTTAGCATGAAGACAAATGAAAAAAAATGATAATAACACATTGGTCTCAAATAACAATTTTGTTGTTATTCATTAATATTCCTGGTATACCATAATCTTTGTTTGTTTCCCGCTTTTTTGCCGAAATGCTCGAACGTCATTGAAGACACCCCTGAGGGGGATGTGTTGGATTAACGACAGCTTTTTCTTTCATAAAGTTACCATGAATTATCAAAGTTATATGCTGTGAGAAATTGAACAACACTATCTGTTTTTAGTTTATATCTTTCGATCGAGCTTACTGCGTGTGCATTGTGAAATTCTACTAAGTTGAAAAATCACGATAACTGATACAGTCGATGCCGGGAACAGGTCCGATTTGATGGATGTATTGTCTGCCAATATTTCGTATGATTTAACTCAAATATAAAAAATGAATGCTATTTCTGAAATTTCTTGGACTTACGATAGTTTATGTAACTTTTAAGTCTTCCAAGATCGCTACTTGTTTGATACTGAATAATTAAAAAAAAACGCGAAAAAATCACGATAACTGCATGGTCGCGATCCAGTACTGTTTCTTTTTCTTTTTTTGTCAAAGTAACGCTTAAAGATGATCCACCGTCGACAGAGCATAAATGATATTCATCATTTGAACAATAATTGGTGTTTAATCGTGTATATATATGCCTAATTAACACAAAAAATAACATAAAATAATTTATTTCGCCTTTGGTGCATGCGCAATCATCACTTCATTCCATGTGAGATATAGTACCACGGAATTTTTTCGGGATGCAATTAATTATTTTTCATATTTTTAACTTGAAGTCAAATTAGAAGCTCAAACTTTTCAATGGTGGTAATGGTGTAAAGTAAGTAACTTTTGTAACTGAAGAAAAATACTAAATCATCTGCTCCTGTTTTTGATAGTGAAAAATTACCATTTGTCAGCGGTGGAGCATCTTTAAATAATATAATGTGTCAAGATAAACCTACACAATTATTTTTAACTATTCTGTTGTATACGAGTGTAAATTGCCACCATAATACCACAAAGTAATGCTAGGTACGAGTTGTCTCAAAACAATAACATACCCTTAGTCGATTGTCAAACTTTTCTTTCGATTGCCACCTCGAAAAGCTGGTATGTCTGACGTTTCGACCGTGCATGTGATTGCATATAATATCCCCTTTTGATACGTCAGTGTTATGTTTATGGCTACACGAGTCTATCTGATAAAGTATCTTGTGGTTATAACCATTTTTTAAACACTGGGGTTGATTTAGTGCACATAGCATGTTGGGTCGAAATAACCCGCCGTATACATCAAACGGGCCGAGACATTTCGTACCTGCACACAATAGATGTAAACAAACATGTAGACAAACACGTTGTGTTAGTGTTATTTCGGACTGAAGAAGGCCCTATAGTGGCTGAATATATATTCCATAGAAATGATTTTGATTTTACTTTGAATTTATTTATTTTGGCCTTTTATTTCGGATTAATAATATACTAGCTTTATACCGTTTTTCCTCATTATAATGCTAGGTCGAATAACCCGGGCTCAAGTGGGACTAAAAAGTGACGTCACTGGAATATTCGGGATCAAATTATCAAATTTAGAAATGGTCGTCAAAATAAAGAAATTAAACATTGATTTACTCACATCGTGATATTTTCCTATCGCAACTATTACGGGAAATTCTTATTATCTGGTATCGAATTTTATGCCTGACTAATCTCGATATTAGTGCTGAAAATACATTGTTTATTGATATTGTTCCGCTTCTTTTAATAAGTTTGAATTCGCAAATTCGAAGGGCGTCAAAACGCTTGTATTCAACGGGAATAAACACCGTAGTGATAAAGACATTTCAAGTGAATATTTGCGTCGGGGGAACAGGGACACAAAAAGTTGATTTTCTCTAAAAGTGAGTAAATTCAAATACATTAATTTTGCTGGAACACTAAAAAAATCATTCTGATTTCAGAACAGTTGGAATTATGAAGATACCTCTTACAGTATTTTTATTATTATTATTATATATTATGTAAATTTAATTATTTCTTATATATATGCATTCTTTTATTCTCATTTTTGCATTAGATTGTATTCTCCTCATTTACACTCTTTCGTTCTCTTTCTCACTTTACTACTGCCAATAGGGTGATATATCTACCAATGATAATATAAAATTAATTTCAAAATTACGATTTACAGAAGAAATATGAATAGCATAAGGTTAACGTTGTAACAGTATAATTTTACATAATCAGTGTTGATAACGGTTTCCCAAACGTAGTTCAGCATGGTCCATTGCATGTTTAGTTCAAGTATCGAGGGTCCATTTTGATCATTCGTGTATGGATACATTTTACCATCGAATATCGCCAGTGATCAATTTCAAAATGATATTCTGACCGGGTTGTACGTAACACTATCTCCCGCCGACAGACATATTGTGTACTATCTAGAAATTGAGGAGATGATATTGATATGAATACCGTCTCCAGTTCCCAAAGGGTCTGACCAATCTGATATCTATATACAACTGAAATGTAGTTTTACGGCCCTGGTGTTATTGTTTTTGAGAAATGTATTGTTTATACTTTTTCTCGTATAAATTGAAATTGAATTTATTTAAACCAGACTGGTCCCGGAATTGTATTAGCACTCTGACTAAAACACAAAACCCGTTAGACCCTAAACAGAGGATTCCTTACTTACATTTGGTTTATGTCATGTGACAAGCTTCAAGTTTAGGAAGTTGAGGAAAGTCGGTGACCAAGGAGACAACCCACCGACCAGATGGCTACGTGGAATAGGCATAAAAAGCAACCGATGGATATGGCACAAATGATAAAATGTCAAACAAACTTAACCAAACCTAATCAGATGGAAATGAATATATATTTGTGATTTTTTTTGTCATCTAGATTTCGATGAAAATTAAAAGTATTTATTTCTATGAGTTTGTTGAACTCGATATATACGTAAAACATACCGCATTATTGTAGAAAGATTGCTACCTTCGCTGCGAAACTGTACATAATAAAAGCTGCCGAAAGACATTTTCACTTGTATGCGCACATAGATACTTTTTGTTTCCTTTGAGATTTTAAAGCATATATAAGTTTTTTTATGAAAATAATTACGCTGGTTGCAATATAAGCGCCTACACGCACAGTACTTACCTATCGGAGAGCTGTTGGGGCCTGTAACTACGTAATCAATATGTTCTACCCCTAGGTGTCCTTCGGGAGGCCGAACAGGCGACACTCATCGCCGTAAACTTCAAAACAACAATATTTAGGCATGCAACCAATGCCCCAAGCCATATGTATATTGCATATGTTAAATCACAGAAGATCAGTAGAAAATGTGCGCTTTGATTTTTACCCCGAGATATTTACTGTAGAAATAACCAACGATGATTACTTATAAAGTAAAGTACTTTCTGAGATAAAGTGATAAGAAATACGTGTATAATGATCTATATATGTACTTGATTACCGGAAAGGTGGTTTACGAAATATTCAATATGGATTTAGGTTCATTCATTCATTTTCCTCTTACAATAATACGCGTCAGGAAGTAAAAAGACGTTGAATATGGATTCTTAACATTAAATGGCAAATAGTTTTGATGGCTTTTCTGTCAGTAGTTAAGTATCCACCTATGGACTAGACCATTGTAGTAAGGTTGGGGTCAAACATCTTAACTCGTGCTCTAGATCGTTTTTTAAGTTTCATAATTATTATGATGACGAAAACAATACCAAAATACCAAAGTGAAAATAATGCAGTGTGAAATACATAACGAATTACTAATGATACACCAATTGTGTTCAAATGCAAGTTAATACAGGTATAACACTGGACAAATTGTGATTACTACATTGGTAATTGGTAATGATTATTACGATGTCTGTCGGGAAAGCCTGACACAGACCGTCTAGATCTATGTATTAGATAGACAGACTATATTTGGCAATTACTGGCTGCACTATCCAAAGTACTCGGATATTTGGATAACATCCTCCACATTAACCTTCGTAGACGACAAGAAGTTTGTTCTGTGGTCGTAGCATTTAAAATTGTTAGGATAATCAAAAGTTTGAATCAAACAGGACTATACTCACCCCACTGCACTGGATACCGAATGCTACGCGCCTTCTTTTTGTGCCGGATTCCGATTAATATGTACACCTAACTCACTTTCATTTTCAAAATGTAATCGCGCTGGAAAAATGGTCAGTAAGAACGGTGTGGACAAGTGTTGGCTGAAACACACCAGATTCTAAACAATGGTAATGGGGAGAGGGGGACAAAGTTGATATCACAATGGACAGATGTGAAATGAAACACACTATACTCTTAAACATTGATGATTTCTACTGGGTTCTGTATGCTGCTTAGTTCACTGGCATGATCCATAAAAGTGTTACTTTTGTGATGAGAGGTCGGGCCATCACAAAAACAGATGACTTCCACAGAACATTACAGTCCCTTAGAACACATACATACACAACCGTTTTTAAATTATCTTTTAAAACCAGTTGCTGGAACTTAGAAGTGACTGTTATAGTGTTTAAGAAACTCAAGTTAGTGAATTTTCAACATTTGAAATTTTCTAATGAGAGTTTAGATACACATGAGACATAACAGTCACTCGTTGGGGAACTTGTTTGTTAACTGTACACTCTGCATACCATTGGGATCAGTCGTTTCATGCACGTATGTTATATCTTTCTGCCATAAAATGCAGTACATACATAATGTTTTATACTTTAGATGAGGAACTACCCTTTATAAATGCAGTTTAAAAGAAAATGCATTCTGAAAAGTAGTCCAAAGTTGAAAGCCATAATATAACAAATCAAGAGAGGTTAAAACTGACCAATGAGAAGTTACTGAGGTATGTAAACATAAACAATAATCTACTGCCATTAAGTTTATCACACAATTTATTCCATTGTATTATATAAATGTCGTGTAAAATCTGATTGTATTCAGCTATAGACGTAGAGGCTTGGATTCAATAACAATTTTGTCGAATAAACCATTTAAAATTTTCATTTTCCTTGCATTGTTTCACATTTTTTGCCCAAGTGCCTTCACCCGTGCCAGAAAACTGCACGTATTATCACCTCTTATATATATGTATTACTGCGCCATTCCGTATCCCCAGAGATAGACCATCGAGTGGCGTGGACTTGTTCTAGCGCGGGCAACAACACAACGAGTATCAACCAAAAGGATGATTTATACCAGTTTTCTACAATGCATGTACGCGTAAGTCCTGAGGGTCTACTTGTTACCTTAGTAATCGCACACAGTTTTGGTAAAGTTTCAAATTAGCCTAAAACGAAAATTTGAATTTATTACCTTCCCGGAATGCCGATCAATACCTTGACACAAGACACGTGTTCAGAGTGGGGAACGACTTATCGCGTATAGGTAGTTCGGATATTTCCAACAGAAAACGTCTAAGAAATCTTATAACATCAGCTAATAATTAGAAATATCAAAATCAAACTATTGTTGTACACTTCTCACCGAACTCGAATGGCTCAAATACACCATACGTCATATATATTGTGATAAATCAAGTATGTGTTATTGTTTCTTGCTTTCGAGATCATAGGTAACCTTGTATAATATAAGATTCTTTCATATGTGGATATAAAGGATAGGGATATTCTACCCGAGGGTCACAAAATGTAGTAAAACCCGAGGCTTGCCGAGGGTTTTGCTACATTTTGTGATTCCGAGGGTAGAATATCCCTATGCTTCATATCCACTTATGAAAGAGTATTTTCTTTCACACCTTGACATTTTATTGCAATTTTACAACTATAATATCCCGCCTTTTTGAAATAAATTCGAAGAAATCCACGGCTGAAATTCAATTTTTCTTACATGAAAAATTACGCGATGTTTTCAACAAAAATTCCGTTGTTTGCATCTTTTATATAAAAATCAGTAAAGGTTGTGAAAATTTTTTTTTTACCGAGGAAATAGAAATTTTGTTGAAGTCGTGACGTCACGAGGCTTTATTGCATGGAAAGCAATGCGCAATACAGCCTCAGGCGGCATGAGTGTATTGCCCTAGACCAGCCAGTACTACACTCGTAGGTATGAAAGAATAAGACATATTTAGCCAGCCTTCTCGGATGTCTTATTGAAGAGGTTTGATTGGGTCCTATTTAATATAAAACAACTCTATTGTCTAAATCGTAAAGCACTGATAGTATTGTACTTTGAAACGTTCATATGTTGCGTGTGACATTTCGTCTCCCTTTCGAGATAAAGAGGTTAAGATTGCCATAACACGATAAATAGAATTCCTTTTTACTTCAGTTTTCCGTTCATTGTCGAGCGATAGAGCGAGTATGTTTTATTATGCAGTCAAGGTGTTATATGAGCAACGCGTTAGCTCATGAATCTATAAGAATGGAACAGATGAATTATGGAAAGCGTGCAAACATCAATTAAAGAAAATGAAAGAGAGGGGCGCAGCATTGGAGTTGGGTAAGATAGAGATTCGCCGAATGAAAAAGAGAAACAATCTAAATAAGAAAACAAAGACTTATAGTCTATTCCATTGTTTGACTGTAGGGTTAGTGTACGCTGTATTCTCTTGCCAGACCTGTTGATGCAGATAAACTTGTATCTACACACAGACAGGCAGATAATAAATCACCGTACGCTCTATTTATCTCAAAATAAAATAAAAAGTCAGTCGGGAAATTACGGTATAGAAAAGTTTTCAGTTTTGATCAATTTCATCATTAATATAGGTATCTACCGTGTTGATCGACATCATCCCAGGGGAGTTACGTCTACTGAAAATCTCACTGCCACTTTGGGATCGTATCACCAGTAAGCATTCGTCGTCTACCGGTACCATAACATGGCATCTGGGCCGGATCAGAGCCGGGAAATGCATGGCTGTCAACTATTACATGTTCATGGAGAAGTCGGTCAAGCAATGCATATTCCTTGACACATCAGTCAAGAAATCCACATTCATTGACATAACAGTCAAACAATACACCTATATTGATATATCAGCCAAGCAAAGTATGACATTGACGTTACAGGCGTTAATTGACAAAACTGTCAGGCAATTCGCATCCATCGGTTGAAGGATTCAAGCAAAGCACGGCCATTAACAGTTCAGTCACACAACTTCATGAAAAACCAGTGTCATGTCAGCGACGCAAAGAACGTTTGGACAAGAAATTCACCACCATTGACATTAATTGACAATTCAGTAAAGAAATTCACGTCAAATGACTTCCAGGCTAGACAATTTGTTTACATTGACATTTTTAACACGTAATTAGCATGCATTGCCATAAAAGTCGAACGATTCACGTTTTTGACAATCGGTCAAGAACGTTTAAGTCTATTGAAATATCAGAAAAGCTATGTTGGTCAATTATACACGAACATGGTAGTTAACCAATGCAAGTAATGTGCGTCCCATCCACATAAGGGGAGTTGACAAAGTCATCTGAGTACATGTCAGATGCACGTGATGCGTGCGTGTTGTGTAGCATGTCGTCATTAAATATAAATGCCAGAGACAGTTATTTATGACCTTCACTCATGTAATACCTACATAAGATACGATATTTTATCGCCGGAGGAAACAGAAGGATAAAGACCTGCCAGACCGGCAGGATGCGTCTCGTCCCCGTTACGGGATCATCAACAGACCCAGGTTATTACAAGGACGCTGAATCATCGATTTCCATCACATCTTTAACCTAAATATGTCATCATGTAAACTTTTAATGTTTATTTCAGTATAAAGTTTTTATGATACAATCTGACAGTTCTTTTTACTTATGACATGAACAAATACTGCTGGTAGGTGATTATTTTTGCAATGCAATCAAAATTTCTTATAACGCCTGAGTCGATTTTCTTTATTGCCAGCTCTCTGTGTATTGTCGCCTGCCGATTGGTAATTAATGAGGCTATTATGTTTTATAGACAAAATCAGTAAAGTTCAGTTGGTATGTTTCGAAGGTCAAACTGGGTTATACTTGCGTTGTCAATTCAAGCATACTATAACAAATGCTGATTCAGTGCTTAGTCTCATTCATAATTGTTACGAATGACGCCATTTCGACTTAGCAGGAAAACACTGGCCTAATACGTGCCTTCCTCCTCACTCTGATATAAAGTATTCAGTGGGAAATATCTTTACATCCACCTGAATAACGTGTTGCCTGTTCTTATCTCAGTATCTGCTTGTTTAATGAAAAATATGGTAAATGTAGGTGTTGTAGCGTTATTTATCTAATTGAAGAATTTTTTCGCAAATGTTATTTTGCCAATTACGTTTGCGATAATATCATTTTTTATATGTTGTTAAAATTATATATCCGCTTACCCGATTCTAATTTATTTTGCAATGAATGAAAAAGCAGAATAAATAAGTTCAGTGTACGTTAATTTGCCGTTTCAAAGATAGAATAAATACATTAATTTTAATGAAAAAACGCCACTTTTTACGGCGAATTCGCAGTATGCATGATTCTTACTTTGACGATGTGCAATACAGTGCAATAAAGGCTTTGCCTTACGAATAAGAAAGTGGCAAAAATATCGTTCAGGCATTCGAAAATACTCTACAGTATATAACTGTACAGTGTATATTCAATATTCAGGCCTATATGCACTAATACGAATTACGAGTATAACATCTACGCCAGAATGTAAAATATATATCATTACTGGTTGACGTTTTAGAAGATAATTTATTTATAACATTACTACCAAGGGTTTTAGTCGATTTATTAAATGCCTAGAGTTATCCCAAATATCAAATTGTTGTTTTGTATCATAATTCGAATTGCAAGTGGTTAGGGCGTATCACCAAATTATCGGTTTAGCAAATGTCAAAACTAATATCAATATTTATATACGCATTATTGAGTGTTGTCGAATGATAGATTATTTTGTATTTTGTTTCTGGCTATGTGACCTCATGCTGCTACTTGTTTTGTATTTTGTTTCTGGCTATGTGAGGTCATTGTGTTACTTACTTTGTATTTTGTGTCTGGCTATGTGACGTCATGCTGCTACTTGCTTTGTATTTTGTTTCTTGCTATATGACATCATGCAGCTACTTGCTTTGTATTTTGTTTCTGGCTATGTGACGTCATGCTGCTACTTGCTTTGTATTTTGTTTCTTGGTATATGACATTATGCAGCTACTTGCTTTGTATTTTGTTTCTGGCTATGTGACGTCATGCTGCTACTTGTTTTGTATTTTGTTTCTGGCTATGTGACATCATGCAGCTACTTGCTTTGTATTTTGTTTCTGGCTATGTGACATCATGCAGCTACTTGCTTTGTATTTTGTTTCTGGCTATGTGACGTCATGCTGCTACTTGCTTTGTATTTTGTTTCTGGCTATGTGACATCATGCAGCTACTTGCTTTGTATTTTGTTTCTGGCTATGTGACATCATGCAGCTACTTGCTTTGTATTTTGTTTCTGGCTATGTGACGTCATGCTGCTACTTGCTTTGTATTTTGTTTCTTGCTATACGACATCATGCAGCTACTTGCTTTGTATTTTGTTTCTGGCTATGTGACGTCATGCTGCTACTTGCTTTGTATTTTGTTTCTTGCTATACGACATCATGCAGCTACTTGCTTTGTATTTTGTTTCTGGCTATGTGACATCATGCAGCTACTTGCTTTGTATTTTGTTTCTGGCTATGGGACATCATGCAGCTACTTGCTTTGTATTTTGTTTCTGGCTATGATAAATCATGCAGCTACTTGCTTTGTATTTTGTTTCTGGCTATGTGACATCATGCAGCTACTTGCTTTGTATTTGTTTCTGGCTATATGACATCATGCTGCTACTTACTTTGTATTTTGTTTCTGGCTATGGGACGTCATGCTGCTACTTGCTTTGTATTTTGTTTCTGGCTATGTGACATCATGCATCTACTTCCTTTGTTTTTTTTTTATTTCTGGCCATGGAATATCATGCTGCTACTTACTTTGTATTTTGTTTCTGGCTATGAGATATCATGCTGCTACTTACTTTGTATTTTGTTTCTGGCTATGTGACGTCATGCAGCTACTTTCTATGTATTTTGTTTCTTGCTATATGACGTCAAGCTGTTACTTGCTTTGTATTTTGTTTCTGATTATATGACGTCAAGCTGTTACACATGTACTTGCTTTGTATTTTGTTTCTGGCTATGAGACGTCATACTGCTACTTACTTTGCATCATTGTATATATTGTCAGTTACTTATTTCCTTATAATTTAATATTTGTACATCAAAACACCATTAATACTAAAATACCTTACTGTCAATGTAACTGAACCAATGGCGTATTTTCGATATTTCACATTTTTAAGTACTAGAGTCAATGATCTAAAAAACGCAAAATTAAAGCTCGTCAAAATATTTAACAACAGTTTCAAAGATGCAATAAAACGCGGATTTTGCAATATTTGTCTTGTCAATTGTCTTTTAGTTGAGCACTGTGCCCATTAAAATGGTTCCAGTCCATAAAGCCACTAAAATGTAGAAACCTTCTTTTCAGCATGCACTCCATTCCCATTGTGTCCTTATCTAAATATAGTTTCCTGGAATGGTTCAATCTTCTCCGCCTAAACTATAAGGTGTCCTGGGAGTGAGAGGCGGGGTCTTTCACCTGAGGTATACTATGTGGATGCTGATAATTAACCAATGTCTATTCGACAACAACGAGTTCAGTGCGTAAAAGTTACATTTAACGAGAATCATAACGTATAGACATTTATGAAGATATCAAAGATTAAATTTAGATTTAATTAGTTCTGCACCAATAAAGATGTCATGTGCCAATTTCACATGTCTGATATGACGTTTTTAGACGGGACTGTTCACTCTACATGTAGAACCTACTGTGCATTTACATCGTCATAAATCAAAATACTGGTATAGAGAAAACACATCGCTAAGTATCTATGCAGTCAGATATGGGAGTCAACATTCATTTCTAATCATTCTTACTTTACAAATATATATTAAATATTAATTAATGCCGATGGAAAATTAAATTGTGTCAACTAAAACCAAAATGTAATACTGAATAGTAATATTTGTGATTAATCCATATGCTTTGATTTTGGATTTCATAAAGATATCGGTGAAGTTAGACTGGCCACCAGTCTCTAGAATATTTTTTTTTAAAAATCATTAAAATTTGGCTTGAACATTTTTGACTCTACTACATGCCTGATTCTAGACCTAAGTTTCAAACTAGGGGAAGATAATCTAGTAAAGAACTTCTGAGAAAGTCTTATCAACAACTTAGGGTCTGGTGGCCAGTCTACGGTGAAGTATACAGTACATATGATGAATCACGAAATTTCCCCTAAATACAGATTTTTGTACACGAAAAGTTTAAACACACAAAAAATAATTCAAAGATTAAGAATTCATAAACAGCATTATATGTTAAATGAAGTCAGATAAAGTACATTACAGCACGGTCGTGCAGTAATTGACACTCGGCTACACCTGACCCACATTTCTGTTGTACACGTATCGTGTGCCTGTGTGATTTAGAAATCCAACGACACCACTACGTATGATGAAATAACGAAAGTCATGCATGGCGTAAGGCGACGGAATATACAACCAAATTACGCCAATAAAGTCCATGTCGTCACTCGGCCTCATTGGGAGAACAGCGATCATGTGGGCGGGACATAGATCGTACTGTCCCTTATCATGAAAAGCTAATCCCTACGTAACTATAACAGAACCCTTTGTTTCACATACAAAATGTACTGCTATTTCCTTTGAATCCCCGGCGGATGATATTCTTCATTACGGCTTCAGAGTAATAAGGGAAAGATTAAATAAATGCACTCTAACAATCAGTGTAAGGAACGTTTTTGCTGCACTTTGCAATTTAATCAGGATAATTACAATGTCATTTAAAAATGGTTACATGTGTTATAACTGAAGATTTATTTGTAAAATCCTCTTATCAGAATGTTTATTGCATACAGTGACAATGCATAATTATGATATCATTGATGTGTTAATATCAAATATATGACTTGAAACATGGATATCTGGTAAAAATAATTTATCTTAAATAAAAAAATTATATCATGAACAACATCCGGGCTGTTATATCTAAGATTTAAAGAAATATGTTACAGCTATTACATATTAGTATATTGATATTTCCCATGGTTTGCATTTATGGTATAGATAAAATTATAATTGTTTTTCACAATTTTTACTCGTGCATTCCATTACAATAACGAAATCGTGTACATGTAGATCTTTGCCATAAATTGGCCATTAAATATCAGTACAAGTTTCTAGTATTACTATTCTAGAAATACATACTCCTTAATTAACCACGTAATTAACTGATTACACGAAAGAGTTCCTTAATTATGATTTTTATTATTGAAGTATGTTATAATGTCGACATTTTCATATTAAAAATCTTGTGTTTTGTGCTATTTCTCCACATTTAGTAGTAAATCATTTGCATTTTCGCGAAGAGATTCGATCGAAAATAGTTTCTCTCAACGTTTATGAATAAGTCCTAGGCGGCGTCCATCTCTTCTCTTTACTTCGACATGGTCTGTAAAATAGGAACACAAATAATGAATCTCAGAAGTAAATTGTAAACCAGAATGTCCACGTGCTTTAACAAAAAGCGGGACAGATTTCCTGCTATCTGTTTCTCTTATGCAATAAAAAAAAATTCCAAGAAAACTACTGGCAATAGTTTTCTTGGATTTTTTTTATTACATAAATGAAGCAAAGAGCAGGAAATACATTGCTTGTATTAGTGTGATTTCTGATTACTAAATATACAGCATGCATATTGGTTTTTATGTTAATTACCATAGTTAAAACTTAACCAGAAAAGCCAAAATTTGTTTAAGCGTGATCACATTTTAGCCTACGAATTCCAAGACGCTTCCTGTAGTCTTGCATCAACCATGCCACGTACCGATACAATGTGACAACTATTCTTTAGGTTTCTTTAATTTTCTGGACATTCATTTTTTATCTTCAAATTTATCCTAAAATGTTAGTGAACGATTCACGTACTACAGCAGAGGAAGATTTAAACAAAAAGCTAAATTTAAATTACCTTCTAACTACCAACCATCCGCGTATTGAATGCCTACTTGGTGATAGATGTCGTGATGGCATCCCTTAAGATAGCCCTATTTTGTGTCCCGAAGTAAATGCCGTTAGAGTATTGATATGCGCACTCCTTGTACTGATCACTACTCTCCAGAGAGTGATGTATGAACCGGTAGGTTTCATGGCTTCCCCGCCACTGATTTATAGCCTGCTATTGTACCGAGTAATTTCTGGAGCATGTGACATTGGGATATTATGGTAGATATAAATACGACCTTCTTGTCTACTCCAGGATAAATATCGCCATCACACAGTGACATGAGGAGTAATAATAATGTGCTTTCGTTTATCTGCTGATTGAAATTAAGTAATGATGTCGTGTAGTGATACGCTCCTTTTACTGATACAGGAATCAATTTGGAAGGATGCACAATTTCACATGAACGTTAGGCGAACGCTCGTCAAGATGTGTCACAGAACCCAAACCTTCAGCGTATATTGATGATTAGGCTGTCATCAGGTTCTTCTATAAATCATTCTCTCTTCGATGTAAAGTTACGAGAGCCTCCTTACAATATCTATGTCACCAAAACGTCAAGAAGAGAAAAGGTCACTCAAACTTCACATAATTTAGATTGACAATTTGAGTACTGCTATAGTAACATGCTCATGTCACCTAATCGATCTAGGTTAAAAAACACACCATCAATATCAAAGCTTCTTGAACCTTGATATGTATGTACTGCATGAATTCACGACTGTATTTGGCTCACCAGAATTCAAACAAACACAGCTTCATTATTGTTTCTTAAGGAAATTCCGTCACTTTTTATATGAAAGTATTGCAGAATAAAGGGAAAATCGAAGTTCACTTCAAAGATGTGTTCCAGTGGACAATTTAAAGTAAATAAATATTGCTGGAGTCTGTTCTTCCTAAATAGGCTACCTTACCAATTCTGAAGTGTATAACACGTTTGAGTCCTTAAAAGTTCCAGAATGTAATATATTAATATCGTGAAAAGTAAAGTAACCATGACACATGTTAAAACCAAGGGCACTGATCCGCACACCACTAGCAAGTCAAACGTATTCTCAAAACGTGAATGACATTAATTAGGACATCGTGTAATCCATTCATTGGATGATATAAGTACTATATTGATCTTACTCAAAACACAACCAAAGAAAGTAAAGGTCATTTGCATTTCTTAGCGTTTTATGGAAACCATATTTACATTCTATTTCTTTGTTTAATGATTCGCTTTTAAATTGGAACGTTAAGGGTCCTTTAATGTACTATGAATATGTAATTTTAGAAATTTTAATCCGTTTGATCTTCGAAACAATGCCTCAATTATCTGCAGACCGATGCCATTATCTTAGACAATTATTTACTCAAGCAGACCATCAAATGGAAATGTATTGTTTACTATTGTTACTGTTGGATAGTGTCAGGGCTTGTTGGTGGCTTCAGTGAGCCATATATGTAGGCACTACCACAAATATCGCGTGATACAAGAAACTAACATCATTGTCTGATCAAATGAACATGGCGCCAAACAAAAACGTAACCCAGTATGTTAAAACATTACACAGCAAAATAATTACAACTATTCATCAATTGTCGCAACCTTAAAACTGGTATCTTCACGACAAACGGACGGCGGTTATATCACATAAAGACAACCCTTTAGATAGCTGGTCCAAGCGAGAAGGTTAGGGAAAGCGATGGAACCGCAAGGTCTATAGAAAAAACATCTCTACAACAGTAAATCTTATTTATTGCTCAATTTTTAGATATCTCTGTTAGTCTGGATATAATGCCTTCGATGTTTCTTCTTATATCTTTCAATATACTGATAGTTGTTTGGGGAAATCCCGATGAAGATAACATTGCGTGATCCTTGTGATATGGCAATAAGAATTTGAAAACGTTGTTTCAATATTGGTAAAATTGACATAACGACCTGGCAAGGGAATAAAAGAAAAATAAAGTCTATATATATAGTTGACCGTGCCTTAATACGATTCTGTGAGATAACAGGTGATGGGTATTAGTTGTGAATTTTATATTCCAATAAGTGTTTCGAACTTAGAAAGATATGTCTCCATCTCTGGATTGGTAAAGAGAAACCCACATACGGATTGTACATACAAATAAAAGTACAATATTCAATTTTGCTTGTTACGAGCATTTGCATTGGCTTAAAAATTTTCTTTATCAGCCCATAAAGGAAAAAATGGCGTCGCCGTTTGTAACGTTGCTTCTGATTGGCTGAGATGATGGCGTAATGATTTCATAGACAAAAGAGTCCCAAAATGAATTTTGAATATTAGAGAGATTGTCTCTAGTAAATTGAATTACAAGGATTAACTCTCATCATAAACCGCTTCGCGGTTTATTTAGAGTACACTCAGATTTTTGTGTTATATCGCCATAACATAAAAAATCTATTCAAATAAATCCTTTAGTAACGCGATGCTATAAACTGTTTTATTATAACCAACTTGACGGTTTCTAACTTGTGCTTATAAACGTGGTGAATACAGAACCGCAAAGCAAATAAATAGCATACAGTATTCAAAATAAAATTAAAATAATGATATTTTAACAGAAAAAAACTTCATTTTCGGATCATAAAAATGTTTCATCCTGTAGTTTTTATATCAATATTTATTGTCTTTGTGGTAATTGCATCCCAACACATTATTTCATGTGTTATTTCAAAGTTGGAAGTTGGTTATTTCCTGCTTTTTATATGTTAATGAGCGGATGTTCAGCTGTTCTGTCACCTGGACAATGCTTTCCATAAGACAACATGTTCTGAGAAATGCTTCTTTTACTAAACCACTTTAAACCTTGAATGGTAGCCTAATCTTCCCCGTCGCCATGTTTAGGGATTCTAATGGCAGTGCTGTTGTCCCGTTGTCCGTGATTGTCTGGCAGGAAATTTCAGTAAATTTGTTTCACAGACAAACAAAATCATTAAACCATTCGGTTAACATTCAAATAACCTAATCATTATTTCGGTTTTATACGAAATGGCATCACTAAATTTCCATGTTACGCTGAATACCGCCTTCGCGCAGACGTTTTTTGACAGAAACATTACTTTATCTGAGGTTTATGTGTTACCTGGCAGTTACCATGGCAACATTGCCCATGTATAAATCGACAAGTTTGACACCCAGACCAAGAAACTAGCGGTCACTTCTATACACAACCAGGACAAAACTCACATTGACATCTTCAGTACAGCATAAAGGGCTTTTTCTAAGCAGCCAACGACTGAGCATGTCAAACTTCTCATAATACGTCACCAACAAGGATATAGACTATTATAATGTAAGATCCCAAATAAGTTGGGAAGAGTACATAACTATCAAAGGTTTTCACCACATTGAAACTCAAACCTAGGCTATGGTCGTTTTGAAAAAGAGCTGTTTGGACTAGGTTATTTTACATATGTTGCACCTTTGTACATTTTACAAAAAGGAAGAAAAAGTGGAACAAATATAATTCATTTGTTTTATCTTAATAGCAATAGGAATGATTAAAGAACACAATAATTTCTCTCTACGAAAGTAGAACTACCCGGAGAAACACTACCTACGTATTTTATCGTAATTAGGTGGCGGCACCTATCATGTATGAGCCTCTAAATCGCAACCTTTGAAGGTAGGAAGTAGAAATGTTAACGAAGAAATTTAAAGTTGTATTTCTTGTAATTTTCACCATCACAATTCACAAACTCTCATAAAACATGCAATGTGTGGATGCTTATATATGATGGTTCAGATCCATGAAAACACCAAACTACTATCGACATAGCATCACGTGACCGACATCGACGATATCCGTATAGATCAGAACCTCCCGAGCCGTATCACGTGGTCAATATCGGCAATACCCGTAAAGATCTGAATAGATCGGGACAATTCGGATACTTTCGAGCTATTCTAAACGTGTACACGTTAAAAATCAATATATTAATTTAATTGTTTGATAACTCTGCTCATACGAACGAAAACTCGGTAAATATCGAAATTTTAAAACTTAGAGAGGCGATGTAAATTATGTAGAACACTCTAATTTTTCTATGCCAAAAATACAACAAATCACAGATCATACAACTTTAAAATATTAGTCGCTTTAGCCAGCGCGGTATCTTGGCTTTATAGTGATATAAGACCTATAAACAGTGTATTGACACAAATTCCATACATGATAATAATATGTCCTACTAGTGTTATCCGATCAGAGCCGACGGTTCTTCAGACACCTTAATTCCCTGTTCCTACACGGACATTTTATATGTGAGTACGTAAAGGCGATTTTGATACGTATCACTGTCGTTCAGGAACGGCAATGAAAACAAGATCGTCGGCCTCAAAGTGGTGCTGGACAGCTTAACAAGACACGGTGGCCATTATCTCCACTCCGATACCACGAGAGTATTGGTCACGTCTAGAACTCCAAACCATGCTTGATGTGGTGGAATGGCTTCTGACCTTGCCTATCACTAAGATCTTGACGAGGAGGATGGCGGACCTAGAAATAAGCTAAATGGCTTATGTGCAGCTTCTCCAATGTTCTACATAAGTGTCGGCGTCGATTTGTTATGAAACCTTAGATCTCACGACGTGGGGACTTTATTGTGTTGATGCCGAAAGATGTTGTTACAAACAAGTGTTTCTCGATTTCCCTAACGTAAAATAGACCTGTAACAGTGTTAAACCACGAACGTACGATCAATAAACACGAACTCATTATTGGTAATTATCTAAAGAAATCTAAAGAACAATTAGGATATAAACAACAAAAACAATGCTTTATATGTAAACAGGAAATCCTACACTCTTAAAATATGTTCAGACAAAACCAACACCGATATGAATTATGCTTGGAGGCTTCCAACAGGAGAATCATAGCATTTTGAAACATCGCTTTTGCCATTAGTGTGCATCATGTTTAATATGCGTGATGGAAGTGACAAGTTATGGTGAAAGACGGTGATCAGGTTTGACATGATTGCGTGCTTAACTAACCTTTGCACTTGAACCTTTCAATGTCCGTATCCATACCGCAAACCAACAATTGCCAATAAGGCTGTCATGGAGCAGTTGTAAAAAATAATTCACGAACGGTTTCCTTATATTTTTTCCGGCAAATTTGGCAGTGCAAAAATGTTCTATACCGGCCAAAAGGACGCACTATTAATTTTCGCATCCATTGTCTGGCAAAAGTACCCTTGACCTCTGAACTTTTCGTTTTGTAAGCTATTTATCATATTGAAGTTACTGCTGTGTGAGGGCATTTAAACGTTAAAAAGGTTTAAACAAAGGTACAATGTGCTGTTGTGCAAAGAAACTATTAGTCAACATTATAAGTGTGACGTTTCTAAATGGGTTCGTCACTTATAGAAAATGATATTGGTTAGTGACTAGTCTACAGAAGCAAATATATACTGATATGACTACTATTTGGTAACGTAAAACATTACATAAATTCCGAGCGATTAACAATGGACATAACTTCATATATAAGTATATATACAGTGGTCTGCCTGACCATCGAAACCTGGTCTTAAGGATTGGGTATATAACAAATAATCTATATTCACTGACTATCCTATAGTCGTCAACCACCCCGTGGTCACTGACCGTATCACTGACTACCGTGTAGTCGATTACTACCCTGTAGTTACTGGCCTAGTCGCCAACTATCGCTAGCCGGTGACTCTCGACAACAGTTGTCGCTGACTACCTTGTAGTCGCTGACTACCTATGTAGTCGCTAACCACGCTGTGGTTATAGGCCTATAGTCACTGTCCTGTGACTCCCGAAAACTACGTTGTCGCCGACTACCTATGTAGTCGCTAACAACCTTGTGGTTATAGGCCTATAGTCACTGTCCTGTGACTCCCGACAACTACGTTGTCGCCGACTACCTTGTAGTCGCTGACTACCTATGTAGTCGCTAACCACGCTGTGGTTACTACTGCCGACTATACTGTGTATACGTAGTCATTGACCTATCACAGGTCACAAGCCGCTGCCAAACACTCTATCAAATGGAATACCGTAATATCCTATACCTGCTATTCTCCGATCTTCTCAGATTGAGTGTTGATCCCAGACTGAAATTCGTCTCTCAGCGCGGGCTTTTATACCCTCGGATTTTGTCAATCCGGGTCTCATAAACGCTTTTTTTCGCTAGTGTAAACTTGACTAGCCAAGCGTGTAATACACCGAGACAACAAACAGGAAACCCGGACGCACACATGTTGTAAACAAATATTTGGCGATGCCTGATCGGTATGTGTTATTATTATTCATTACTTTACCCACGCCTTCGAGGTTGAAGCTTCCACGCTTCTTAATCATCAAAACTGAATTACAAGAATCATAGAAAACACACAAGTAACGAACCATCAATATTTTTTTATATAAAATAAAATGAATGTTTTCCTCACCTATATGAGTCTATTCACGGCTATCACCAAAGGTCTTGAAGTAGAAGAATGTCTCATCTACGGTAGTTTGCTTTACACGTTTATCAGCCTCGTGGTAGTGATAAGTTGTAGTGACAGTTCTCTTAGTGGCGTTTAAAGTCGTGTCCGTCTTGACACCTACACTGACAAAACGACGGGTCACTGTTTGAGTGTGTCGTTTGTTAGGTTGTTCAAGAGTTACAGGTTTGGAGATAACATGGCGTAGATCTGAAGCGCGTAACTTCTTGCTCGTTGCAATGTTTTGCTCCATGGCCGCTCTTTTCTGGTTAAAAGGCAACGTAGGTTTAGTGGACTTCCGAATGACTCTTCCAAGCAACGAATCATCATTAGGTTCTTGATCATTGCACGTTCCTTCTGCCGAGGTGGATGCTCCTTCTTCAGAGTGGAACACATGGTCACTAGATTCCATTTCTGATTCCTCTGACAGTAATGGCCCCGGATCCTGGTTTTGCCAGTCTTCTGGTGATGAGACATCAGAATCGTTATCCGAGTCACTATCATTACTGCTGCTGATGCTTAAGGCTTCGTCGCCTTTCCCGTCGAGCTGGCTGGACACTTGTCCTCCTTCAGGCTGACTATTCTTTTTTTTTTTTTGTATTTTTTTATTTTTTGTCAAGCAATACATCAGTTTTACATTAATCACATATTCATGAATTATTGATATAGTTATCTTCCATGCACATCTTTCACTCTGCCATTCTTTCATTCATCATTATAATTTCATTGTTTGATTTTTTTATAGAGAGAGGGGAGGGAGAAAAAAATAAAATAAAAAAGAACAAAGAATTGGGAAGGAAAGAAGGGATAATGGGATGAACTAGAAACGAGAGATCGTGAAGAATAATATTTAAATGTAGATATATTCTTATATGAAGAATAATGAATCAACTAAATGAAAAAAACGATAAAAAAAAGTAAAGAAAGAAAAAGAAAGAAAGAAGGGGGAAAAAGAAAAAAAAAGAAGGAGGCAAGAAGTTAGATAGTCATTCTATATTTGATAGTTACAATTGAATTAAAAATTACTGCTCAACATCCTGAGCAAGCATGACACATGTATGTATGACAACAAATAAATATATATTCTATTTTAATAAAAGATATGTGCAACTGTCAGGGATTTGTGAGTTCTATTAGCTTTATCCCTTTTTTCCAATCTTTGATAAATTTTTAAAAAGTTTTTTCTCCTTTTTTATAAGCTATATATCTTTGAACATAATAATAATCTTTAATACAGTTTAAAAAAGCCATCACATTTAAAGAACCATGTAAACATCTTGTTTTATAAATATAGTGTTTGATAAAAAGAACAATTTCATTATCGATTCTTTGATATATTCCGTTATGATTAAATTTTCCGAAAAGCATAGTTTCTTTATTAATTGCAAATGGTATAAACAGAATATCTAAAAGACTTTCAAAGTTAGCTAAAAAATCCTGAACTTCAGAGCATTCCCAAAATAGATGAGTGATTGTCTCCCTTTCTAAAGCACAAAACAAACAATAAGGATTATTAGAGAGACCAATTTTACAAAGATAAGTGTTAGTTGTTAGTATATAATGGGAGATTCGGAACTGAAGCCACTGAAGTTTAGTATTATTGGTAGAGATGAAGGGTATATTATATATATCTTTCCATGTTTCTTGATCGTAGTCAAAAGAGGTTCCCCATTTAGCTTGACCAGTTATTACAGTATTGTTTTTGACAAGTGCTCTATAAAAATCTTGGACTCACAAATGTTTTTCAGTATAATTTCAAGACTAAAAGGAATAATTGGATAAAATAGTATTTCATTTGGTAAATTTACATTCTTCAGATACTGTTTAATGCTGGATATCAGTCCATTATATTGAAGATAATTACTTACTACACCATAACTGTTACAAAATTCATCATATGTAAGGAATGAACATGGAGAAACACACTTTTTAACAGGTCTTGTATAATTGAAATTCCCTTTCTAAACCATAATTGGTAGAAAATCGTTTTATTTCCAACAGTAATGTTTTTATTGTACCAAATTGGTGTCTTAAGAACAGAGTGTTTTTCCGCTTCTAATTGATTATCCTTTATTCTTAGTTTGAACCATGCTGTAAATACATCCTTCCAAAAATCATTCTTACAATTAGATAAAATTTTATTCAGATATTCACTTCCACAGTTTGCCAGATAAAGAAAGTTTACTTTAGTTTTTAGAATCATTTGCCATTTACCATTTGATCTAAAAATTCTTCTTATCCACCCTATCTTTAACGAGTCTATAAACGATGAAAGATGAATCATTTTCAAACCCCCATCTATATAATTCTGGATAACTACATCTCGCTTAACTTTATCTGAGTTGCTATTCCAAAGAAAATTAAAAAGAACTGTGTTAAGATGTTTTACAAAATTTTCATCTGGATTTGGAAGTGAAATAAAAAGATGATTTAACTGAGAAATTAAGAGAGATTTTATGATACACACTCTACCAATAGGAGATATTTTCCTTTTGTTCCATGTTTGTATTAAATTTTTTAGTTTACATAATTTTTTATCAAAGTTCATTTTTGGTATTTTATGAAGATCAACATGAAAGTCAATACCAAGAAGTGTAAATTTAGTAACTCCCCATTGTAAGTTCAAGCTCGGAATAAGTGTATCATTACTATACTTTTTTACTGCCTATCCAAATAACTTGTGATTTTCCTATATTTATTTTAAGTCCTGAAATTTTGGCATAAATATTTAATTCTGTAACAGCTGCCTTCAAAGAGTTTTCAGATCCATCAAGTATTAGAGAAGTGTCATCAGCATATTGAGAATTTAAAATACTACAATTTTCTATATTTATACCAACTATGTTTCTGTTATTTCTAATACGAATAGCTAAGACTTCCGCACAGATGATAAAAATATAAGGAGCGATTGGATCGCCTTGACGACAACCGCGCATACTATTAAAAAATGAAGACAAATTACCTCCTTGATTAATTGCAGAGCTAGCATTATGATGTAAAACTTTTATCCAATTTCTTAAACTATTTCCAAAATTTAAGTATTTCAGAGTTTTATCAATAAATTTCCAGGAAACGGAGTCAAAAGCTTTTTCGAAATCAATTATTAACAACATTCCAGGGATATCATATTCCTCAGTGTATTGCATAATGTCATAAATTAATCTTGTATTTTCTCCTAAATATCGTCCAGAAATAAAACCTGTCTGGTCTGAATTTAAAATTTTACCCAAAATATTTTTAATCCTGTTAGCTATTGTCCCAGAAGCTATTTTATATACAATGTTTAATAAAGAAATTGGACGCCAGTTTTTTAATAAAGTATTTTGATTTGTTTGGCTTTGGAATACAGGTGATAATGCCCTGACGTTGTGTGATTGAAAGTTGACCATTTAAGTACCCATAATTAATAGAACGAACAACGAAAAACCTCAATTTACTCCAAAAACATTTGAAAAACTCTGAAGTGTATCCATCCGATCCCGGACTTTTATTATTTTTCATATTTTTAAGAGTTGTGATGCTTCTTCAAACGTTATTAGACCCTCCATACTCAAAGATTCTGTATTATTTAATTTTGGAACTTCACAACCTTCTAAAAATTCTTCTAAATCTACTTCCTCAATGTTCTTGTCAACAGAGTATAATTGTTCATAAAAGGATTTAACTTCACTAAGAATTTCATCTTGATTAGTGATAAACTCTCCATTTTCTTTCTCAAGTTTTGGAATAATTTTTGATACATAATTTCTACTTTCTAGATTTAAAAAATATTGTGTAGGCTTTTCCCCTTCCTCTATCCATAAAGCTTTTGACCGAATTACACTACCTTTAAGTTTTTCTAACCGAATCTCTTCTAATTCCTTCTTTTTTCTATTCAATTCATCTAGATCTATATCAACAGTAGTTTGATTTTCAAGTTTACTAATATCTTCTTTCAGATTGTTTTCTCTTAAATTCTTTTGTTTCTTTTTAAAAGATGAATATGATATTGTTCTTCCTCTTATTTCCATTAAAAGTGTCTCAAGAAAGAGTTGATCATTTATTATAAATTGTAGGCTGCTATCCTGTATATTATCAATAGAGTCAAGATTATATATTGGCAGACAGTACTGTGCTTTTACAGATTTAATTGTATTATTTACCAGGTTCAAATATTCTTGATCATTTAATAATGAGTTGTTAAATTTCCAAAGCCCTTTACCTTTTTTGAAGTCATAAAATTTTAAAACAATATTTGGAAAAGAATGATCAGACCTATATCCTGCATCAATATTTGCTTCAGAAACACTTGACAATATATTTCGAGAAACAAGAAAAAAATCTAATCTTGATTGTTTTACAGGTGAATGTTTTCGCCATGTATAACGTTTCAAATTTGTATGCTGTTCCCTAAAAACATCTACCATATCTAAATTTTCTATTAAATTTAAAACTTTCTCTCTAGCCTTTGGATTATTGATTTTTTATAGCTTTTGTCATAGTCCAGCTCAGGATCAATAACTAAGTTAAAATCACCACAGATTATATATTTACGTATCATTATTAAAGTCAAGGATAGTATCTTCCACTCTTGTAAAAAAATCAGGACAATCGGAGTTTGGACCATAAATATTGATTAATGTTATATTTTTACCTTCAATTTCCAAGTCTAATGCTAAAAAATTACCAGACGAGTCTATCTTTTCCTTTTTGATCCTGCAATCAAAATTATTGTTAATTAGTACAGCAACACCCCGTGAGTTAGATTTAAAAGAATTGAAATGACAGTTATAACCCCATTCATTACGTATTAGTATTTCTTTTTCTTTGGTAAAATGAGTGTCTTTAATGCAGTATATATTATAACTTTTGTCTCTTAAATATGCAAAGACATCTTTACGCTTGAACTTATCCGACAGACCCTGACAGTTTGCTGATAGTATCTTGACACTCTCAACTAATTATGAAACCAAAGTTACAAAACATGTCATCATGCTTGCTTCTAATAGCTGGTTGCAGTAGGCATACTGAATAAATCACGTAGAGAAGGTACTGTGGAACACGGTAAATAAAAATAGATTTCCAACGTGCGTTATTGTTGCAACAATTCCAATTTCTTAAGTATAACTTGCCATCCAGAAAAACAGAGTAGGAAAGAAGAGAACAGAAAAGGGGTAGATAGGATACAATAAAAAACATATACATGGTAGGCCTAGTTCGGTCACTACTCTTCCACACCGTGCTCGCTTACTTTACTGTTGTGTCTTTGTCATATTGGCGCATTAACTGAAACATATATTTGTATTCAAATCAAACGCACCAGTGACGAAGGCTGACTATTCTTGTCGTCTGACTTCTGGTGCCTTTTCTCATGGCGTGTTAGGTATATTTGCTTTGACGTTGTAAAATTGCAGTGGCTGCAGGAGAAGGGATTCTTTTCCACATTTTCCAAACCACAAAGCACCAAGTGCTCCTTAAGCTCATCAGTTCCGGTTTACACATTGGGCAGGCCTTCATTGGAGTTGTTTTAGTGTTTACCATCCTGAAAGTACAGAACACTTTGATTAGAGGGAATATATATCAGTAATATCACATATTACTTTCGGCAATAATTATTCATATCATTCTGGAAATTGTATAACATTTTAGAACAGAATATAATCAGAGTGTTTGGCAGGTGCTTTCCTATGCCTATGATTGTTTTTTTACCCTTCAGACATTCTTCCTCACACTTCAACTCAGTCTCACATTCAGGTATAAGGGTAGAGGAACTCTCCTCAAATGAATTGTTCTCATTCTCTCCAATTACGTCTCGCTTGCTCTCGAAACAACACTCATTCACCTGTGTCTGCTGCTCTTTAACTTTTGCAAAATCTTCAGTCTTTTCATTTCGTAACTGCTGGGTTTTCTTTGGTTTCCTGCGGTCCACATGAATGACTTGCATCTTTCCCTTGCGTCCACAACGTACGCGATAAGTCACGTCAGTGAGTTTTGATATCACTCGGAATGGACCTTTCCAGCGGCAGCCAAGCTTCGGGCTTTGCCCTGGCTTGACATTAGGGAAGAAAACAAAGACATCATCACCAGCTTTGAACCGTTGCCATGAAAGTTTCTGGTCAAGCAGCTTTTTCTGTCGCAACATCTGACCTTTCACATTTCCTCTGACCAACTGATATGCATCTTCCATCTTCTCCTGTAGTTCCCAGGCCCACGTGTTCTGTGGCAAGGCTTTCAAGTTCCGTGGCATGGAGTATTGTAGATCAAGTGGAGTAGATGTCTCTCTTCCAAGCATCATAAAATTTTGTGAATGGGAGGTAGTCTCATGTTCGGTTGACCGATATGCCATCATGACATAAGGTAAGTGTTTATCCTAGTCAGTGTGTTGCTATTTCACAAAGGCCCTTAACATGGTGACCAATGTCTTATTGAATCTCTCGACCATACCGTCCGACTGAGGGTGGTAGGGAGTGGTACGGGCTTTTCAATCTGCAATATGCGACACATTTCTTGAAATAAAGCACTCTCGAACTGAGATCCTTGATCTAAATGGATTATGCTTGGGACTCCGAATCGACGAACAATTTCTTCCACTAGTATGCGTGCTACGGTCTCAGCGCTCATATCTCGCATAAGGAAACTCTCTGTCCACTTAGTGTAATAGTCTGAGATGACCAAGATGTGCCTGTTGCCATCATCAGTTTCAGGTAGCTCGCACAGAATGTCCACGGCTATACGCTCCATGGGATAGGCAGACTCTGTCACCTGCATAGGTGCTTTCTTTGTCTTTGTCATGTTCTTGCTTTTAGCGCACAGTGTTCAACCTGTGACATATCGATTGACATCATATTGCATTCCAGGCCAGTAAAACTGTTGGCGGATCTTCGCAAGGGTCTTCCTTATTCCTAGATGGGCAGCTGTTCTGTTGTCATGGGCATGGTTAACAACTGTGCGACGCTCGTCTCTAGGTATGATAACCTGAACCATGTTTTCTGTGTCTTCCTCACTAACAGGTTATCTTGGATGGACAGTGTTTCGAACTGTGACCACAAAGATTTGACTGTTTTGTTTCTGCGACCAATGGACTTGTAATCAGGCTTCTCCTCTTGCCGTACCCAGCCGATAACTAATTCCAGGTCATCATCTTCTTTTTGTTTTTCGCTCAAGGTCTTCTCCTGTATCTCTTTGTCCTCCGACTTACAGGGATCTTGACTTTTCATTTCTTTGGCTGCGCATGACGATGTTATGTCGTCAGCCTTCTGTTCCCAGTCCGGGTCATATTTACACTGGCGACATGGAATCCTGCTCAGGCCATCTGCATTTTGATGTTGCTTTCCTGGTCGATGGACGATGTGCATATCATAAGAGCTTAACACTTGCAACCATCTGGCTATTTGCCCCTCTAGGTCTATGAAATTCAGCAACCACTTAAGCGAGCTATGGTCTGTTCTGACAGTGAATTTTCTGCCATACAGATAATGCCTGAAGTATTTTGTGAAGTTAACAACTGCCAGTAACTCCTTGCGAGTAACACAGTACTTCCTCTTGGTCAATGTACGACCTGCAAATGCTATTGGCCTCTCCACACCATCTACTATCTGTGATAGTGCAGCCTCGATTGCTTCATGACTCGCATCTGTGTCGAGTATGAACTCCTTACTAAAATCGGGATGAGCTGAAGTCTTTGTGCTAGTTAGCTCTTTCTTCAGAGTGTCAAATGCTGTTTGGCACTGTCAGTTTCTCTGTCAGTTTGTGTAGATTTTTTGCAATTGCAGAGAAGTCCCTGAAAAATATTCGGTAGTAACTACAGAATCCTAAGAATAATCGGAACTGCTTAACGTTGACGGGCACCGGCCACTCTGCCACTTTCTTCACTTTATCAGGGTCAGTGGGGATACCTTCCTCCGAGACCTTGTGGTCTAGGAAAATTACTTCCTTAGGAAGCAGACAACATTTGCGTGCTTTAAGCTTTAACCCCGCTTCTTGGAGTCGATTGAATACTTGTCTGAGATTCTCGACCATTACTTCAAATGTCTTTCTGGTCACAATAACGTCGTCCAGGTATATCAAGCAAGTCTGCCACTGTAAACCTGCTAACACTGTCTCCATCAGTCTCTCGAGAATGTTGCAGGAGCTGATGCTAGACCAAATGGCATGACCGTAAATTCGTATAGCCCTGTCCTTGTTGCAAAAGAAGTTTTCTGCCGATCTTCAGGTGCCAACTCAACTTGCCAATATCCATAGTTAAGGTCCAATGTTGAGAACCATGAGCAACCTGACATCTGATCAAGAGCGTCGTCGATTCTTGGAAGTGGATACGCATCAGGAATGCTGACAGCATTCAGCTGTCTATAGTCCACACAAAATCGTAAGCTTCCGTCCTTCTTTTTCACTAGGACATTGCCAGAGTTCCAGGGACTGGATGACGTCTGAATAATTCCCCGATCAAGCATGTCTTTGACCTGCCTATCAACCTCAGGACCGAGGTTACCCGGAACTCTTCTGACTGGCTGTTTTATTGGTCTAGCGCCCCCTGTGTTAATCTTATGTTGGGTTACACCTGTTCTACCCAGTTCGTCGTCAGTAACAGCAAATAGTGCCTGGTTTGCAATCAGCAACTCGTATGCAGCATTGTACTGCTCTTCTGTAAGATTGGGCTGGGAGGTGTTGGGGGACATATCATCCAATGTGTGATTAGTCCCAGGGTAAAAATGTCAGCCCTCAGTCCGACTGTCCGAACACAAAAAACACAGACATCCCCACAGGGAGTTGAGCACATAAATACATCTGCACACATATACACAAAATGGAACTCACATAGTGTTATTGAAAAACGTTTTTGATAATATAAAATTATTAATATAACCTTGCTAGTTTTTTTTTTTTACTACGATAAGTTGCCACATTTAACATATTCACTGTTTTATCATTTTTATCATTGATTCTACTATTTCTCTCCTGTGACATGTTCATGAATTATGTTAATTGTATTTTCATCATAAATTTAAGAGTTTCCTTAATGTTTATATACATATACTATTTTTCTATTTCACACAAATACACTTTTTACATATTTTTACCTAATGGGAAGTTTTATCTTACGTGAATAATTCACGGAAGAAATATATGTCTTAGTAACTTTCCATTTATTATGTTAGGGGCAGAGTAGTGATGTGATTAAACACACACGTTAATTTGTGGTTGCTCTGATCCTGCATATAACGTAATACGTACATAAATTATATTTTTTTTATATACATAACAATTTTTCATACGACATAATACACATTATGATTATGTTATTTATTTCAGTTAAAAAAATGTAAGGAAAAAAAGTAACTCATAAACTATATATGTATGCTATACCTTTGTTATGTTTTCATATCGTTTGCACATATTCAATATCTGTGCTTGTGGCTTTGCAACATAAAGAAATAAACATTGATTAATAAGTAATAATTATCCAATAAGTGTTTGCATATTTGAAAATTGTTATAAGTATAAAATGTTTTACCTGAAGATAACCGTAGATAAAAGACAACTATATTGTTACATTTTACATACGGTTATATTAATTTTAACGCTTGAAAGCGCAGTTTACATGTTTATTTTTATACTAATTCACAACAACAGTTAATATAGGCCAATAGAACACTACAAGTTCATGGATAGTTTTTTTTTAATTGGCTTTTAACACATTATAATATGTATTCCTTTTGGTTATTTTTTCTCTCTACCAGTTGAAATACAAACTAATTATTAGTTAAAGTGTTACATGACAGGTCCCATTATCTCTATGACAAATAAACAATCATAATACAACTCTATATATGATACGTATAAAATTATTTAGTGATTAATTTATTATCTATTATTCTTCAAAAATAGTTTTTCTATATTCTTCTGGTGTATGTCATGGTATTATTAGTAATATATTTTGTGATTGGTACAATTATTTGCAAAGAAAATCGGATTGACTTGTTTGTGTATGCCGTATCATTTAGTCATCAGAGTTCCATTTCTACATACCTGGTATCTTCATCGAAGAAAGTGTATTTTTTTCAACAATACACTAAGATATATCTTCAACGAGGAAACCTTTTTTTCTACATCAATACCAACACATCAAACGTATTTAACCATCTTCTGGATAGTCCCCCTGAAGTGATTCCTCACCAGTTTTTATCGTAACTAGGACTATGCCAGGCTATGTCAGAGTACAGAGATTGTGACGTGTTATTTCACGCACATTTTATATTATATATCTCTGTACTCGAAGACATGAACATCACCACACCACGTCAACACATCCAACATTCAATCACTTACAGACTCAACGGATTGGAAATAACCTGATGCATTCTAATGCCAGGGAGAAATGTTTTAATATTTTCATCTCCGAAGAGGATCCACGATCAAAACTCAACTTATATTTAACATTTTTAAATGGAACTCTGACATTCATTATATATATATTTCTCAGCCTTTTTGTGCGAGATTTCATCGTTGATTTCAAGATGGTTGTACATCGTTTTCAACACTCATTAACTTTCATAACGTGACGGCATATGATAAACATTGATAATCTGCGTTAGACTCATTTTTAAAGTTGTTTTTATATGTTGACAAACCATGCATAGATTGTCAAATTCTCCCAGTACTCGACCATGGGTGCTGGGCCATACTTTGCCATGCGGAATAAAGTACTGAAACCACAACTCAGCATTTGACTTATACCCAACTTTACAACAACAACACACCACACCAGCTTTAAAGAGGACATACAAAACTGCCCTTTCCTTTGACCTTTATTTTTTCACCACTGGCTGTTAATACCTCTTGGCGTACTTGACTCAGTTGGGGTTTCGCTGAATCCGGAACTTGATCAAAGACACGCTCTGATATTATGGTGACTGTCGCCCCCGTATCAACCAAAATATTGACTTTTGTTCCGTGCAGTTCGGCAGCTATATACATGCCTGCCTCTTGCACTGCAGTTGAGGACCCTATACCAGCTCTCAGCTTCTTCCGTCTGACTGGCCTTCTGTTGACTTCTTCTCGCAGCGAAGGTTAGTGACTAGTCCACAGAAGCAAATATATACTGATATGACTACTATTTGGTAGCGTAAAACATAACATAAATTCCGAGCGATTAACAATGGACATAACTTCATATATAAGTATATATACAGTGGTCTGCCTGACCATCGACACCTGGTCTTAATGATTGGGTATATAACAAACAATCTATATTCACTGACTATCCTATAGTCGTCAACCACCCCGTGGTCACTGACCGTGTCACTGACTACCGTGTAGTCGTTAACCACCCTGTGGTTAGTGGCCTAGTCGCCGACTATCGCTAGCCGGTGACTCTCGACAACAGTTGTCGCTGACTACCTTGTAGTCGCTGACTACCTATGCAGTCGCTAACCACCTTGTGGTTGTAGGCCTATAGTCACTGTCCTGTGACTCCCGACAACTACGTTGTCACCGACTACCTTGTAGTCGCTGACTACCTATGTAGTCGCTAACCACGCTGTGGTTACTACTGCCGACTATACTGTGCACAGGGACTTGTAACGTAGGTTGTGAGAAAGTCTGCTGTGTATACATGTGTACTATATACTATATAAAAGGACAAGGGAACCAACGACTCGCTTGGAAGAGGTACACCTGCCTCTACAAAAGTCGCCCGTATTCCGTCAAACATGGATAAATATATACATATTTAATACCAATATATTCTTAAATAAATACACAACTTCAAACACGAAATAATATATTAACATACCTTTATTTCACTATGAACGTGGAAAATGCAGTCAGATATCACCGATGTCGTTTTGCCTGTCCAGTAAAATCTAGGTCAAAAGCACTCATATTCCCTTGTAACAAATTTTGTATGCATTCATTTCACTTTCTGGTGATATTTTCCCATTGCAAATACAAATAAGCTATCTCTGATAACTCTTTCATTAATCCAATCCAACAGCTAAGCGACGAATCACACTTTTTTATCAAGCACTCGACTCTTGTTCGTATAATCCGCCATATTGTAATTGATGATGGGTACCTTTTTCGTGTACCCGCCCTTACCCGATACTGCATTGTAATTCTGTACTCAGACTCTGTATAAATTAAGTTTCACGGTTAAGGTTCTTAGAAGAACCTTTATTTGAGATGCATGTATCATTATTTGAAGAATCTAACTTAAGTGAAAACTCTAATGTTGTACTTGACCTTTACCACATTGATATTGTAGCTTTTAGTGTACAGACACCGGGTATATGGTGTTTCCAGTCCGGGTCTGGGTATGGGGTACACAATATCCACACAAACGGGTTTAACCTAGATTTCAGTGGACATGCAAAACGACATCGGTGATATCTGACTGCATTTTCCACGTTCATAGTGAAATAAAGGTATGTTAATATATTATTTCGTGTTTGAAGTTGTGTTTTCCATGTCGAAAATTTATTTAAGAATATATTGGTATTAAATATGTACATATTTATCCATGTTTGACGGAATACGGGCGACTTTTGTAGAGGCAGGTGTACCTCTTCCAAGCGAGTCGTTGGTTCCCTTGTCCTTTTATATAGTATATAGTACACATGTATACACAGCAGACTTTCTCACAACCTACGTTACAAGTCCCTGTGATACTGTGTATACGTAGTCATTGACCTACCACAGGTCACGAGCCGCTGCCAGACACTCTATCAATGGGAATACCGTAATAGCCTATACCTGCTATTCTCCAACTTCCCAGATTGAGTGTTGATCCCAGACTGAAATTCGTCTCTCAGCGCGGGCTTTTATACCCTCTGATTTTGTCAATCCGTGTCTCATAAACGCTTTTTTCGCTAGTGTAAACTTGACTCGCCAAGCGTGTAATACACCGAGACAAAAAACAGGAAACCCGAACGCACACATGTTGTAAACAAATATACGGCGAAGCCTGATCGGTATGTGTTTATTATTATTCATTACATAAGTACTAACGGCTGAAGGTTAATGTCATTACCATATGTGTGAATGTAATTGATTATGTAGTCAAAAAACCGAAATTACTATATATAAACTTAGTGATTTGCATTTTTGTCACCACAACTACTATAGGTAAACATTGACTTTATAGCGAAGTAGCCATAGTTACGCTATGTACAATGCTTTTAATACGGCCAAACTTATATAGAATTCAGTTGAAAGTTTGTTAACGTAGTTACTCAAACAAGTACAGGAGATAAAAAAAATACCTCTAAAATTTAGTTACTACAGTACCCCATTCATTATTACAGAAATCCCTCAGCAATACGTGTTATATACACACAGTGACGATATGGTGATAACTTCTAGTCTATGAGTTTGTTTACATTTATCTATGGCTATGACATTAACTGTAGCGCCGATGACAACTCTATGAATCTTCCCTGTGTTGTGCTCCCAATGGCTGTGTAAAGATGTCTATCAAAAATGTTCAGTCATATAAGTTACATATCGGGTAAATCTCAACTGCCAATCAAATCTCTCCATCAAAATATGGGTAGTACACCATCACAGACCTTAAACCGAGGAAGGATTGATATTATTGACGGCAGTCAGTTGTGGACACCAAACACCAAGTGTGACACCAGAGGTCTGGCAATGAGATAGTGATAGGTTTGCGGAAATAATAGAAATGATTCACAGTAGGTTTATCGACACGTCTGCTTCTACCGCGTAGTCTTTTAATTAAAATGGCGGTTTCTTGAAGTAGCGAAGGAGCTTTTTTGAAAGAGTGTGAGGTACGAGACATTTTTATGTATGGTGTTAGCCTTCATCATCACGAAAAAAACACGGAATGATATAAGCCATCGGACTATCACAAAACGTGCGTGATCCGGAAGTACAATTGGAAACAGCGATCTTCATGTTTTAAGTTTTCAGATCGCAGGCATTTGCTGACTAAAAACAGAATCTGCAGCATGTCTTGGTAATAATATAATATGGCCTCAGTGAATATTACCAAGACATCTATAATAAAATCTTTATTAAAACAAAAATGCGTGCGCCTGTGGTCAGATATTCTATTCTTGATCATTCTTCAAGGAACATTTATCATGTACTGGCAGTAAGACTGTGGTTTTCCCAATGTACTCTGCCTTTTTCTACCATTTAAACCTGAAATTATAAAACAAACATTTGTAATAAAATGGTAGTAAGGGTGTGGTTGTTTTCGTGTTATCTGACTTTTTCCGCCATCTTAACTCGATATATTCCATTAAATGACAATAACTGTTAGTAGAACCGAAAACACAAACAAACATGAGAGAGCTATCGAATCAGCTTAATTTTAAAACCCATATTACAGCTTGGTACCAGCATATTTCTACCCGCAATGCAGTGAAGTTGTTAGAATCCTTGTGTAATTTTCTTAATTACACAAGAGTTCATTACTACCACTAATCAAGGCGAGAAGAATTCACTGCAGACCTGATGTACTTAATGACACCACGTGTGTACTAATATAGCTTGTAAGTATATTACTATAAATAGCCCGTGCACGCGATCTGGTGCCAAATTAATGAAGGGGAGACGGATAAGACAAAGTCTGTCTGTTGGTCTACGACCATCACCAAGGTCCCCATGTACACAGAATCAATCTCTCTGGCCTGATATATTCGTTGGTACCGACAAAAAACTTACAGACCCATGATCTCGGCAATTCACGCGGTATCACGCGCTCCTCCTCATTTCGCGAGATTTAAGTATAACATAAAAACGTTACGTGATTAAAGCTCGCCTACTCATGGCCTTTGTTTCAAAGAGCTCTAAAATAGTTCCCATAGATGTTCTAGGAAAGTCGTATCTCCCCAAAACCAATTTCAAACACCTCATCACTTTTGCGGACAGATGACATCTTTGCAATGAACGACGAGGCGTGTACACGCAATAATGACAATGCCAATGGGAACACGCGCGCCATTTGGGTTCCAACACTTTTTTGCATATTGGCCAGCTGCATTTTGAAATGAATTTAATAGATTTGTCCCGGGGTGGGCGAGTAGGCGATTTGTCGGCAGAGATCGCCTCAATCACTCTTGTCCACCTTACACCCAAGGCCAAAATGTCCTGTGTTTATGTGTAGACTGATATTGTTTTACTAATGATAGTGATATATTTTATAGTTTAGCATTATAGGAGTTAAGTGTCGCATAAATCTTATTTAGACTGGATGTAAGGGGTGAGTAAATATTTTATAAATTCTATAATATTTGTACCTTTTACATGTGGCACTAAATTAAAATTATTTGATTGATTCACTCATTGTTCGCTGATCGCAGCCATCGGTTGCTGTTAGTGACGAAGGCGATGTGTAGGCGTTCATGTTGTCGACTGATATGCCTATCTATGTTCTATATAGAACTTACCTCTTATGTACAATTGATCTATCACTTGTTTAGTTGTTCAATCAATTGCAATCACTTTAACCTAACGGCTAATGCTTAAATAAAACGTTGGAGACATTTTGTAGCCAGCTGTCTTCTTCTTTCGGATTAATTTATTTAATAAATGAATAAACGAATGAGTAAAAAGGTTTAAGTATCTGGTAAATCAAATTAATAGATAAATAAATGTTTGCAGGAAATTAAAGCAGTCGATGAAAAACGATTAGATATAAACATATGTTTTTTATCGTATAAACAGCTGGTTAATTGTTACATGTCCACTACCCTTAGTCCGGTGGTAGTGTTCTCCATATATCTGTTTGGTCGTTTAGTTTCTTACCATCAGTGATGTGATCTGCAGTAATGGATCAATGGTATGGTGACGTCTTTACGCCTGCATCTATATCTTTTGTACAAAATTTACCACATAAGTAGTTTTCAGATTTCATCTAACTTTATTTCTGTGAATACGTGTAAGTTTATAACATACTTTACAGCTAAAGCTCTTCATATCAGAACATAAATTAATTGTTCTCTGTGTATGGTTGCATGTGCATGTTTGTATATAAATTGTAGTTTAGTTTGTGTTGGTAGAGTTGGTTGTTGGATGTCATAGACACTAAACCCAGTAATCCCTTGTGGAGTGTATCTGACTTCGTTGTACCGTCATATAGGCGGGTGCTCCGAAAACTAAATGGAGGAATTTACGTTGTTACATACATACATACATGGCTCATATTTAAAGAATTTTCTTCTTTTTTTATCTTAATTTATGTTGATTCATCCAATAATGTTCAGGATTAAAAGCATTCTAAATATATGTTTGGATTTCAAATACGCTAATACCACAAGCATACTTGTACAATATAAAACTCTGACAATGCACTTTTGTGCATACTGTTGTCAAACAATTGATTTTGTCTTTCGTCGAATGTACATGTTTGTGGCTAAATACGGGCCAATATAGATTTAATTTGTTTTGCCTTTAAAACGTCAGGTCGAGAAAATTTTAAAGCTTTCCATCAATGAAACATTCAAAAAGTAGATTTAAGTTTTTTTTTCAGTTTATCAACAACAAAACTAATACAAATTGTAATAAACAATTGAATGGTAACTCATGTTGTAAATTGTTGTTTGTTTGTTTCTTTCATTATAGGAATTAGATTACTAAGCCAGAGAAACTAAACCAAAAACACTTGGCAGGCATTGATGTCAGCATGCTACATGCCTTTTTATTAGGTCTCTAGGCATTCTGGAGCTTCACAATAAGTCATTTGATGATTTAAGGTTTTTTTGGTCCCTGTGACCTTGAATAAAGGTAAAGGAATGTAATGTTACCAATCAGACAAGACTATACTACCAAATTAAGAAACCGTTTAAGATCAGATTGACACGAAAACAAGGTTATCGTTAAAATAATATTACCGAAAAAATAATTTCACTGCTCAGAAATATGTTTTGATGGAATTGCTGCCCATGTTTCAGTAAAATATTACTATTTAGTAGGTAAGTGCTGCACATACCACAGCCAGCATTGACACACACAACGAATGGGAATATCGGGTGTTGGAACCAAACCTCCCACACCCTAAATACCACTGTCAGCTGATCGGACATATTATTAGATGAAATCAAACCAATCCTATTACAAATTTAAGTCCACAACGGCCTTTAATTCCACAATAATTCACATTGTATCTTAAACGCTTCCTTCTCTTTGAACAATGAGCGTGGTCCTGTAATTTATGGAATGCACGATATCATGATGTCGTGATCTTTCGCCTACAACAAACATAACCGACATTTTTTACCATCAGACGCTCTCTGGGGACCATTACAATGGACATTTCAAAATCTATCTAATTGATGCAGACGTCCCGAGCTGCCAAGCAGTCCAACAAGGAGACGATGTATTAGGCCCTCGAGGGACACACACTTCCTCCGTGGTGACACTGGCCACTAAACCCTTTTAGGTCACGTTTGGCCCGTGACCTTTGGGAATACGTCATTGGTCAACTTCTTCTTTTCTCATTATGTTATATTGGTGCTTAACTTCTAAAATATTCACATGTTTGTCCATTCATAATAGAGCTATAACTGGTCTAGGTTGCGGGCTTGCTGATTGACTCAATCAAGGATTGGTGTGTGGGAAGTCAACGTAAAGAGGAGATTATCAATTATCGATACTAATTATCCAAAAGATTAAATATTGGAATATATTTACGTTCTTATATAAGCTATCTGATATAAGTTAAACATCAACAATTATTTTGTCACTTTGCAATTTTCAAGATTAAATTCATATGCGTATTTGATACATTTGAAAATATGGACGAATTATAAACATAGACATTTAAAGTTTGTTTCCACTTCAGGGAGACATATCAGTACTAGTCCTGATTTCAATTGTCATTGGCTCTACATAGTTTATCAATAGTTTTCATTTGTTCCAATCAATTGAAAGACTGCACATAATCTCTTTTCGCTTAGCGCATTGTCGCACTGTCTTTATTGGCATGGCGCACTCTTCGCGTGACGGATCGCCAATACGACTTGGCCGAAATTACCCACCATATACTACTGCTATGGTTTATATATTATATAGTGATGAAATCGCCATCAGACAAAATACAGAGCATCGTTTTTGCTCATTTTGCTTCAGCTTCAATCAGATTTAAGTTAAAATAACGTTTACTTTTAATAGTAAAATGATACATTTTTGTACATATTCTATTGTTAAGTTGTTTAATCTGTTCTAAGTAGCGGGTTCGTTTGCTTTACCATTGTCTGTATCCACTCTAAGTTGCGATTCAATAGTACAATTGTTTTATTAGTCTCGTTCAACCACACTCTTGTGATTACGCATGCTATGCGAAAGCTGTATTAAGCGTCTGGTCGAACGAGATTAATCGGTTATGAGCGCCACCCAGCGGAGATAATTGGTACTAAGGAATAATCTAATCTAGTGCTTTTTACTTCAACATATGTTAGATGATACTGTGGTTTTGTGGAATTTTTTGACAATTCACCGAAACGAATTGTGTTATTTGTTCTATACGACGCTTCTAATCCAGCCCCTTCCCAACACCCCTGTCAAATTACTTGATGGGATCGATGGCCCCCGGTAACCCCTGCCCCGAACCGCTCGCGAGGACAGTTATATATTTATATTGGATTGATCAGCGCCGTCTAGACGCCCGATGGAAGGTCGATAACTTCACATCATTAACGTGCTAATGACCAGGCTTCATTTAAGTAGACTTAACTCTGCCTCCGCTTGCCTACATTGATCAAGGAACAAAGCACTAAAAGACAAGCACCGTTGTCATAAATCAATACAAACAATATTGTGGAAATTTTCATTATTTCTGGATTGCATATATTATTGTGTAATCGAGTTTAAACAAGGAGATAATCAAACTATAGGCTAGATGTGCGTAGGTAGAGGGTATGTAGTGACTTAAAAACTGTTCATTTCTGGTATCATTATGTTCGGATCCTTGATGTCATATTTCAGTTGCGTTGCTTTGGCAAATAATATATGTTTCCATAGAATTTGTTTTATGCTTCCTTATTATAAAGGTTAAACTTCACAAACAGGCTCGTTTCCCGTTTCAAAATGTAATAATGCTTCTGCATACGTCATATAGCTTTATGTGGAGCTTACCATTAGTACAAGTACGTTTATGCCATATAAAGCCATAGTCACACTATTGGTAACGAATGGTTGATTATTCCGTTAGGCTTAAAGTCCCATTAACAACTTAAGTCATTAAGGATGCATAACTACATATCTGTGACAGGTACCATGGTAACGAATATACAAGGTCACCAGTGTTGCCTTGGTGATATATTATACTCACAGTGTAAAACGCTATCTTTTGTTTTTGAATAGGATGAAACCTTAAAAAGTACTATAAATGTTGTTTTACATGGTAACAAGGTCCATATTTCAGATATTGAGCCTTGTTTGTAGTAAAACGATGGTTTAAAATGGCATGTAACCAGGGTAACAAATAATAAGGCAGGGAACAAGTAACCAGAGCTGAAGGTAACCATGGCAACATGTAACCATATGGTGACAGGAAACCAAGAAAAGGCTACCAAGGTGACATTAAACCATGGCAACATGTAACCATATGGTAACAGGAAACCAAGAAAAGGTTACAAGGGCGACATATGACCATGACAACATGTAAACATATATTGACAGGTTACCATGAAAAGGTTACCAGAGCGACATTTAACCATGACAACATGTAATGATATGATGATAGGTAACCAAGAAAAGGTTACTAGGGCGACATTTAAACATGACAACATGTAACAATATGGGGATAGGTAACCATGACAACATGTAACCACATGATGACAGGCAACCATGAAAAGGTTATCAGGGCGACATCTAACCATGACAACATGTAACCCTATGGTGACAGGTAACCATGAAAATGTTACCAGGGTGACATTTAACTATGACAATATGTAAACATATGGTGACAAGTAACCAAGAAAAGGTTACCAGGGTGACATTTAACCATGGCAACATGTAACGATACGGTGATAGGTAACCAAGAAAAGGTTACCAGGGTGACATTTAACCATGGCAACATGTAACGATACGGTGATAGGTAACCAAGAAAAGGTTACCAGGGTGACATTTAACCATGACAACATATATCAACGTCTAAAGCGTTGGTTACTAAACGAATCCCCGTGCCATTCACCATATTTTAAACTTTACTATAACAGACGCCGATCACTGTTCAATAGAACCGTACATTTATATTGCATGGCGTCAATCTCTCAATGAAAGAAATCGAATTGCTACTTGTAAATATTTAACTGCCCCACAGGAAATAAAGACTAATGTTGGAAGTCGTTGTCAGATCACCGGCCCAAGGCCAAATCGGATTTAGATTAATTCGCCCCTATATCTAATATGTCCATTAGTTGTTAGCTTGAATGGACGAAAATAATTATATTGTAGATGAAATTTTACAGAATCTATGCTGACGACAGGAAGTCTGATTGACAAGTGTTGTTAAATCGATGCTCTGATCGACGTGTCAGGTAGACAGAACGATCGAAAATAATGGTATTCAAAATTGGGCTTTTACATCAGCAAACGGTACAGTTTCTCTATTACCAGAACATGCCAGAATGTGTTGGAAAATGAAGCAAGAATTCTTAAGAAAAACCAAGACGTAAATTCCATGTATGGAAGTATAGGAAAAGCTGATCGAAAAAAATGGAAATATTTATATTTCTTTACCCTTTTGCATCCCATCTTTTTCGAGCCAATAACTTTTATTTTCTTATTGTTAAAAGTGTCAGAAATCAATTTTTATAGATGAGCACGTTATAGAAATGGGATGCTAGAAGCTTAACAGGCACGAAGTTTGCGGTATCTGCCTGACTCCGGATACCGTGATAATTAGAGACCTTGTCTCCACCGCCATATGTCAGGGGCGGAGAAATCAGACGGGCGCTCTTATTCCGTAGTCGTGAAAATGTCTGCTTTGTGATCAGATAGACTACTTAATTATTTTATGTGCTTCTTTATGATTACGTGCCGTCTAGTTTCTATTGTTTAGAATCAGATAGCAAGTCGAAAAAATATTATCAAACGTTCCGCATAAATACACAAAGTCCAGTTGTAGTCTCCAGTCGATAGTATTTTACTTAATTAATACGGTAACTGTCATATGGTACAACGCCTCATTTATTGAATCAACATTAACATTTATTAGAAATCAATAAATAATTTGACTTTGGTAACATTTGATGGACTTACATCGGTGTAACTATACTGTAGAGGTAGAGTATGATTTTTACCGTTTTTTTTTAATCTAGAGCTCTAAAAGGTCTAAAAATGCTCATAGGGCACTCTGGTAAGTCCATTATGATATAATCTGTACGTTATTCTCATGTCCCTGTGATCTAATCCATGTACATATATATGTATTTACATACAATAAAATTTGTTGAAATGAAAGTTTGGTGCCAAAGATGACGGCACATATTCCCGCGCATTTTTGATACCTGGCATGTTGCCAAGTTTTGCAAGCTAACAGTTACAGGCCTATGACGAAGTCCTGTCAAAATAATTCTAGACACAAAAAAATCCTTATGAAAATCAATGATCGAACTGCCTTCTGAGACTTTTCCTTAAATTCATATTAGCAACCCCTAGAGTATCGAGGATGTCGGAACTCCAACCACAAGGTGAAACTGAAAGCAACCGGAGCTACCGAGGGGAGATAAATCGTGTAATGCCCGATGTCGTTCAGGTTGAAACTGTCCTTTGTCCGGTAAAGGGGGATAACTCTAGGCCTAATTCATAACAGTGCAAGACCCGCCATTATTCGACAGAGCCAGATCATGATAGGCAAATCTACACTGACTGGTAAACTCGTTTGAAGGCAATAGGCCTAGAAGTCTCACAATTTATTCAGAAAGAAAGTGATATTTAGAAACAAATTAGACCAATCTTTCCTATTTTTCCTAAATGAATAACTGATGTTTGTTGAGTAATTTTTTAGTGATTTCATCGATGTTTGACAGTGGCATGCACTATGAAGTGGTTGTTTGGTGTGACCGGTCTGTTGTTTATACCGTCGGTGGTACGGTGTCATACTATCAGCACGAATAAGGGGGCAGGTTACCATTGTATGAACGTGACAAGGGACTTCCACAAACCTGGAGATTCTGATACCACAGGTAAGACAAGAAGTTATAATTTTAAAAAAGGTAGAGATTCTTAGGCCTAACAGTTACTGTACTTTTGGTATCTGCTACCTGCAATAAGTTAGCCTGTATTTAAACGAGAAACGTTTCTGAACGAAGGAGATAGGGTAAGATAATCAGTAATACTCCTAGTCAAAACGTAATACTAACATGAAGACATATCAACTTGAAAAATTAAATTACTAAGTCAGAATTAAGCCTACGTCCACTTGTGAAGAAATACAGTTCTATCCTTTCATACTAGAATTTCAAATTCTAAATAAATGAATATGTTCAACTTTTAATGTGACTTTTTGATTTTTTGAATATTACAACAAATATATATTGTATGTATACAATACATAAATACACCTCCATTTGGCAGGGGGTGGGGATGTTGTTTTGTGTAGCTTTAATCTGACTATCCAGAATCCACTTAAATAAATATGTAATCCTGGTAACCACAAGCCGCAATATACCTCTCGACTAGAGACAACTTCTCTCTAGCTCGATTATTTAAGCGTCAGACTAGTAATCTAGATCCCAGGTTGAGGTAGTGATTATTATTTATCAAAAGCATGCACTCTGTTTACACACATAACAGATACCGATCACATCAGCCGTAGATAAATTTAAAATGGTTTAGACACTTTTTAACTCTACCTTTAACATTTCCTCATTGATCATTGCCTTTCCATCAAGTCCCATAACAGTACTATTACACGACCCCGGTAGATCTGGCATCGTGACATTATTTATAATTTTAGAAATGTTTCTCTTTTCACCATTAGAATTATTCATTCTGAATCATAGTCGCGTTTTCTAACACGACGTTTCGCAGACAAACTTTGTCTGGATAGCAAAGATGATTGAGTCAAACAAATTGTTTGTTTAAGAGACGTGACTAACACGTTGCTCGTTTGATTTTAATCAGTGCCATCACTATCAATAATTTTGGATGACGATACAACAGCACTAATTGGCAGTAGTAATTGCTGTGCATTGATTTCATATCTATATTGATAAACATGATACCAATTACGACGAAAGTTCCTTTATTTTCTCCCTATTTCATTTGCTTTTCATCCTAATAGCGTTTTCTCTTTGAGTGTTGGATAATTTCAATAATGATAAAATCAACAGAACTAACCACTTTTTTATTTGAACTGAAACTGACGAGCGCCGGATGAAGCATTTCCTCTAAACAAAGGCGATGCTGTTTATGATCAGATGTGCAGACTGCCAGAAAGTCTGATGTAACTGCTTCAGGTTTACAGATATCTTCTCGTCGTGCATTTTGAAATTAACACTAGGAAAAGTGTGGCAATAATTTGTCTTTGAATTTCCCATTAGGTAGTAATCGGGAGTAGATAGAATTCTCTATATCAATACACAACTTTTAGATGTTCAATTTGTGTGTCACTTTTATCTCCGCCGATAGTTTCATCTGTGGAGTTTTATGTAGATTTGATTCGACGTAAATTTGTCTGTGTCTCTCGACCCGAGGTCTGTCACGACTGGACAATTAGAGATGGGCCCAGTGACAAACAGATGGACGACTACAGAACGGCCGTCCAGACCTCTAGCCAACGTCACAAACCTTTGGGGATACGGGACGATCAGAGTGATAGACTAGCTGTTAAGCGAATTTTACATAAGAGATCTTTACATAACCACTTTCTTTGCTGCTAAAATACATCATGCCTTAAAAACTAATTTAGTAAACCATGCAATTTTGTAAATTTATTACTCATTTTATAGTGAAAACTAATGTAACATATTGCAGCAGCAATATTCCACTATAGAAGACCTATTAATAAATGACTAACTGTTAAATTCGAATTTGTTCACAGAATCAATTCTGTGCTGTGTGTATATATAAGCGATATACATATGATCACAGGACCACTTTCACGAACAATGGGAATTTGCCCACGAACCAATTTTATTAAATTTAAATGTTACATATAACAACATTAATGCAAACCCTTGAAATACGTTTAAAAAATTAAAAAGGTCCCAGGGGCCTGCGCTGGGGCCAAATTAAAGTTGCCCAGTAAAGGTGTATGACAGGGTTCCCTTTTTGATCCAAAAAGGTATCAAAATAATGTTTTATGTCAAAAAACTATATTATTTTCTGAAGAGTATAAATAATTACATATTATGATCACAAATATGAAGGCAAAATGTAACAGATAAAATTTTGGCTACATTTTTAAGACAGAAAATGTCGAAATTTTGGGTGTTTTTCGGCTATGTCAATTATTAACAATGTTGATTCACCCACTTCCAGTTTGAGTGCACCAAAAATATTCTCTAAAAAGTTGTCTCTAAAAAGGGGTTGCATTTATGTTGCTACCTATAACATTAAGTTTTAATAGAATTGGTTCGTGGGCAAATTTCCATTGTTCGTGAAAGAGGTCCTTTAACTTTATTTTGTACTCACTGAAGCTGGTTTTAAAGTTTAGTCATCAAACACGTCTTTATTTCGTCAGATTTTTATCCGTCACATTAAAGTAGTTATTTCATACAACTTGATTATTACTCCATTATCAATTTTACAGTAAAACTTTTTTGTTTGTCAATTATTAGACAGAACGGCAATTTAAGAAATTATCAAGATTAGGAGGTGGTGGAAAGTCGGAGTATCCGGCAAATACACATCGCTTATGGTCATTACCTGGTAGCTGTCCAACATACTGTAGGATTTGAACTCGCAACTCAGAAGTGGAGGACTAGTGGTTATATCTATGTCAGCACACACAGGAAACTCTCGCGTCTACCGAAAGAAAACGAGATTATTCTCTATAAGATATCGGCCGATCTCGATCTTACATGTATGTTAACGTTGGTACCACTGTAAAGCAACCTCCCCGTTAACTAAGTTATTACAGTAACAAATAAATGTGTTAATGCATTGGTTACGTTAACTTACTATGTACATGAAGCTAAACGAAAACAGTTATCGACTCTTTGTAATATATTGGAAACTACATGTAGTTAACCTTAACTTCTAACTTTCTAGACTGTTGTAAATGTGTTTCTCTACACAATGTATTTTGTTAAGAGACTAATTAAGACTGTTATATCAATATCATTTTAGTTTAAATTATGCTGCGAAAACTTGTTTTTCATCAATGATATACTATGAAGATGAGTGTATTTATTGTAAACGTGATTCCAGTCTTTATCTATGTCAACAACATTTTGCTTACTTCAAGTATTCATGGGATGAGTAAAGGTGACGTATTATTACGTTCCCCATTTTTTAATCTATTGAAAGAAGACGTGCAGATCTCATACATCGAATGCTGGGGGCTGGGTGGCAGTACATTAAAATTTATCAGAGTAACTTCCTTTTGTTTCACTCCGTCAGTACTGACGGGGTGAAGCGAAGCGATGTAACGTCTGATAGATCAGATTGGGATATCTCAGAGTTACCTCCCGTTGGTGCTATCAGGCATTAACTTCTCGGCTACTTTTACCTTTGTACTTTAATACTTGACATACTTTAGACGAATTACCTCCTAGTACATGATGTGTGCAATGAAGATTGCACCAGGTTCTAACGGACTTAGGAAAGTAATTGTGTACTTTTCCTTGTAGTTAAAGTACTAATCAATACGATCATTTCACTCATTTACGAAAGAAAAATGACTTTTACAGCATAATTAGGTTTAGCGTATATCGTTACGGATTTTACTGCACAGTATAGAAAGGTGTGTATATCTAATTCTGGATAATACGGACGGCAAACGACATATAACAGTCGTTCACGGCGCTGCCACCAAACCTGCTACCCAATGCACGAGACTTAATAAAGCAACTTCATTAGGGACCAATAAACAACCAAACAAAAGAGTTTGTATAGCACAATAAACTTGGTTTTCACTCGTTAGTTGCGCTCGGCGTGAACAATAGACAAATTTGGTGACAAAAATGTTGTAGTCAGGAAATTCATTGAATTTTGTATGCTTTACGCGTTGCAAAGTTTACACAATGACGTAATGCAGTTGAACTTAAAATTTAAACAATAATATAATGTATGTATATATTCACAGGTGCTTGATGTTCTGTCAATAATATATTTGGTATAAATATCCCTATATATATGTACTCTAAATATGTAGGGATATTTACATATATTTATGCTAAATAACATAACTTAAAGATCCACTGATGCATTCTATAGTGAGAACTTACGAAGAATGCGGTAAGCGTCTGTGCGTTTTTGGGTAAAGAGGCTGAGTATCCAACAAACGCGAATTACCAGCTATAAATATATTCTACGGTGCTAATAACTATTATGTATAACCAGATTTAGTTTTATTGTGCTTATGCACTTTTGACAGCCATAATATCATCAATGACGATCCATAGTTTTACGAATACCTGATAGTAATACAAATTCGAAGTCGTAACAAAAGTCATACTCTGTATTCTAGAGCTTGCTATCACTGTTGTATAACGACAGAGAAAGTAACCCCTGGAGTATGAGGATGAACAAAAGTAAGATGTCAGAACGACTCTGATTTCAAACATATTGTCTAGTTGAATATATACTGGTGATTATTTTAGTGCATTAATCTTATGTGTACTACATTTTGACTTTGTAGACCTGGACCCCCACGACCATTGTGTGCCCTGCTACTTTCCCCAGAACTGTCTAGAGAACAACACGTGTGCCGAGGGCACGTATGGTATCAGCTGTGAGAAATGTGATCACAGGCAACCGGCACCAACAGGTACAAATAAGTCAAATCAGCCAGGTTTTTATTATTTTGATTTATGTCATTACAACATTCAATCAATGATTGGATGATATATGATAATATATGACATAATTTTTTTATTGTCCAGTATTGTTAAGTAAGGCAAAAGTAAACAAGTTTTCATGTGTACATAACTCGCAATCAATGTCGACTTAACTGTACAATGGTGAATATATATTCTTTATAGAATTGAAAAAAAAAATCATTCTCGCCTCATCTGACTTAAACACACAGGGACTTGTAACGTAGGTTGTGAGAAAATCTGTTGTGTATACATGTGTACTAGGCCTAGTATATACTATATAAAAGGACAAGGGAACCAACGGCTCGCTTGGAAGAGGTACACCTGCCTCTACAAAAGTCGCCGGTATTCCGTCAAACATGGATAAATATGTATATATTTAATACTAATATATTCTTAAATAAATTTTCGACATGGAAAACACAACTTCAGACACGAAATGATATAGTTAACATACCTTTATTTTACTATGAACGTGGAAAATGCAGTCAGATATCCTCGTAGAACGAATAATCATACCCTGCCATCCACTCCGTTCCGGCAGGGTAATGAATTCCACCCCGTGTTGCCGCTAGTGTTGCAAGCCCCGATGTGATCCACATCGGGCACTTTGAGACTGATAAAAATATATTTTTCGGGTATTATCCTTATGTAACTGTATTGTTCTGACAACTATGATCAATATTCATTCACAAACCTTTCGATTATAATCTTTCATCAACTATTAGTGGTAAAAATCGACGGCAAACACAACACATGTATAATTCTGTTCAAATACGCCGCCATGTTTGATTACGGGAAACATGACGAAATGAAACAAATATGTTTAAAAGTTTTAAAAAAGCCAACAAACTAAGAATAAATATGTGAAACTGAACAAATGTAAGTATTATTAAGAATTAAGCAAAAAAGAATTTTTAAAGTTCATGTTAAAAACTTTGTAACATTTATTTCTTTCGTAGTGAAAATGTGTAGGTCATTCCATATATGGTACTAGGTGCCATATTTGGAGCGCGAGACTTTCTAACGAGAAGCATCATGGCGGCCAAGTGAGCCGTGGTCGGAGATGCGAGCCATTCAAAAGTGCTTCAAAACATAATTTTGACAAGGAGGTGGGTAAATAAATAATCATTTTATGTTAAAAATGTTTGATATTGTTGAATTTAATTAAAAAATTACATGACACACATGAAATGCAACATTTTTCAATGTTTTGCAACACGGGCTATTTAGCACCGCTGGATGCTAATATCCTTTGCAACACTACGGGTGTATACCCGGACCCGACTGGGACAGTGGTATGTTAATATATTATTTCGTAGCTCTGATCCATGTTATGACGGAATTTTTTTACCGGCGACTTTTTGTAGAGGCAGGTGTACCTCTTCCAAGCGACCATCTTGTCAGTATCTGTATACACAACAGTACTTTCTCACAACCTACGTTACAAGTCCTGTGCTTAAACATATAATTTACGTACTGGAGCGCAGAACATTTCCTCTTCTTTTCCAATTGAAGAACTTGCTAAAGCCACGTAATGTTGGTTATACTGTAATAAAGATGTTCTGTGTTATATATACCAGTATCCTCGATATTCCAGGGGTTTCGATCACTTACGATCTCTTTACCCCTGGACTATATCATAGTAAATTTAGTCATTTGATGTACACCAAAAGAGCCGTACATTTTTGTATAACGGTATATTAGGCGTCGCTCTCTCTGTAGTCATCAAAGGAAATCTTTGCTAGCATGTGATTGGTCAAATTTTTTCCGCTGAGCTGCCTTCATTTTCACTGTGAGATAGTCCAGGGATGTAGAGATCGTAAGTGATAGGAACCCCTGAAGTATCGAGGATGATATACCAGCCGCTGAATAAAGATACCATAAATTATTCCATGCGAACCCTTCGCTTGTTTATTATTTCCCCTAACACTATATAAATATACATGCGCTGAATATCGCAACTAACTGTGAAACGAATTTCTGTTTATATCGCACAGTTTTCCTCACCGTAAATCCGAATCATTGGATCTCAAGAGAAGTTGACGTCAAAAACGATGATGTCCATCAAATCATAATTTTCAGCATAAACGTAAACCATAAAACCTATCTATACATTTTCCATTAAGTTGACAAAATTGCGCTTGTAAAGTCAGCTTCTACACAACAAGATCTGATCGGATCGGGCAATCCAGCTCTGTCATAAAGATTTTAAGTTGCATTTCAATAGATAAAGGTAATCCCTGAGCATTTCCGAATGGTAGGACAATCGGAAGGTCCCAGATTTTTATGAGGCAAACTCGATTTAAATGCAATCAGTGTTGTACACTGGAGTACCGTCAATAAAATGTTACGTTGTTGGATAATGAATAAAAAATATTGTGTCTGATTTAATATAATGTTACGAGCTTATAACGAACGATAACTCTGTTAAGAGATATTTCACCAACACAAAACATAAACGATCATGTTATCAAACTGCACATATCTGATTGATAATGACCTCAAGTAAAATTAAATTGACATTTATTTGGAAATTGTAGTGATAATTCAACCCCTGTAATAACCCATTTCCGCGCAATAGATATCCGGCATTATTTAAAGGCCTGTGGATGCTTTAGTTCTAATATGATTTAGTGGCATCCTTTTTATTCTTTTTCATTTTAAGATTATATTAGATATCTGATCTTATGCCTGGGATTTTTCCACAAAATTCAGGATTAAATTTTAAAATGTAATTGACTTAGTAGCATTATTAACAAAACTTAATTACATATTTATCATTAATTATCATCTACATTTTAAAAATTTCATTATGTCTTGTAGGTACTTCAATTAAAAGTTCTTATTACAAGACAGTTGATCAAACTAACGATAGCGCTCTTTGAAGAACAATGAATTCGTGGTGCTTATTATGTTTAAAACGGTAAACTACAAATTTAAGCATTTACATTGAAAATAATACCTTACATGCACAGTCTGAAAACACATTAATAATGGGGCTTGCTTTTAAAGAAAACGATACAAATATAACGTGCAATGTATTAGCGACCGATGTTTCAACCCGATAGTATATTGGATACACAAAACAAATGATGGCCACTTTGTGTCTTTGATGATGCCAACTTGTACATCGATATTTCATTCAGATTTTTTATTTGTTTATTTAAGCGTATCATCGAGTTGGGAATCATTGCGTGGCATGTTTCTCCGGACCGTGGTCAGTGTTGACCTTTGGTGTGTTTGTCCTTTTCCTGGCACTGATCTCTCTAGTTAACGGATTTAGTGTGTCAGTTTGTACCAAGGTCAGTCTCAATTAAAGACCTCCATTGGGTTTACTTTTCTTCCCTTAAAAGCTCGATGTAATGCATTTGTGCAATATTTATTACAAAAGTGTCTCTTTAGCTTATCTAATACTTTTGAATTATTTTGCCATTTTTGGTTGAACCATCTGTAAAAATATTGGCTATTGCTGGTGAAGACTAACGCCCCAATTAGGATATTTCAATCCTAGGTGACATTATTGTAAGAATGTTTTGATATAAATACAGGTTTCTTGGCATAGTAGACTTGTTTCTCAATCTGCTGCTGGAGACAATTTTAATGAAGAATAACGTGACTGTATTGTGTTTGTCTATTTCTAATGGGTTGTTAATGTGTTTGACCTCTTGTTGGGTGTAAGCTAAAACAATCTTCGCTATTTAAAGTATATAATTGTCTCAGTATAGAACAGCTGACTTTAAGGTCATTGTCCTTTCTTGTCGGGAAACACAACTATCCGACCTTTCAAATAACACAAAGACAAGTGCATGTTGTAGAAGTATCTAAGAACAAACACTGCTAATGTTAAGCTATATGCCATCGAGTCTGATCTTCCTTCTAAATGTCATGCTCTATAAATATTGTAAACAATTCCGCCTTTTTTATCACCAGATCAAGATTGTTGTACATTTCTGCCAGTTCCTGCTGTTGACGTTTATGGTGAAGATCACGTGGCCTTCCCTGATCCCGGAGTGCATGTCCCTGTTAACCTTCGCATTCTCCAATGCTGAATTCCTAGCGATAAGTAAGGATTTGTAGACACGTATTCGCATGGGTATTATATGTTATTAGTAGTATAAGCGTCGCGTTCGGTAGAAGAGTCTTTCCCGAAAACATTAAATTGTCTGTACCTCTTGTAATTGATGTAGATAGAATTATTAAATGCCTTCTGAGTTTTTGTATCTGTCTGGAAATAAGTAGCATTGTTAACGTTCAGTTCCTCGTATTTTATGACATAAAGGAGACTCCAAAATATACTTGTTCGGAGTAAGGTCCTTGTTTACATTTGTAGTCTCTGTCACATAATGGTACGAACTGTACAACAGTTTAAAAATTGTAAGTACATTGCCCTATAGAGGGCAAATTTTCGTCTTCATCAAGCAATGGACATAAAAAAAATATAGCTTAACAAAATATACGTAGATACAGTGGCGCTATACCAGGCATTCTAAATATTTAGCGTCTTCCCTTTGTTTCAAATAATAGTTCTGTCAATACAGATAAATTTTATCACCAGATTTGGAATTCACCCAATGAGTGATGGAAAGCCATGACGCATAGTAGCAATATAGAAGGTTACCAATGTTCAGAAGATAACATGAGGAGATCAGAAACTATTGCGATGATTTGTATCTGTCTATTACTCTCCAAACAAAGTGAACATTCTATTCAGTAACTGGAAACTTAAAAACGAAACGTCTTATCAGGAAGCTGATGGTTTTTGTACAGGGTGTCAATGGTTTTTTTATATATATATAATACACGTACTCCGAAGTTAGTTATATAAATTCATTAAAACTGATTATGGCTCCATCAGATTGCCTGTTACCGAAGCTGTCCTCACAGCTGGGCTACTATCTTATCTGGATGTCATCCTTCCTGCCGCCTTTGATTGTCGTGATCTTTGTCAAGTTTGTCGACAAAAGCCTGGTAAGGGGATTTGTTTATAGGAAATTCCTATGCTGTGACTTTCACAGTTGAACAATTAACACATGATACTGCTGGACCAGTTCATATTGCACAGTTGACAAGGACACACTCCATTGTGTGGACTAATCAAGCTACATGTCAATGGCAATGTCATATTGAAAGTTATTGGCGCATTATTGACAAGGGTAAAACATAGTTGTATTATTATATCTCGTTGACAAGGGAGTAAAGAATCTAAGATGACTTTATACAGTAAAATTCTCTTTTGCATGCACGAAAACCTGCAGCACAAATCAGAATTATTTGTATTCATTGCCTTTGCTCTTGTTTCTATTACAGGGCCTATGGTTGTCTCAGGAGAAGGACCAGAAACTGAAGGAGAAACATTGGCGCCGCCGATCTATGTTACGGAGAATGACTTTCTATTTATTGGTGGTCACATACCTACCCATAACTTTGTTTGGGGCTCAGAGTAATAGCTGTTCTCAAAACGCTTATAAGGTAAGCATTAGATCCAAGGAGCACAAAGGGTCCCATAAAATTTCACAGTTGTCAGGAACCAGGAAGTAAACTATAGCATTGTCGTATTTTGTAAAACAGTTTTAGCGGATGATTCAATAAATTTTCAAAACCTGTTTTTTTTATATTATTTCTTTTTGATAATCATGTACATGATCTGCTTTTAGAACCACATCTTTCGTGATTTAGAATTCTCGCACATCGGACAGGGAAATCTCACATGATACCCGGTGCTAGATTTTTCTATCTCGTCCGATCTTTCTGGTACCTTTACGTAATTTTTGGCGGAATCTTAAACCATGCATGTCACAGTCCGCGCATGTGACGTCATACTCTCGAATCGTTGACGTCACACGCTTCAGATAATCAATATTATTAGAAATATGTGCATTCAGTCATTTACCATGCATCGTTTGGTTGTTGTTTTTAATTATGAAAACACTATGTACCGATTGATTTTCTTTGATATAACCGAACTATATTTTTACGCGGAATGACTGAAATCGAAGCGCAGATGAAAGGATTAATCGGCTTTGAACCAGAAGGTCCAAGGCGGGATAATTTTACACTCTGAACTCGTATAGATGGGTTTTGTTATATCTTAGAGGCGCGAGAAAAAAAAATCTATTACCTTTAAGTGATCGAGATCGGGTTATCTCAGTCTAGGGCTAAGATTTTGTAACAGCCCAACCTCGGCTAACGCCTCGGTTGGGATTATGTTACAAAATCTTAGCCCTCGACTGAGATAACCCGATCTCGATCACTTACAGGTAACAGATTTTATTAGTCTCAAACAAAAAGAAAACGCCAGGGTGCTTATAGGTATATGTATATTATGTGCGCGTATATGTTTATGTTTGGTGTTAATTGACCTATAGTAGCATTACATTGTTTGAACTAGCCCAGTGAAATAGAGCTGCTCGTCTGATAATCAGTTAAAGTGCCATACTTAGCTATCCATTTATACACATTAAATGTTGTTTGGAGACTCTATGGTACCTTCGTAATTTAGTTTGGTGCTCTAAAAATATTTATTTATCTGCCTAGGTGTTTGTAATGGACACATCTAGGGATGTTTTCCTTCATGACCAAAACCTGCATTGTGACCAGTTTGGCATGTCAGTAAGTGAATCTTTTAATAATTCGCCAAATTATTGCATTAATACTTTAATCTCAGACAAACACTTGAATTCGGTTATCGAAATAATTCTCAATCAATGGTACTGCAGTCAATAACATCTATGTCTGACTCATTTAATAATGGTTGGATTAAAATCTTTTAATAAATGTGTCCGGAAAGATTAAAATGATATTGATAAGCTGAGTATTAATCAATAACCTACGCATGAATAAGTTCAAAACAATACAAGATCGATAAGCTAAAAGTGAGTTACGAAATGGAATTTGATATTGTCAACTATGAACGATTTCTTATATTACATTTAAATGATTTTTATCTCAGGTAGAATAAAATTGAGAAGCGTCTTATGTCTCTGTATGAAATCATCTAACTGAGTCCATTCCCTGTGATATGCTGTATAGGTCGATTTACCACGTGGTAATCTAGGCCGGAATATGCTGTAGTTTATAATCTTGTTTGTCTTTCCGCAGACTCTCCAGTTTGTTGCCATGCTTGCACTGCTGTACGCCCTGGCGCTCCCGGTAACAGTGATCCTGTCCTCGCTGATACTACGGAAATGGTCCCTCTTGGAACAGTCCAGTTTACAATACGGGTTAGATAATGAAAAGCCATAATTAAAGTTCGATTTTTATGATGTCTTCAATAACTAAAAGTGATTATGATAAAAAGAAACCAATATGATTATGTTTAAGTCTTGTTTCCATTTCAAAGGAGTTCAATTATTGATGGCTTTCAACCTTTCATAACAGGCGCAAAATTCTATTATGTATATCCTTTGAACTTGTTTAATTCTAAAACGATAATAACTGTTTCCTACCGTATTCCTTCTTAAATAAGAAAAACAAATGTGTTATGGTAGAAATTTGGTATGAACCGTAGAGGGTCAAGGTCGGGTAATAATAGGAAATTATATTTTTGTGGGAAGAGGGATTCTCATTCAAGAGGAAAAAGGGTTTGAAGACACCAATTATGTTTAGGATATTTAGTAGCGATCTAGTACTTATTATATAGAAGCTCTTGCGACAGAGACACAGCACATACTGTATGTTTGCGTAACTAAAATGAGGTCTTCATAAGATATAGTCCAGAGGAAATAAATCTTCAAAAAAACGGGCCTTATTCATATATCTGTCAACAAAGCCTAATGTACACGTATCATTGCATTAATTCTTTTACGTATTCTATAAAAGCTCTGTAGAAAAATATGGCCATTAGCATATACCCCGGTGTAAAGTAATGTGTATGTTATAGAAGTCTTTAGATTTCTTCCAGGGCCTAAATCTTATCCCTTCATTGTTGATGATCATTGGTAAAACGGTCCAATTATAAGGAAATGTTAGGGTCACAACAGATTACTGTAAATCAGATTATTTTACATGTATTTTGTGAAACTGTAAACAAGTTAAAATTGATCGCCGCAAAAACAAAGTGCCAAGCTTAGGAATATAAGAACCATATCACTCTACATCGCGAAATAAACTCGCTTCGAAAAAATAGTTATTGTTAAAACAAAATAAAGTCGTCACGAAAATAATTCGGTTTATAGTGATGATTCTCGTGTTATAATAGAAATAGAGGAGATACATTTTTCTGTATTTCGAGATACATTTTTCCACCCAAATGATTTTCTGTAGTTCGTATCCCTTCTGATAATTTTTGAGTATGTTTGCTTTAATTTCACTTTTTGGTGTGGAGGAAACAATGGTACCGTGTCGTATGAGTCGTTATAGAGTTGTTTCAACGGATAAATCTTTGTGTTTTAGGTGTGTCAACAATTCGTACGAGTCGGAATAATGTGTGATCCATTTTGTGTTTCAGATCTATGTACGAGTCTTACAAGTCTCGATATTGTTTTTGGGAGGCCATTCCCATGGTTCGGAAACTGTTCTGCATCACCCTGACCGAGACGAATGTTATCAAGTGAGTGTAAAGTAAAAGAAAATGGATCAAAACGTATCTGAAATATTAATTTTACAGGAACTTCCTATACCATCGACGATGGCATATGATGTGGATTCAATAGGGTATCAAAATACAATTTCGTGAGATAACTTAAACTTTAATCCAGAGGTTACAAAATTGCCGCAACCGTCATTTTGCCTTTGCTAGACCTCCCTTTCGAATCCTCTATAGAGCTCGACCTGGTTCTTCTGATAATTAATTTCAGGGCGATAAATTTCAAACAGTCGGATACATATTGATTAAGATTAATAGCAGTACTCAATCGATTGACCTTTTCATCAGTTGTTTTCTTTACTTATTATATTCCTTAGAATATCGTCTGATCTATTTTTAATATTCCTGTTCCTGTTACATTTGATACCGTTACCGATTGTCTTAAAATTATTACTATCGTGAAACCGTATTGAATTAACCACAACACGTACATAAACTTTGCAGAATATTTACTCTTTCCTGTTTGAGATGTTTACGTTGAGTTTTAACTCAGTTTTTATGTTCCTAGCCTTGTAGCTCAGTGTAATATTACATAATGCGCATGAACCCTAAGCAACAAATGGCTTGACACGCCGGATGTGGTACTGCAACCTTCCGTTTCAAGAGTAACCTAGTCCTTTTTAATCATAACACAATCCATATATCCGTCGCGTGATGTCGCTATGGTTTCAAAAAAGGTTTTAGTATTATTATCGACCAAACTCACAATTTACAGAAATAAAGATTGATGGTACGGCGAGATAAAATGTTGCTTTGCTGTCTGACTTACAGTCCAAATTGTACTGGTATAGGGATGAGTATGGTGTCAACCCATTTATCTGTCTGTCCGACTGATTTATAATAATCTCGTGTTCCCCTGTACAGACTTTTAACGGTAACTGTCCGAGACAATCTTGTTTTTTCATTGTCACAGTGAAATGTATAGAATTGTCATATGAAATAAATCCACATTGATATCTATTGCTATGAAATAGCTTATCTTTTAACCACGTCTGGCATTGGACCATTATCGTATTCTTCTCGTCCACAAAGTCGTGACGCTATTTGTCCGATAGCGACTGTTGCTTCATATGTCGGCTCATTTAGAATTTTAAAAAACTAGCCACTAGGGTTCGTATAGATATAAGTTGACGCTTGCTTCTTTTTCATAAAATTCATTCAACTGTATCCGAAATTACAATAAGTCGATGGGTTTTTTTAATTAATTTGAGAAATTTTGTTCACAATTTGCTTTTGTCACTGTGCGTTTTCGTGGTTCAAATACATTGTATAAATTTCTGGTCACTTTACACCAACAAAGCCTCCACATCACTTCTTAATACGCCATCTAATAATATACCTGTAAGTTGTAGTTACTGTTTGTTGAGATGACGAATTGGGTCTATCATATTAAGCACGAACTTTGTAGTTTGGGATTTGGATATGTTTGGAAAAACCAATGTGTTTTAAATGAAAATCATTTTTTGCAAATATACTACCAACGTATTAATGATGTTTTTGTTCAAGAATTATATAGTGCGTTTGATGTATCTCCTAAATGTTATTTGTATAAACATATTGTTGATAATTTTTGTACACAGTTCTATTTAATTAAGCCTGTAAATCATAAATTCAAGAAGTTTTTAAGCCAATTCCGTATGCAATGTCATAGTCTTAATATCGAATCCGGACGTTATAATAATATTCCTAGAGATCAAAGGACTTGTTCATTATGTGATAAAAATGACGTCGAAGATGAAGTACATTTTGTTCTTCTCTGTTCGGCAAATTCTGAATTAAGAGAAAAATACATTAACAGATATTTTTATCATAGACCAAGCGTGCATAAGTTTATAGAATTATTCTCTAGTAAAGATGTTAAAATTTTGAATATGTTGGGTAACTTTTTGTTTCGTGCAACAGAGAAAAGAAAAACTCTGCTCACAATTAATTAAATGATAAAATTGCTTTTTATTTGCCGTCAGCATCAACGTGGGTTCTGTTGTGATCACGTCTTTTATACATATGTAGCTTATTAGTATATTGAAATACTGAAATATTGTCCTCCGCCACCTTATACTTGTATACATTGTATGTCATATTATAATGATAATAATTGTACTGTTCCCTATATGCTTGTTATGCATTTGGATGAAATAAAAAAAACTTGAAAACTTGATTACCATCCTTACCTTTGTCTGACTTCATACAAATATTTCATGTGTCGACGTACACATCTTTCAGTCTATGCAAAAATAACCTCAAACTTCTGATATATAGAAATGAGTATAATATATGAAACTAGGTTCAACATTACATCATTTCAGCTGATTGTTTTAGCTGGGCTCGTTTTTATTAAATTATTTTTTTTTTTTTTTTTTTTTCACTCAGAGCAGCAGAGAATCAACTAACCACCAGCTAACAGCAAATTTTTTTTTTTTTTTTTAAACTGAATAATTTTATCTATTCTACTTCAACACATACACCTACACAATATACAATATACATTTTTAACTAATGCATACAGTACACACTTATATACTGTATATACATACATACATAATTCATACATACATACATACATACATACATACATACATACATACATACATACATACATACATACATACATACATACATACATACATACATACATACACACATACATACATGCCGACCACACACACACACACACACACTACACACACACACACACACACACACATACACACACACACACACACATATATACATATATATATACATACATTCATACATACATACATACATACATACATACATACATGCATACATGCATACATACATACATAGTCCGTACATACACCCTCACATACACTCACCCTCACATACATACATACATACATACATACATACATACATACATACATACATACATACATACATACATACATACATACATACATACATACATACATACATACATACATACAAATGCATATTACATATTGAGATAATTTGCATAGCTGATACCGTGTTTTTATTCTCATTTTCTCATCACGGTGATTACTTTTCTTTTGATTTTTTAATACTCTATATCACATATCAATGACAATGTTGTATTACATATTTTCAAAAATTACCCTGCCTGAAGCATGCCTGTTATATATAGTTACAGACCAAACATCTGACATAATATTATCTAATATGATATAATATTTAATTTGAGGTGTTTACGAGTTACGTCAAACTGAAATATTGATACAAATAAAAGTGTTTATTTAAAATAAAGCAAGTCTACTTTATTGACCAGGATAACCAAGAATAACAATTTTCTTCTTTATCTAGTGTTCCTGAAATATATTCAGGTACATACGTTTTATCATTATGGTATCCATATATCCAAAACAAAGTAAGTCGTCTAATATAAGCACAACTGAAGAATAAAATGTTGTATATATTCGTTTTCGACAATTTTGCAGCAGAAATGACATTTTTCCATCTGAGTATACCGAATTTGCGATTATCTTCCTTTTTCTGTATATATAAGTTGGTGGATACATTTCCATTGAAATTCTTTAATCTTAAGACAATGTTAATATATTAAAAAACAATTTAACCAGATTATTTATAAATTAACTTTTTTTGAGATTTTCTGAATTAAAAAATAACATTTTTACCGAAGAATAGACAGGTTGTTCTTCCACGCTTTCCACACGTGATTTTCTGTCACTACTCCATTACACAAATTCATAGTCTGAATAGTTACAATTTAGGTTCACTTCATTTTAGTTTTCCATTCACTAAAGTTAAAGTGTTCATGAATATAAATATATATATTGAATATTTAGGGTCGATAAAGAAAAAAGTTGCAACTTTGATATATCGTTAAACTGAGGACACATCGTTATTGTATCATAATATGAGGACACTACACATGTTTACAGCAAACAAACGAACTAAATGCTGTTTGAGTTCCCATATTATGGGTAACCTTTGACCCTGTGATGATAGAGAATTCTTTGATCGACGTGAGATGGTGCATGTGTACCTCATGTGAATTGGTCTAGCTTTGTGAACGTGGATATTAGAATGAGGAGGTTAATTAAAGTACACGTTATGAGAAGTAATGGATATTGAACTGTTGAACAATAAAGAGCGCAAACATTTCGTAATTTCTTTTCTCGTGATGGATGTATGACTTGAGGAAATAATTGAGGAGGTAAACAATTACTCCGTCGCTTTAAGTACAAAGATAGCTAAACCCGTATCATGAGTTATGAACTTTAAAACATACTTGCTAGAGCCTGTGTTTAAAAATAACCGTTACACAGACAGTACTCGTGTTCTGGCCCCCAGCTTCATTGATTCATTCAAAGGAAAGCAATAATGTAAAAGACAAAAACCTGGTTAAGGAACCGCTCTTAACTTGTAATACTTACCTTAGGAACTTCTTTTAATTCAGGACAAATGATGAATGCATGAAAACCGCACATGATATGTACTAAATACGTGCTCTGAAGAATAAGGTATAATGATATATAACCCTTACAATATCCGAGTCTATAAATGAACGATTGCAATGTATGAACGTTATGAGCAATACACATGTGACAAGCTTAGATCACACATTTTCTAAAGAATACTGTAACGACACGAGTAGGAAGTGCGCACGTTCTTTACATTAATGGTTAGCGACCCATTCTCTAATATTTTGTAGAAACCTGCATGGTAGTGTTTTCTAACAGAAAGTGACTTTATTCACCAGCATTGTAACCATACAAATACACATGCGATGGCGATAATGGGTACTACTTGGCGAGAATTGGTAGCCTGCCAGTGCACGTTTTTTCGTTTTTTAATTTGAATATGCCCGTGACTGTAAAATGTATGTATTCTTACATATGGACTTTAAAACGCACTTATATTCCCAGCAATATGTTAATTTAATTTAACGTGCTTTAATTTCAATGCATGACATTTTTAGATTAACTTTGCCACTTAATTCGGACGACCTTGATCTCCCGAACACGTCGAACCCCACGGCCTTAAATAACAGTTACCTACTAAATCCTTATCTTCGTATTGACGGTATGATTAAAGTAAGCGTTCTTAATAAGAATGAAAGGGAGATAACCTTATTGTCCTGATTAGCGAGGTTAACATAACCTTGGTATCTACACAAATATTTGATGAAATTGAAGATACACTGTGTCCCTTTCTAAGCATTAGAGTCTAACTTAATATTTTGTTTTCCAACATGACTATTGAAAGGTTATTTTTAAAAACATTATGTTATACGTGGACTTTTCAGTTTTTGAAACAACCGTATGTTTCGTTTTATTGTGCTGTGTTTTGCGCAACTGGTAACGTGACGCTATCCAAACTTATGAAGCAGAATTTTCCGTTTTTCAATCTGAACTTATAATAATTGTCCTGAACAACAAATTAAGGTGCTTAATAGTAACTGTAGCATTTTTGTATGTCATATTCTTTGCTGTTGCTTATTATCTCTATTTAAACATCATGATATTGTGAAAAAAAATCATCTGGGAAACGACGTCGTACGACAATACTAAAAATAGATATATTTTAAAACAAGGAAAACAAGCGCTGAATGTGATCTTTTTGACAGATATGTTTTGAACTTTCCTTAAAGATGCTCCACCGCCGACAGAGCATAAATGATATTCTTCATTTTGAAAAAAAATTGGTGTTTAATCGTGTATATATATGCCTAATTAAAAAAATAATAATAAAAAAAAATATTTATTTCGCCTTTGGTGCATGCGCAATCAGTAGTTCATTCCATATAGGATATAGTGCTGCGGAATTTTTTTCGGGATGCAATTAATTATTTTTCATATTTTTAACTTGAAATAAAATTAGAAGCTCAAACTTTTTAACGGTGGTAATGATATAAAGTAAGTAACTTTTGTAACTGAAGAAAAATAAGGAAAACAAGCGCTGAATGTGATATTTTTGACAGATATGTTTGAACTTTCCTTAAATTAATTCACACATTTTTTCATGTCTTAGTATTATTTAATAAAATCAAATTTAAGAGGTGTACCATTTTGAGAACTCAAACCTGCTGAAACAAAGGGCTGGACCGGGCATGCTTTAAAGCTCTCTATCTATAAACATATGACAAGTAAACAAATTAAAGTAAAAAAAACCTAAAGGCATCTATTTGTTGAATGGATTCAAGCACACGTTAGAAAATGTTAACAATTATCTTCAAAAAGTTTACCAATTTGTGTAGCGCCACGTTACAGCTGTGAGTGTTTAGGATTTAGAACGTGCCAGAAAATGTAGTGAAGAAAACCCAAATTTACAGCCCGAATACTGTCATTAGTTAAACCCACGGTCAAAAGGTGTTGGGACACTTTTGATGCCAATCTCTACCATTATCTGATTACCTAATAACAATAAAATCTTCACAACCTTGTTGTATTAATCATCATTAACAACCACTTGCAAATAACAGGAATCGAAAATACATACATACATCTTCAGCGTAGGCTATATCATATAAATATTTCGCCAGCATATTATTCTGCTGATCTCGGACAAAGTCTTGTCAAAGCTTTGTACTTTGCGAATGCTGATGAATTATGAAATCCGATAGATAATGAATAAAGATATTTAATTTAGCAGAATAGCATGTGAGTTAGTTGAACATTGACTACTATCTTTGTAGAAGACGGATGATGAAGTAGACACTCTCGTAACATACGTTGTCTAGACAGACTTCAGTCTAAGGTTAAACTAACAGAGGTTACACAAGAGGAGCTAACTTGAATGTTCATAACAAAGTCGGTTTGTGATAGCGTACCTTAATTTCATCACTGTCTCGACATTTCCCAAAGGAGTTGTCGATTGCACGGGTAAAATAATTACATTGGATCAAAATAAAAATCGACTATGGTCAAGCCCAAAGTGTTACTTGGTATCTTTGATAATGCTGTATACACTTCACAAGAAGACTGTCAGGAAAACGAGTAGTCTTCCATGATAGTACGTGTAAAAAGTAAAGTGAACCTCCTACATCTATTGACCACCCAGTTTGAAATCAGTTACTATCGTAGCAATCCCGATGTCGAGGAGGCCGACTGTTTCCTCATACCGGCCTAACTATGTTATAACAAAATTGATTTTGTCGCAAAAAAAAAATGTTACAAATAAAAGCATATAAGAGTGTTGGTTGGTTAGGAATCAATCTTATTGAAAGTTCACTTTGGCTTATTTTGATTTCGAACAAAATATGGTCAGATAGGGATTGCCGAGCAAACGAGCGATGGATATCCACTGGGAATTTCGTAACCTTTCCGTTTTATTACATAGGTAATGAAATGTCAGAGTCGATATTTCATTTTAAGATATTTCATTTTCTGACATTATCCGCCCGATATCCAATAAATCGACCATTTCATATTTAGTACTTAGTAGAAAGTAGAATGACCCGGATCGATTGTTATTGCCTGTGCCGGCCAGGATTCGAGGATATTGTGGAAGTCGTTTGGGAGTTTCATATAAATTAATATGAAATGAACACCCTATTAAGATCCTAAAAATCACATGGTTTTAAGGGGTACCTTGTCGAAATTGTATACCGCTCTCTGTTTCAGTATATCTGTACAAGTTGTAATCCAGCTGGTAATGACTGGCGGATACTTGCTCTGTTTGATTATCTTCCGACCGTACAGGTAAGAATATCATTGATGGGTATTGCGCTCTCTTGTGTGTTTTATCATAGGATTATGAGGATAAGACAAAGTTGAAATGTCTGTAACCTATGAAAATAAGCTTAGGTTATTAACACATTCTCTGAATATCGACGACACAAACTGAGTAAATACAGATGACATTTCACATGTGTATGAATGCCACGACCCTGTAGTGGGAACCTTTTAATGCCCTATAATAGTTTGCTTTGGTTATAATAGAAATTCTGGTATGTGAGTAACTGAATATTTGGTTGAATAAATTTAATTTATATATGACGATGAAAGTATCGCATGACAGAAGGAAAGTCATTGGGCAAATTCCCGGACAGCGGATTTCCCAACATATGTACCGTAAATCGTAAGTTTGGTGTTGCTAACTTTTAATGATGTACTTTTATCCATCCGGATGTTATGTTTAATATCATTTTGATGCTACAGATACTTTGGTATCAGTTTAAGTAATAGATATATAATCCTTGAAGTACATTAACAAGGTCTTAACTCTCGTTGTCGTTTCTCTTTCTTCAAAAGCGAGTGTCGTTGGGAGAAAGACGGGGTAAACATCAACCTTGTGCTTGACGTAAGTAGCGCATTGCATCAAAAGGACCTTTCACTAAAACTTGTCTGAAATAAGACAGTTAATTTAGATTTCGGACAGTTCACTCTTATTTCTAATGTCTCTTAGTCTGGATTTAAAAGGAATTGAATTTTGAAGCCCGAGAAAAGGTGTTTTCGACAAATTGGCATCGTGACCCATGTTTTAATGTATTGACTGTCTAATGTCACTCGTTCCCAGGTGACGGCCAATCTTGTGGTTGGTATTCTGCAGGTCATTGCTTTGATGGAGAGTAGAGGAACATCCGTACCGGAAATGACGTATATATTCCTGCTGGGACTGGTGGTCGTCCTTGTTCTGGCGATCGGCCTGCTTCTATTTATACCAAAGGAACTAAAAATTGTAAAGGTAACTACTTTGAAGGTTCGCAATAGGCGCGCATCACTCTTTTCCCGACAGAAGAGTTCTATATGTTAACCTCCAAATTAAAGTTAACACCTACCAAAACCCAGGCTGGTATAGTAAGATTTTATGTTTGCAGCTAATAATTTCTTAGGACATTTCGGAACACAATTAGAAAAGATTAGAACTGAAACGGTGTCAAATGGCGCCGTTTTAAGATACAAGCCGACGTTTCCTTTTAGAGAAGTAAAATGTCAGCTTCGTCTGTCCTTGAACTATTTTGAAGACCAATCGACTTCTTTGATTGATTCTGCAAACAGCGAATAATTTCGACCACTATGCAATATCAATATAAATTTAACTCGTCGCCTTAACTTTAAAACAGCTGTTTGATCAATCAATTCTGAATGGACGTGGCAATCGGCCAAATATGATTTTGACCGAATGACTGATGTGCATTTTACAGGAAGCCCAATTACTCATACATGTTGTCTATGGTTACCATAGACATCGAAATCCTTTTAGCATGAAAGCTAGCCCGTAACAACAAGCTGACAATGGCAGCAAGGCGACTGTCTGTTAGGGGACAAAACTAACAGTAACTCGTCAGTTATCGAGAAGCAAGTTGAAAGCAATAAAATTTAGTAACCTTTTCAAAAATGCAGAAATGACAAGACGGGTTGCTGCATTGAATGGAACGACTAGTTTGTCTGTTGTCAGTATGTGTTATTCAGTGTCTTAGGTAGTTTTTGTCAGTAAGGTTTCACCATAAATTTGGATAGTTCGCATCCAAAACATGTCTGATGAACTTTTTTAAATCCTGTTGATGGGACATTGAATGAGTAAAGCCAATTCGCACCATATCAACTTTGTATTTTCGCAGGTGGTGTCGGTCCCAGCAGACGGAGATGAGGAGGAAGAGCGTCAATCTGAAGGCCCCCATAGGTTCAAAAACAAAGTAGGAATCCAACCTTCTCCAGAAAAAGCTATCGAACAAGCTAAACGAAACCTCGAGTTTTAGTCAGAAACCTAGCCTACGCGCAAGACTATGTAAGGTCTGAAGTTTAAACAGACAACAAATCATCAATTCGAGTAAACGTGTTGAATTTTGGCGTCAAGAACGAACAATAGATTGAGAGGAAATCGTATAGGATGCATTGTAAACGTAAGTTCAATAAAATATTTTGGATTCCTTTATCATATTTGAATATTTCGACTGTTCACGGTTGCCAAGGTCTGACGATTCTCACATTGTTTTACTTATTATGTAGCGAGCTTAGGGTACGAATGGAACAACTGCCAGGTAATTAAAATGACAAAAGTTGGATATTTTCCCACTGACAAATATTAAAGTTATAATCGTCAGAACCTTACTAATGAGTTTCAGTATGCTATATCAATGTCAAGGTAATTTGTTTTTTCAATGATTTATAAAATATCATGCTATCTAGGACATCTTCCTAGCTTGCATTAGCCTGTTATTATAAGCCGGACATGAATTGTTTAGACAAAAGTTAAATTGGCTCAAGGTAGGATATTTATTAATTATAAAAAAAATACAAATATGTGTTGAGTATTTGACAATTTTACTGTATTAAAATCTTCTTTTAACAATTTGTCTCAACATTTGTCAAAACTAATGACTATGCTCACAAATATACATATCAAGAACTTCTCCCACAATCACAAATGAATACAGGAAATTTACTATCAAATAGCAAACATGTCATATAAACTCCATTTTCCCATTCATTTGGTAAATATCTACCAAAATATGGCTTCCCGGTAACTTCGGGAGATAAGTAATAACAAAATAATACAATTAAAGTAAACAGTACATTGCACATTTTTATAATCAATGGGTGTAAACAAGCAGTTTAAGATGGATAAAAAATCATAACTATAAAAACCTATGAAGTTTCTAGTCAGATGGTTTGTGGTGAGTGGCTTTGTATGGTAAGAAAATGATTTGTGATGAAACAAAGAGCAAACCTAATTATGGTGTAAAGAAGATCCACCAAGATGCATCAAACTACAATCTATATCAACAACGACAATGCTGATAGTAAGGAATGATCATGATTGCCATTTGATTGTCAAAAGCAATGAGACAAATCAAGAAAGACAACTCTAGAAATAAAACAGATCTCACCACCTGAAACTGTTTGACAGCTTATCGTTCGCGCTCCAAAATATGATCAATACAACCTATAGTATATAGAATTATTATTAGGAAAATAAGTGGAGCGTTAAGGCATAGTATTTAAATTACTGATTCATCAATTCTGTGTTTAATAGGAATTACTAGCCATTTTTGTTTTTCACACTAATTTACCATCTCATTTTCTTAATGAACATGCACATAAATATTCTAAACCTTTCTGAAACTAAATCCTCCAAACATTCACTTAACAAACTGCTTTTAAGTTACATATTCAAATCAGTATTTAACATATTAACCATAATGTGCCACAGAGATTTGCTACAAAATTTTGAACCACTAAGTTCAGATATCATAGACCATAGTGTTGTGGACAAATCCCTGTGTATCGTGAACATAGCCTACCATACTTAATTTAGTCAATGTGCGTAAAGACAAAAGACAGACAGACAAGGAGAGAAAGAAAAAGAGACGAAAGCAATCATTAAAATATATTTACAATTAAAAGGTACTTAAAAGAACAGATGTACATTTAAACCTAATGGCAGGTAAGAGTAATGGCGTACAAAACGATGAAATACAAGGCACATCTACACACACATATATATATATATATATATACACACACATAGAACTAAAATGACAACATTGTAGCTCAATGTGTCCTAAAACGACCTCCTACAACATGGGAAACAATTCATCAAGATTTTTTGCACAAATCAAACTTTTTAAAAAATTCTTTAAAGTTTTAATAATGTGAGCCCAATCATTTTTTTGCATTCTCCAAAATCATTCATTCAACATTCCTTATTTGTATTCCCATGTCTATGAGACATTATTATATTAATATACATATTCACATGCAATTATCTTTTTGTTTACGTATTGCAACATACTTTTTGCTTGACAACAAAATAAACAAATTCTATTGTTCATTTAATATAACATCATAAAATCCTATTTCTGCTCTGTTACATACGCGAAAAGTAACAGAATAATTATGTTCAAACAACACAAAAGGCTTGGCAAAATGAATCACTGTTAGTTGGAGGGAAATGAAGTTTTTCTTAACTAAGGTACCTGATAAATCTAAAGAAACATCAAAGTATTTACACGAATTGAGAATCACATATCATTGGTCCATACAGACAAAAATATAACTACATGCCAAACCAAACAGTCTACTGGATGCGTAGGTAAGCATGAAATTTGTCCTGTATTTCTAAACCTACAAAATACCTCAAGAAGTAAGTACATACAATTATATAATTTTGTACCATTTTATAAATTTGATGTATTTTGAAAATTCACAGTTTTTCAAAATTTTCGGAATGTCATTTCATATAATATCTTTCACAACCATATTTCTATAACTTTTAAAGATCAATCCAGCTCTTAATTGATCTGTTTATATCATCATTCCAATGAATTTATCAATCAGTATCATATACCTATAATATCTAACAAATGTATTCTTATATGTGTTGTACAAAAATACTAAGCAAACATTTAGTGAATATGCCCCTATATATAGTTAGTTAATATCAGCCTTACAGTTGAATAGATTACAGCAATAATGATAATAAATGGCATGATTGAAAATGTTTTAAAAGTAGCAAAAATAGTACACTAAAATGGCTATGATTTATGATGTCAATGCTGTATATGTAAAACCATAAGACCTGAATTACAGTAAAAGGTTAAATAACTAAAAGATTGGTAAATGCAATGACAAGGTTCAAATTATCCTTGACACTATGAGAAGTCTTATAAACTATTTTCTGTATTCTTCTTAACTATTGACAGAAAGATCTGATTATGTAAACTCATTCAAAGTTAACAGAAAATGTCAACTGCTTACAAAATTGTTAATCATTGTCTTTAGGAAATTTAGTCAAATATAAAAAAAAATAATTCATGTTCAAAAATTCAAATTTTGAACTATATACATTTTCAATGCAGTTTTTCTATGATACCTTACAGGACCAAACATGCAGTCATCAAAGCATGACTGCGGGGGTTTCATTATTTTCAGGAACTGCGTTAAAATTGCAATTTCTATACTATCCGTACGCTATCTTATGTAGTTCAGCCCAAATCAGGTGGTACCACAGCCAGGTTTAACCAGCAAAGTACCAGGTACTGTCTGATATTGAAACCCATGTGACTGCCAACTGTTAATCATAATGCCATCAAAAACGCCATTCTGTCTCAAATTTCTGACAGTGTTACATGATAATTTATCCAACAACATTAAAACAATAGTGGATTTCAGTTCTCAACATATCAAAGTTATAAGTAACTTGTATATATCTATACTACAGGAAGGGAAACAAGCCTATCAACAGCTTTCTGATATGTTATATGGTGCAAAGCTACTAAATACAGAGAAATGCTGATGGGAAATACAATTTCATAAAACCTTCGATTATAAAAGTAATGAAAAATATATGAACTCTTGGCAAGATAAGGATGAAGCCATCACAAGGTGTCATGTAGCAGATGATAAAGACAGTTGTAAGGTGTAATCCTGATCACAGTCTAGGCAATGCTGAAGGCTAAAAATCCTATACACGTATTCTATACTTCTCTAAAACAAGTAAAATACACACATTGACATTCTTTAAGTAATATTCTCGCTGCAGACAAAAATCTACCATAAATTGTCTGCCAGTCCTTGCCATTAGGATCATGTAGAGGGTTATATCTCGGAGTCAAGTCCATTTCAAGTTAATGTTAAGTAGATTTAAGGGAAGAATGAGAGACGCTAAACACATGTACCATATACATGGTCAATGTTTTAGACTAGCTCCAACATCGGGGAGATGAACAAATGTGTACTGATGACTTGAGATCAAATCATTTTCATAATTATCAAAAATGATTTCAAAGGAGGCAGTGACACCCAAAACTTTAGTGAAAGAAAACATATAAAAAAAACTTTGCCCACTACCTGTATACATGTATCACTGAAAAAATTAATATGGCACTATCTGTAAACTTCTACTGTGTAACAGCCATTTACATGCAGATGTCACTAGCTCATTCAAATGCAGCGATAATTAAACATAAAATATTATAAAATATTATTATTTAATACTAGAAGTGTTACCGATTAAACACCTGACATGGTCCACTCCTTCATATTTACCTTTATAGAAAGTAAAAATGGAATTTCACACTGTCAAAACACATATTACGATGATATCACACAGTGGCAAGCCTCCATTGTGACATCACACATGGTTAATTCAATCGTTGCTAAAATGTAAAAGGTCTAGTCTTCACTGTAACATGGCTAAACTAACATTCTCACATCACATCGTGATATGGTCAAATGCCAATGGTAACATCACACAAGTTCTTATAAAACATCATTGTGACATATTGTGACTTTTTACCATGAAATCATTCATATCTAACACTTCGTTTTAATATCATACAAGTACTGTGGTATTATTTAAAACTTAAGTAAATTAACTAGCACTTTGCTATGACTTAAACTTAAATATTTTTTTAGTGATACCACAAACCCTGCCTGGAAGTAACAGTTAACAGAACTGACTGATCATCACTTACAACATTACACTGACCATATCACTACAATAATGATATAGTGATACCAAGAGACAGCTACAATCCCCGACACCTAAAGTCAATCTCTCAGTACTATCCTCCTTGTGTTTCCTCAGTACCTGGTTGTGAAACTGTTTCTGCTAGTTCCAGCCACGTCCAGTCGTTGCCTCTTGTTTGACGAGTAAGAGTCGGCGTAATGTCCCCCAATCCCCTGGGAATGCTGACCAATGTATTCCGTCTCTGGACTAGGCTCTGGGGCCGGTAACAGGTGACTATAGCTCCTCTTCTGGCCCACTGGGGTCTTCTGTAACATACAGAACTTCAGTGTTGATTGCATACCACTTATATATCAAGTAAACATGTTTGGTACACTAATAGTATTTATTCATTCACAGATTTATTTATGTGATAAACTGGATGGTTTGGTTATGTAAAATATGTATACAGTAAGAAACAAGTGCAATAATTTTTCTAATTTTTTCCCAATGTTCCTTTTATTATTAGAAAACCTTTGACATACCAGTATTTCATGAAACCATGATTTGTATACAACATAGCCAATTATTTAACATTATCTATTATCTAATAGGCTAAAATATAACATAGTTGCCAGACAGGCTTCAGCTGCAATATGCACACAGATCTATACTAAAAACATTTTAAATACCAAGATGTGAGTTATGTTCAGTAGATGGTGTATACGTACCAGGAGTCCTAATGCTCTGAACGGCTTGTCCCCCAGTAGACTTGGTGGGTAGTCGGCCTGCTTTGCTGTGTGGGGTAGCAACACACCTGAGGAGCCTCCTCTGGGTTTATTACCCAACAGACTGGCTTGCCGCCTTGAATCTGTGACAGGCGATACTCCGGGAGGCGTCGAGAGGAGAGGATGAGGTGACGAACTGGATTTATTAGCTGGCGTGGATAACAGACTTGGAGGATTGCCCCCTGGTGTGGCCAAAAGGCCATGTGAGCTGCCACCGTGAGATAACAATGGATTAACTGACAGATTATCACTGGATTGCACTCCCTGCCAACTACGTGATTGTGATTTTCTACCTTGAGGCGTGCCGAGGAGAGAGGATTTATCGTTCTGACGGCCTGATGATTCATTGTTTCTGTAACCATCAGAGCCATTATTGCTGTATTGTCCATAGTTACCAGTGTCCTTGTATTGTCTGTATCTATCACTTTCAACACCGTTATCATTATAGTCATTCCTCGTAATATTATTGTAGTTACTGTAGCCATTGTTACGATCCACATCCTGGTAACCAGAGTTACTGGCCGCAGCAAACGCCTTCGCCTTGGCAGCAATGCTCTCAAACACCTGATCTGAAGCACCACTCTGAAAAATTAATTGTTTTACTATTTTTACGATCTATTTTTTCCAAGAGCAATCTATAGTCAAAATAAAAGTAAATTAGCTAAAATTGACATCCACATTTTTCTTTTGTGAACGTTGTATCTACAATCTTGTATTAAAACGAAAACTGCTAAAGCACCAAAAGAAAGTTTGAATGAATTTGTTTTTCTTTCTAAACACTTCTGTGCATTATCTCCCCTATATCACACAAAATTCACTACAGAAAGTTTCTTGTCTTAAAGTACTTTAAAGGCCCACTACCGTTCCAAAACGGCTTTAAATTTTTGAAATGGGAATGTAAAACAAGATCGATAACTTGGTAGAGCCGCAAAAATTATTAACTTACCGTTAATACTATATTTATCATCACCTTCTGAACGATTTGATTAAAATAAATAAAATGTTTATTTTCATAACGCGGGTCGTATTATGTTTCCCACCGTCGTCCTAAATACCGGGCGGTAGTTGACTATCACTGCGCCAGACGGCAACACAGCGAATTGACTCTCCATTGTTTTCATATATTACGCAGGAAATCTTGCATATGTTTGGTGTCGTAACCTTATTTTAGGTCATCGCTACGCATTTTCTGATGTTATTAACGGTTTTTTAAGAAACATTTATATTTTACTCCGGAAAGGTAATGGGCCTTAAAAACAGCATATAAACAATAATTTGTCGATTGCAATACAAGTTAAGCAATGTCACAGTGCTACATGGAATCCATCCATCACTTGGCTAGTGTTCTTTCACTGGAATACAGGGACTCTAACACTATCAATATTAATGAAATGATGATACGAGATTGACTGATGAAGTTATAAGACTTACCGGTGTATTGTCCTGGGAGTAGTTGTAGTTCTTATCATAACTCGTACTGCCTGGTCGGGACAACAAACTCATGTTATCCTGAAAAAAGCAACATATACATTGTAAATCAAAAGATAATGAACTAGCTATCAAATAATCTTCACGGGTTTATTATCTATGCATGATCAGAGCAGATTATTGCTTTTCTTCTGTCTACAGCATAAAGTACTCAAAAGAAATCTGAAATAAATCACATCCAAATTTATTACTGTTTAATCTGATTAAAATAGAGATCTTTATTATACACTACATTGACCTGACTGTGATCAATATGATGGTCGTCGATGAAGATGTTGTTAGTCTTACCTGTGAACTGAAGCTAGAGTCTGCCCGACCTGAGTTAAAGCTACTATCGCTGTAGTTATTGTCAAAGGAACCGTGACGACTGTAGCCTCCATATCCGGAGTCATCTCTGCTGGAGTTATCTCCCTGTCAACATAAAATCAAATTTTACAATACAGTAAAACAAGTTCATAACAAATTCATGTTTATGAGGTAGTCAATTTCATTCCCCCATCAAAGTTCATGTACAATGTTTGTAATGTGTTTAGAAGGATCTATGTTTATAAAGTGAATTTGTCGGTTGTTATAACCGTGCATTACTGTACTTCAAAACATTGAAAGCATACATGTCATACGTTAGACTTTTTACTCAAACAAAAAGAGTTGCCAGACAGGTATAATACAAGCTCATCAGTAAACTTACCCCTCTTGGATTGTAGCTTTGATCTTCATATGTTTTCCTCTTGTAGTCATTCTGAAAATTACAAAGGTTATGATTATTTGTTCCTGATGAAATGATATGGATAAATAACTTGGTAAGCTTATGAAATTCTGAAGTTCTCTGCTGACTTCTAACTGGCCAGTTACAGACAAAGTAGCAAAGGAGAAAAGAAGTCTAGTCTGAGGTCTGTGTGCATCTCCTTTCCTTACGGACCATTTAAAATCCTTTCGTCTTAAAAACCTATCATTTATTTCTGACAGGTATGTATATACTCTGAATCAATCCTTAATTGATGCTTAATATGTATTACAATACTAATTTTGTTGATGTTGGATAACATTTTTTCACAGACTTGTATTATTGAACTATTTTATTTGATCTGCCTCTCTACTTAAAAGACACAAACTACTGTTATCATACATATAAATGTGTTGTTGCCCTGTATACCTGATACGGTGCTCCTGACTTTGAGAAGTTGTCCTGGACTCTCCCGTAGTCCAATCCTCGCCCTGGCTCTGGTAATAGTCCATCTCCTAGTCCTTGTAGCCTCTTTGGTACAAGAGAGGGTGGCTCCCCCAGAAGAGACTTGATGCCTTTACTAGGCTGATTATCAGGCCGTGGATTAACACCCCGATTAGGTCTCTTCAGACCATAGCCATCACCAGATCCACCCCCGCTCTGACCATAGTGGTCAGCGGATGGACCATCACCAGTTGGACGTCCACTTTGACCATACCCCGATTGTCTGAACCCACCCTCATTATATCTTGGCGGTCCTCCTCGACCTGACATCCCCTGACCACCATGACTAGAAAAGTTCACATCCAAGAGGCTAGGCATCTCATTTGGTGGCATTATCTTCTTCTGACCGGCAAGCATCTGTACATTATTCACAAAATTCTGTGACATTTTCATTTTGTCCAGCCTCGGGGCTTCCCCTAGGAGTCCTCCTGTCGGCCTTGGTTTGACCATGTCTCCGTCAAAATGACCCCTGGGCGGCATTAGTGGAGGGGGCATTGGTTTGACCTCTGTTTTCATGAGAGGTTTGATACCAGTGTTTATTTGTTTTCTGAACTGTGTTGAGGACGAGAGCTGGCCGAGATTTGTAAGCCATCCAAGGTTGAGATTCTGTATGTTGACAGCCAGGGACTGTAACAATGGAGAGCTGTCATCTGTTTTCGATGGTCCATTGCTGCCCCCTGGTAGTGAGTTGGTAGAGGGAGATAACTGTGACATTAAGTTCTGCAGTATTATGTTAGCCTGAGCTGAGACTGGATCACCCAGTATTGATGAATTTTCTCCCTCCTGACAAATTAAATATCAAAACATTAAAACACAATCCATTAAAGCTTTCAAATCCTAATTTCTTAAGACTAAAACTTCTATTTCATGCAGAGTTCTTATAATGTTATAATTACATGGGATATCAATGAATAAGTATGTAAGAAGTCCCAATATATTACAACTAGCCCTCCACTATTGGGTCAAGTTCAAAACCCAAGGAGAGAGGTTGCCCGTCAGTAGGTTTTCTCCAGGTACTCTGGCTTTCCTACACCTCCTATTACCTAACCTGGTAAATCACTCTACTTGTTAATAGGACATAAAATAAACCAAACCTGTACAAGAAAAACTAATATTGATTTCAATTAACTTATAAATAAATTGTTTTCATGCCCAAGAATCTATAAGTACAAAGTATTTTGACCTGTACACATTAGGTAAAAAAAAAGATATGTCTGTTTAGGTTTATATTGGCAAAAAAATGGGGTCAGTTGGTCGGGAGGATTTTTTTTTTTTTTTTTTTTTTAAATGCCTTTCACTCTAAAATGATGACCGGAACCAGAGTCTGAGATAGAAATCCTGACTTTTTATATTTTTTTCGAAGAAAATTGGTCAATCAAAAAATAGGGTCGGGGGTAAAAAATTAGGGTCAGTCAGGTAACCCTAAACAGACATAATTTTTTTTGGCCTTATATACAAAATCCTTGTTTGATTGAACCTGTACTTACTGGGTGCTGGTTACCAAGCAATGGAAGTAAATTCAAGGGGCCAACGACCTGTAAGTATAAAGGGTGAAATGTCTTAGTCAAGATACATAAACAAATTAAGCACCAACATAAAAAAATGCAAACATAATTTTTTTCATCCGAGTTATTTATTGGCAAAAAAAAACCGTTCACATTAGTTAATTATTACTTGGTTTGTTTGAAACAAAAATGTATGAAATAGCTTGTTTCTAAAATAGGTATGAATTGAATAGAAAACTTAAAGAGTATCAATCTGCCTTAAAACAGGATACATTACATTGAGTACAATGAATAAAGATGGCCATAAATGACTAAACACTAATTCTCCTTTGGTTCTCCTAAAATACCTGATTCTGGTTCTGGGACCGAGTCTGTGTCTGTAGAGCTAGCAGTATGATTAGTCCGAGCTGCATGTTCGGGTTCATTAGTGGACTCATTCCTATAGACGGTGCAGGGCCTAGTAAACCTATGGTACAATAGTAAACATATTAGTGGATTCATTCCATTAGACAGTGCTGGGCCTAGTAAACCTATGGTACAACAGTAAACATATTAGTGGACTTATCCCTATAGACGGTGCTGGGCCTAGTAAACCTATGGTACAACAGTAAACATATTAGTGGACTCATCCCTATAGACAATGCTGGGCCTAGTAAACCTATGGTATAACAGTAAACATATTAGTGGACTTATCCCTATAGACAGTGCTTGGCCTAGTAAACCTATGGTACAACAGTAAACATATTAGTGGATTCATTCCATTAGACAGTGCTGGGCCTAGTAAACCTATGGTACAACAGTAAACATATTAGTGGACTTATCCCTATAGACGGTGCTGGGCCTAGTAAACCAATGGTAAAATAATAAACATATTAGTGGACTTATCCCTATAGACAGTACTGGGCCTAGTAAACCTATGGTAAAATAGTAAACATATTAGTGGACTCATCCCTATAGATGGTGCTGGGCCTAGTAAACCTATGGTACAACAGAAAACATATTAGTTGACTTATCTCTATAAACAGTGCTGGGCCTAGTAAACCTATGGTACAACAGTTAACATATTAGTTGACTTATCCCTATAGACAATGCTGGGCCTAGTAAACCAATAGCACAACAGTAAACATATTAGTGGACTCATCCCTATAGACAGTGCTTGGCCTAGTAAACCTGAGGTACAACAGTAAACAGATTAGTGGACTCATCCCTATAGACAGTGTTGGGCCTAGTAAACCTATGGTACAACAGTAAACATATTAGTGGACTCATCCCTATAGACAATGCTGGGCCTAGTAAACCTATGGTACAATAGTAAACATATTAGTTGACTTATCCCTATAGACAGTGCAGGGCCTAGTAAACCTATGGTACAACAGTAAACAGATTAGTGGACTCATCCCTATAGACAGTGCTGGGCCTAGTAAACCTATGGTACAATAGTAAACATATTAGTTGACTTATCCCTATAGACAGTGCTGGGCCTAGTAAACCTATGGTACAACAGTAAATATTAGTGGACTTATCTCTATAGGCAGTGCTGGGCTTAGTAAACCTATGGTACAATAGTAAATATATTAGTGGACTTATCCCTATAGACAGTGCTAGGCCTAGTAAACCTATGGTACAATAGTAAACATATTAGTGGACTTGTCTCTATAGACGGTGCTGGGCCTAGTAAACCTATGGTACAACAGTAGACATATATGTGGACTCATCCTTATAGACAGTGTTAGGGCTAGTAAACCTATGGTACAATAGTAAATATATTAGTGGACTCATCCTTATAGACAGTGCTGACCTAGTAAACCTATGGTAGAACAGTAAACATATTAGTGGTTTTGTCTCCATAGACGGTGCTGGGCCTAGTAAACCTATGGTACAACAGTAGACATATATCTGGACCCATCCTTATAGACAGTGCTAGGCCTAGTCCTATGGTACAATAGTTAATATATTAGTGGACGCATCCCTATAGACAGTGTTGGGCCTAGTAAACCTATGGTACAATAGTAAACATATTAGTGGACTTATCTCTATAGACAGTGCTGGGCCTAGTAAACCTATGGTACAACAGTAAACATATTAGTGGACTCATCCCTATAGACAGTGCTGGGCCTAGTAAACCTATGGTACAACAGTAAACATATTAGTGGACTCATCCCTATAGACAGTGCTGGGCCTAGTAAACCTATGGTACAACAGTAAACATATTAGTGGACTCATCCCTATAGACAGTGTTGGGCCTAGTAAATCTATGGTACAACAGTAAACATATTAGTGGACTCATCCTTATAGACAGTGTTGGGCCTAGTAAATCTATGGTACAACAGTAAACATATTAGTGGACTCATCCTTATAGACAGTGCTGGGGCTAGTAAACCAATGGCACAATTGTAAACATATTAGTGGACTTATCCCTATAGACAGTGCTGGGCCTAGTAAACCTATGGTACAACAGTAAACATATAAGTGGACTCATCCCTATAGACAGTGCTGGGCCTAGTAAACCTATGGTACAACAGTAAACATATTAGTGGACTCATCCCTATAGACAGTGCTGGGCCTAGTAAACCTATGGTACAACAGTAAACATATTAGTGGACTTATCCCTTTAGACAGTGCTGGGCCTAGTAAACCTGAGGTACAACAGTAAACATATTAGTGGACTCATCCCTATAGACAGTGTTGGGCCTAGTAAACCTATGGTACAACAGTAAACATATTAGTGGACTCATCCCTATAGACAATGCTGGGCCTAGTAAACCTATGGTACAACAGTAAACATATTAGTGGACTTATCTCTATAGACAGTGCTTGGCCTAGTAAACCTATGGTACAATAGTAAACATATTAGTGGACTTATCCCTATAGACAGTGCTGGGCCTAGTAAACCTATGGTACAACAGTAAGCATATTAATGGACTCATCCCTATAGACAGTGCTGGGCCTAGTAAACCTATGGTACAACAGTAAACATATTAGTGGACTCATCCCTATAGACAGTGCTGGGCCTAGTAAACCTATGGTACAACAGTAAACATATTAGTGGACTTATCCCTATAGACAGTGCTGGGCCTAGTAAACCTATGGTACAACAGTAAACATATTAGTGGACTCATCCCTATAGACAGTGCTGGGCCTAGTAAACCTATGGTACAATAGTAAACATATTAGTTGACTTATCCCTATAGACAGTGCTAGGCCTAGTAAACCTATGGTATAACAGTAAACATATTAGTGGACTTATCTCTATAGACAGTGCTGGGCCTAGTAAACCTATGGTACAACAGTAAATATATTAGTGGACGCATCCCTATAGACAGTGCTGGGCCTAGTAAACCTATGGTACAACAGTAAACATATTAGTGGACGCATCCCTATAGACAGTGCTGGGCCTAGTAAACCTATGGTACAACAGTAAACATATTAGTGGACTCATCCCTATAGACAGTGTTGGGCCTAGTAAACCTATGGTACAACAGTAAACATATTAGTGGACTCATCCTTATAGACAGTGCTGGGCCTAGTAAACCTATGGTACAACAGTAAATATATTAGTGGACGCATCCCTATAGACAGTGCTGGGCCTAGTAAACCTATGGTACAACAGTAAACATATTAGTGGACTTATCCCTATAGACAGTGCTGGGCCTAGTAAACCTATGGTATAACAGTAAACATATTAGTGGACTTATCTCTATAGACAGTGCTTGGCCTAGTAAACCTATGGTACAACAGTAAACATATTAGTGGACGCATCCCTATAGACAGTGCTGGGCCTAGTAAACCTATGGTACAACAGTAAACATATTAGTGGACTTATCCCTATAGACAGTGCTGGGCCTAGTAAACCTATGGTACAATAGTAAACATATTAGTGGACTCATCACTATAGACAGTGCTGGGCCTAGTAAACCAATGGCACAATTGTAAACATAAAAGTGGACGCATCCCTATAGACAATGCTGTCAGAGTTAACAGGTCTTACAAATAATCCCGTTTAAGTTTGAATTGTCAATTGGGCTTATATAAAAAAAATATACATGTTTTAATGAAAGTTTGAGTAGTTGGTGTCACTGGGACTTTTATAAAATAGTTCACTGTGGTTTGTTTGTGCAATGCTTAAAATAACTCCGTCTCCACTAAACATATTGGTGCAAACTATGTCTTGTTGTCTGAATCAGAGTTAGATGCATACTTGTCTAAAAAGTACCAGGGAATTCATCATATTGTTTTTGTTATATGGACTGTAGAACAATAGTTTTTATTTTCAATATTTTGCAATATTACTTTCACATATTACAAGGAATAGAATTACTATGGAAAACTTAGCCATCAAAAATTTACTAGATATAATGAGTTAAAATGTGCTTCAATTCTATTATTTTTTGATACTTTCATATACCTGGTTTTGCTGATTTCAGGTTCATTTGAGTGACGTAGGTTTGCTGGAGCTGTTGAAGGGCTGTCTTGAACTGTGTCATCACTGTCAAACATTAAACAAGTTTTTATCATATTCAGTAAAAGATTATTTTGTTTTCTTTTATAATAAACAGTTAATCTTTAATGTAAACCAACTTATAAAATTTCTCATAGATTGCTGCTGATTAGAATTTATGAAAATAAATTGCTATGAAACAATTTATACGTAATTAACATTTGTGACTACTAAAGCCACTATGTAAGAAAATGTATAATTAAGTCGCAGTTAAAATTAGTTGGTTTAGCATATCAACATTATCTACATATATTATTAAAAAGAACCTGTTTCATTTTTTACCAAAAAAACATTGTATATAAAAAAGATAACAAAGTTCTTGTTAACCCTTGCACGTTATATAGTTTTAAATCAGGACACCATGGAACAAAACTACACAAATAAGACTATATTCAAGATAACATTAGTATCATTTAATAAAGAAACCATCATTTTTGATAATCAAAGTTGATTTATATTTGATATAGCTGGCTGAGGTTTCATTTTACTTCATGCTTATTCTAGCCCACAACTTACACTGAGAGTGTTGGTCACACAGATCCAAGACCAGTGGGTGGTTCAGCACGGACGGGTTGGGAAATATAGGGTCAGGTAACAAACTGGGCTTGGCAGACGACATCTCATCCTAAACAGCAAGAAAATAGTGGAAAGTTCGGTAGAAATATCCAACATAATTATACTTGTACCCAAATAGTATCATTGGAAATGCGTGCACAATGAATAATAATTTTGAACGTTATTTCATTTTTCTACAATATATAAATACTTCATAAATTTTTCGAATCAGTTCATAGTTGTTGATCTAGAAGCAACACCACACCAGAATATACATAAATTGTTAAAAAGATCTTCATTTCATTGGTTTGATATCTTTTACCATTTGCAAATGTTTACCATTTGAAAACTTTAACTTGAGCAAGAACATGAAAAGATATTAATAAATTTCAGACATCCAAGGAAATGATTGTATGCAATATTGGACTTTGTGCTTAATAGTATCTCTATTTCTTACTTTATCCATATTTTCATATTATCTGTGAATATCATGACATTAATCATTTAACAAGATTTGGGAACAATGAGATTAATCTAATTCAATACTTTTGGTGTTTTTTGTTTTACTTAAATAACAAAATCACCTTGTTATAAAGATATATTTCTTGTTGTTCACATATTTATTCACCAACTTGACAAGTAGTATGCTACAACTGTTGAGTAACTTACAAACTTGACAAGTAGTCTGCCACAGACTGCTGAGTAACTTACAAACTTGACAAGTAGTCTGCTACAGACTGTTGAGTAACTTACAAACTTGACAAGTAGTCTGCCACAGACTGTTGTGTAACTTACAAACTTGACAAGTATAGTCTCCTACAGACTGTTGAGTAACTTACAAACTTGACAAGTATTCTGCTACAGACTGTTGGGTAACTTACAAAGTTGACAAGTATAGTCTCCTACAGACTGTTGAGTAACTTACAAACTTGACAAGAAGTCTGCCACAGACTGTTGAGTAACTTACAAACTTGACAAGTATAGTCTCCTACAGACTGTTGAGTAACTTACAAACTTGACAAGTAGTCTGCCACAGACTGTGTTGAGTAACTTACAAACTTGACAAGTATAGTCTCCTACAGACTGTTGAGTAACTTACATACTTGACAAGTATAGTCTCCTACAGACTGTTGAGTAACTTACAAACTTGACAAGTATTCTGCTGCAGACTATTGAGTAACTTACAAACTTGACAAGAAGTCTGCTACAGACTGTTGAGTAACTTACAAACTTGACAAGTAGTCTCCTACAGACTGTTGAGTAACTTACAAACTTGACAAGAAGTCTGCTACAGACTATTGAGGAACTTACAACCTTGACAAGTAGTCTGCTACAGACTGTTGAGTAACTTACAAACTTGACAAGTAGTCTGTACAGACTGTTGAGTAACTTACAAACATGACAAGTAATCTGCTACAGACTGTTGAGTAACTTACAAACTTGACAAGTAATCTGCTACAGATGTCCACAGCTGACTTTCCAGGGATACAGTAAGTTACTCTCAGTGGAGTGTCCTTAAGTTTGAAGCCATTTAACATTTTCTGTGTAATCTGGGCATCCTTGAGGTCAGCATACTCTATAATACCATAGCCGATGGGTTCACCTTCCTTCAGCACCACCTGTACAAGGGGAGATTACTATGTATAAAAGTTTGAAATTATTATGAAGGGAGATTTTTCACATCAAGACTGAGATGGGAAGGCTTCGCTTTGTTCCAAGTTTTTGTATGTTTATATGCTTCCATATTAATACAGGTACTTAACATGTTAGACACTTTTGAAAACCGAAATAGCTTAAAACACAGAAAAACAGGAATTTGAAATAACCTTACGCCATCTACTTTCAGAACTCATGCGCAGACCATGTTACTTTAACTGTTTCCGTCGAGCTAAAAATATTGTTGTTCTGACTGAAGTCTGGGATTCTTGGTGGTTATGTTACGATAGCTAGTCTATTAAACCATTGCATGTTAGGAAAAAAATTTTGGCAATATTTCTTTGAGATTCTGAACTTATGTGCAACACAAACAAGGACATAGTCATTCAGATCCCCCGCCAATGGAGATATCAAAGCTGAAGTAAGTTTGATTGTGGAGACTTATGTGTATGAAAAAAACAGGAAAAAGGAAGTTGAGCTAAAGAAAGATGGAGTATAATTCAAGCAGAGCGGAGCTGCAATTGTTGAATCAGGTATACAGACTTGACATTTATATTAGACTATATACGCAAAGATGGGTGGAGTTTTGCAAAGTAACATTTACCATGATATTTTCAGCAATGTTTCCATGGTAACGGAAAAAGTGCAAAAAATGAAAACCTAAAAATAGCAAAAGGTACAACTAGACCATAAAAAGAATGTATCTATGAAGTTTCGTGGAAATATCTCTGCTGGTTTAAGAATTATGCTCCGGAAATGAACCTGCTACAAAAATATGATATTTTCAGCAATGTTTCTATGGTTACAGAAAAAAGCACGAAAAGAAAACTGAAAACCTAAAAATAGCAAAAGGCACTACTAGACCATAAGAACAATGTATCTATGAAGTTTCATGGAAATATCTCTGCTGGTTTTTGAGGTGTGCTCCTTTGAGGTGTGCTCCGGAAACGATTCTTACGCAAAAATCTGACATTTTCAGCAATGTTTCCGTGGTTACAGAAAAAAGTACAAAAAGTGAAAACCTTAAAATAGCAAAAGGCACTACTAGACCATAAGACCAATGTGTCCATGAAGTTTCGTGGAAATATCTCTTCTGGTTTTAGAGTTATGCTCCGGAAACGAACCTTGTACAAAATATGATATTTTCAGCAATGTTTCCATGGTTACGGAAAAAATGCAGACAATGAAAACCTAAAAATAGCAAAAGGCACTACTAGACCATAAGACCAATGTGTGTATGAAGTTTCGTGGAAATATTTCTACTGGTTTTAGAGTTATGCTCCGGAAACCATTCGTACGGACGGACGGACGGACGGACCCCATTTATATATCCCCCGCCAACTTCGTTGGGCGGGGGATAATTAATGATATTTATTATTTCAGTCACATATTTTTGTTTTTTGGAACACAGAAATATTGAGTTTCCCATTTTTGTCTTCTGGGGATATATACCTGTTCAGCACCACTACTAGTCCACTAGGGTTTATACCAAGAAATTTTTTAATAGATCTTTTTTTTGTGTGTGTTATTTATAGATCTAAACGATTGTTTACGTAATTATATCAGATTTTATCCTTCTACCCCTCTACTCACTTTAAGGAAATAGAGGAGGATTTAGAGCTTAATATTGCAAAATTATGAAATACAGCAGTAAAAAAAAAGATATTTCTACACCAAGAAAAAGATTGTATGATTCCTCACCTGGCTTATTGAGATTAGACCAGGAAGACTTGAAGAAGACATACAATGTATTACCAATTTATTATTGGCACTTACTGTATTCGACCCAATAAGCGCCCAGGGAACTTAAAAATTGAAGCAACTCAGGGGGCACTAAAAAGAAACAATTTTGGACTTGCCTTTCATAAAATATTCTACAAAGTAAGTCATAAATAAATTTGCAAAAGAAATGGGTATAAAAGTTTTCATATTTTCAGTCTGCATTTAATTCAAAGTAAGTGAAATTGAAGCCTAAAAAACGGGAGGGGCGCTTATAGGGATGGGGGCGCTTATTGGGTCGAATACGGTAATTTTAATTGAGTTTTATATGGAAAATCATTCCCTCATCTGTAGCCCGTGGATCTATGTACTTAGAAAAATGTGTACACTCTACAAACTTGTTTTGTATGATTATTTTACCTGGCAGTATATGGGGCTAGCATGACCGCTGAATATTTCCCTAAAATGGGAGTTGTCTTTATAATCCAGGGGGAGATTATCTACCAGGAGACAGCGAGAGTGAAGGTTCTTGTAGCTGGAGCTAGTTTGCTGACTGACGACATCACAGTGGATTCTGTGTCCTTGCACCTCTCTCCAGTCTAGCTCTGCAGCTATCTGTTTGGTTTTGTCAAGACTTGTCTTAAATTCCACAAACCCATAACCTTTACTCTCACCTGAAAAGTGAGTACATTAAATTAAAATAAAACTTTATAGCTGCATTCTCGATCAGTTCAATGTAAGGTTAAGAATGACATTTACCAGAGTAAATTTCAAAGAGTATGTGTGTCCTTTAAAGTTAGTTCCATATCTTGTAAGTAATAATCTTTTCCGTGCACAATATTTTAATTCATACCTGTGTCTTCAGCTCTAAACATAAAGCACTTTTGAGTAGCACCAAGCGGGTAAATCATTGCACTGAGATCTTTTTCCGTAAAGTTGAGAGGGAGATGTGCCAGACATAGCAGTCGATCTGTTGCCAGGATACATATTGTAATAGTGTGGTCCAGCTTTCTCGCCTGGTTCAGTTCATCAAAGATGCTCTCAGCGTCCTCGCCGTTCTTTAAGGTAACAATAGCTGAAAACATAAATTTTTAAATAACATCCACTTTTTTTTTTTTCGAGAAATCAGAGCCAGGATACAGGATTATAATTATTAGTAAAATTAAAGGGCTTGCATTGGATTTCAGGAAATTATTGAAATTGTAAACAAATCAGGGGTAGAATTTTAATATTTTGAGCCACTATCCCTTTTTTTGCAAGTTAGTAAAATTTCATCAAGCCAACTTAGAAAGTTGCTTGCAACTTTGAAAGTAAAATTAAAAGCAATCAAATTTAATGATATTTAATAAATACATAATTTATATTTATTTGTTGTATGTAACATTAAATGGTGAACATTTTAGTGTCACTGTAGTGACTGTGTATAGTGTAACAAGCTTTTATTTTCAGAAATTGTGGCAATTTGTGTAAATAAATACTAGCTACATATATATGATTAAAGTGTCACTTGCATGCTTTTGTCTAAGCTTACATAATAAACAGCATAATCATTAGTCTTCTAAGTAGACTAAATGACATGAAATAAGTTACTGTCTCTGTCTGTATGGTACAGTGTTTGGACATATATTGAGATGACAACTGATGTATATCTGCTTGCCAAATATTGAAAGTAGGTATACTATTTTTACCATTGTATGATTGTTAGTTATGAACCCTGCAAATGAATACTATATCCATCAGTCATAGAATCATCACTGAATAGTGCAGGAAATGGATGTAACATGTTGTTTGTTTTATTGATACTTTTATTCAAGCTATTGAAGTCAACTTGAGTTTATAAACAGTGTATTTACGTCAACTAAAGATGATACTTTAAATAATTCCAGAAAATTAATTAATTTAATGATAATTTAATTCATTTATTCCCCTTTATGATGCATTTTCATCATTCCAGATACCTGGTAAAACAATCAAGACAGTCACAGATTAATGTATATACAAACCTTCCTTCTCGTTGCTGTTTAGGTCAATTTCATCTACCTCATATTCACCAAGGAATAGATCAACCTCCTGGAATTTAACAAAAATGCATTTTTCATTTCAAAATATTTACATTTCTGTTTTTTCTTTGCTATATAACCTTACCAACTGGGATATCGTTTACACTTGTGTAAACGCAGTTGGTTGTCGCGCGAGAATACATATGTACCGAAACACTGACTTCCGCAATTAGTGTTAATGCGAATCAGATTTGGCCTATATTGTTTTCTGTATTTTTAAATTGGAAAATTTGAATGTAATGAGTATCTTAAATTATATTTCAGAAAATGAAATATTTAGAAATATCCATCTATGGAATGAAAAAATGTGTTATTATGGAACTATATTTTGTGTACTTTCTGAACTTGACAACATTTCCCGCCAAATTGGAGCCAGCTGTTCCGGAATTTCCATCAATTGATCAACTGTTACAGTAATTGTATAACATTGAAAAAACTAAGTTTTATTTAATCAGGACCTTAAATTTGAAAGAAATAGTCGGTTGAAATGTAGACATGAGGAATGATTTTATTTTTTGTTGTTTACTGGTATGGAAACTGCAATTGTTGGACAGATATTTCAACATGACGTGCTAATGCACATCATTTAAAATATCTGTCCAACAATTGCAAATGCAGTTTACACACCAGTAAACAACAAAAATTAAAAATCATTCCTTAAGTTATTTTATTGTCAACAATTAACTAAAGTATTATGATTTATTCATACAAAAGGTGTTACATACAAAACGTATTAACAATATTAAATTGGACAACAGGCTAGGCCTATACTAGTCTTTCCATGATTACGGTTGGTTTATACAAGTTACTATAAATATGTATCATTGATATTATTTAATTTTATTGTAGTATGTATGTGACTATTGTTTAATGATATTAAGAATATAACATTACGTAGCACTAACTGTGACATACATATAACAGTTATGGGTAAATGTCACAGAAAACTTGAACTGTTAACAAATAATTATAAGTGTTCAAATGTTGGAGTATATGTAGTGGGGAACAGCAGATGAAAACTTGTTTATATTTCACTTCATGCTTATCATTTTTCTCAGATATCTAACTTTACAATTTAATATCAGTTTTGGAAAAAATCTTGCATTTAGGTTTTGTTTGACTCCAACACAACAGTTTAATTCAGCAGGTTGGGGACACTCCCGTATATGCAGGATAGTCCTGCATTTTACTTGATTTTAGTAACGGTCCTGTATTTGTGGGATAATTTTGTCATGCAAATGCAGGATTCTGTGAAATGAAAACGGATCAAGTTATTTAATTTATTTATATAAAAAAAGGGCGTCATAATTTTTACATGGCAACATCTCTAATACAACTTTCCACATTAGTACTCAAATGGAAATAAATTTTATAATCTAAATGTTAGTAAAAGTCACAAACAAAATCAATTCTATTGCTTACTATGGGGCTAAAAATAGAACACATGTAAGTAAAACTCAATCAACCATGACATTTGCACAAAATTTCCCTGGTGGCTATACATTGTAGTCTATGGAGAGCACCTAAATTGTCACTTTATGACAAAGTGAGGTAATAGAATCCAATAGTTCATACACAAAAACAGTCTTCAATCAGTTACAAGTCTTATGGCTATTTGAAAATTATGATGCCCTTTTTTACACAACCTTTTAAAAAAGCTTTACCCATTTTCCTTTCACAGAATCCTGCATTTGCGTAACAAAATTATCCCTCAAATACAGGACTGTTACTCAAATGCAGGACTATCCTGCATATACGGGAGTGTTCTCAATCTGTTCAGTAGTAGGCGAATTCAAATTGTTATATTTCATCCTGTGTGGTATATGTACGAGTACAATTGATGTATTTAAAAGTTTATCGATGTACTAATTCAAAACGGACCACTGTATCGGTATAATATGGAATTAAAGAGAAAGGCGGTTAGGCCTATTTTACAAAATGATACCTTTTCGCCAATATTTTGAAATTCAAATTTTTACCTCTTTAGTCGTGACAGGGATGTTTTTAAGTGCTAATTTTCTACCCAAATGAAACTGTTTTCGACTTTCATGTAGCAAATCTAATTCTTCACAACTACTTTCTAAGCATGGTCTAGGTTCCGTGTCTGCCATGGCTGAATGGTTAGAATGATCTTTCAAACTTTTCCCAGTTCCCTCTTCATCCCAACATGGTGGTCGCCATATTGTGTGACGTCATAAAAATAGAGTCGAAGAGAAGGCGATTTATTCCGGAAACAAATGTGTTTATCCGAACTGAAGCACATACTAATTTGTAGCTCATGGTGTTATTTATTTATTATGGATAAATATCAAATTCGTTTTCAAATTTATTTCGCTTTGGTTTTTTTTATCATTTTTAATAATACACTTTTAGTTTAATAGAATTATTGCAGTTATCTCCCTTCCAACTTAGACTTTTGCATATATATATATATGTGTGTACAGATATTTCTACATACAATGGAACATTTGATGATGGGTTTTGTTGTGTTATTCACGATCGTGGAGAATTTAAGGATGTACACCTCTGAGTAGTCAAAAAAATTTTGTATTAAAACTTTTTTCTCATATAGATTTTTGGAAATAGGAGTTCATACCATACAAGAAAATGGAAGAAAAAACATATGTCGGTGTGCTCGTTTTTGAGCTATATTGTCACTCAAAGATACCAAGTTGACAAAATATTGGAATTTTTGGGGTTTTTGCCGTTTTCACCATATACACAAGAGTTTAAAGCCATAATTTCCGAATGAGATGTTTGATATTTATGGAAGTTTGAAGAATTTATTTTCTTGTAATCTTCTTTAAAGGCCCACTACCTTTCCGAATCGGTTTTTGATTTTTTAAAATAGGAATGTAAAACGAGATTAATAATTTTGTAGAGTGGCAAAAGTTATTAACATAACGTTAATACTACACTTATTATCACCTCCTAAACAATTTAATTAAAATAAACAAAATGTTGATTTTCATAACGCGGGTCGTCTTATGTTTCCCCCCGTCGTCCTAAATACCGCGCGGTAGTTGACTATCACTGCGGCAGACGGTAAAACAACGAAATGACTCTCCATTGTTATCATGTATTACGCAGGAAATCTTGCATATGTTTGGTGTTGTAACCTCATCTTAGGCCATCGGTTATTTTCGTAGGTAATTAATGTTTTTAAGAAATCTTTATATTTTGCCCCGGAAAGGTAGTGGGCCTTTAAAAACATACAAGTTTTAATTAATAAGACTCATATTTTTTCTCAGAATAACAACATATACTACCCCTACCCCTTAATTTTGAGCCACAAAATAACCATTTTCAGCCATTTTTGCCAAATTTAACCCTTCATAGAAACAGTTGTGGTATTAAACTTTTGTTAATATTTTGCATATCAATAGGGAATGGGTTGTTCTTTCTAAATTAGGCAGAAAAATGGGGGTCAGTGTGCTTACTTTTTTGCCCCATTTGAATATGTGTTATTTTTCAGTATTTTAGAGTAAAATATTAAAGTGCTCAAATTACCATTAAATGTAAAAATAACGCGACAAAAGCGTATCACTTCACGCAATAATGCTCAATATTTTAATAACCACAAACCTAGTAAAGATTAACAGCAAAAATTAGCTCGATACAGCTAAAAATGCTGCTGCAGTGATGATTTAAGTAAAAACAATTTCAGTAAAAAGGGGTTTTAACTATGGCTCTACTCATAGAGGAAAAAGACACAATTTCAAAATGACCGCCAAATGGGCCATTTCTTAAAATCCCTGTATAAAAAAATCTACTAAAAATAGAAATGTAATTTTTTGACAAAATTTGCATCTGGCAACTTGCTACAGATATTGATAAGATATATTTGAAAATCTCATAACTTCTTTGATCTTTGTCGAAACGAGACTTCAACGGGACTGAAACCTCAGAAGAATACATCCTTAAATAAATTATGTTTTGTGACTGATATTACATATACATCTTGATTGAAGACCATCCAAGCAACAAGGGACAAAGAGAGTTTTTTGTGTGTGATTTTTTACAGTCTAGTGGTCTTTATACACAGGTCAAATTGTGTTGTAACCTATAATTGACCATTTGGGACTCTATGAAAGTGGTCTTATTAAGCAGGTGGTATTTATACAGATATATATACACTAGTGGTCGCTAATACACTGTGACAGCAACTAAAATAATAAGCAAATAAATGAATGATCCTATTTTACATGATCCTCCAAATCAGTTGAATTAATGCAAATATCCATAAGACATCCTAATTATATATTGACAAAAGTAAAAACAAATCTCGAGGTACAGAATTTCATTTGCCACTAATTTATGGGGAAATTAAGTGCAGTTCTTCCACGATACCCGTAAAAATCAATTAGTTTCTGCTCTCTTGGAATATGCCTAATTAATTTTTAGTAGTTAAGTAAAATAGAAAGAATAGTCCTAAATTGTTCAAATACATGTAATAAGTGTGTGATCGAGATCCGATCGAGGCAAATCCCACCGTTTAAAAATTCATTCCTATTTTGATCCTGCGAATTCATTAACATATTCATCTAGATCTATTTTACAAAAAAATGTCTTTTGTTAAATAATGTGGTTTGTGGTTTGGTAACAGGGAACAATTAATCTCCATTTCTATAACATTTTTATAAGTATGCATGGCACGTCGACATCTTTCCTTATTTTGTATATTAATACGATATTGATAATGGTATTAAAATCGAAACGGGTTGAAATATTGCAATACTAAAGTTACATGTATATTTGAAATAGTATTGCGATAAAAATGTTTTTTTTTATATAATTATAATTAGGAAATTACCAAGGACAATAAAAAACTTAATTTAGTTAACACCGATTGCGTCATAAGTTATTATTATTATAAAACTTATGCAAATCACTTTCGATGGCCCTGATGAAAGCGCGCTCAACAAGTGGTCTTGGAGTGGGAGGAAATCGGAGTGACCGGAGAAAACCCACGTGGTCATATGGGTGACCCTGACCTTTTCACGTTCGTGCCGGGGATTGTACCACGGCCGGCTTGGTGAAATGTGAGTGGCTTAACCACTACACCTCCCGATCACCCAAGGACGATACATTTGTATACATATATGAATCTATGTACACGTGCAGTTTTTAGTTTGATTTTTTATCAAACCAGTCGTTCCCGTTTATTAATTATATTGTCATCTCCTCCGCAACGTTACATTACTATACACATACGATGAAATATATTCATATCAGTGGCGTAGGAAGATGAAACGTAATGGGGGGGGGGGGGGGCAAAGGTCCTCAATATTTTGTAACACCCCCCCCCCCCCCCCCGCCGCCGCACCTACAGGAGGAGATTAATTCAACTCTCAACCATATATGTTTTTATGTACATTTTTCATATATCAGTAAATTTAATCCTTGTACACATTTATAGACAGTGGGGTCGCTATAAAAGGATATTAACGAATACGCAAATTGGCCAGATTAGCGTGTGAGCGCCGAAGGCGCGAGATTTTAGTGTTTTAGGTGTCTGAAGGTGACCCCCGGAAAAAATATAGTAATTTAGAATGGCTGAGATGAGTTTTACAATGTATTTTGATGAATTTGCGAGCGCCCGAAAGCGCGAGATTTTGGTGTTTGGGGGGTCCGGGTGTCTATCCCGGAAAAAAAATTACGGTTTAGAATGGCTGAGATGAGTTTTACGATGTATTTTAATGATTATAAAGCGTTCTTAACATGGTAATTTTTCTATTTAAAGCTGCTTGCATTTAGAAATGATAATTGTGTCGTCAAAACATTATGCAACCCTACTCGATCTGAATACACCGGCTTTACACCATCGGCACATGGTTGTGTAACATAAAAAATGAATTAATATTTTCTCGCTAAGACATAAACAAATTGATCTTTTAAGAGAATTTTTTTAGGTAGTACATAAAATCCTGTGTATTGAATTTTGACTAGGCTATTTAAGGTTTAACATTATGTGCTTGAACGTTTTAGGAAATACGCCGCGCAGCGGAAAATTTTCTAGAATGAAGTACGAAAAATGTGCAGGAGGACCCTTTTTTCTTTCAAATAAACATTTTTAGAAAATTTCAGTCGGCGAAAATGGGGGGGGGGGCAAAAAGACATGTTTGCCCCCCCCCCGTCCTGGGGAACGGGGGGCAGTTGCCCCCCCCCCCCCCCCCCCCCCCCCCCGCTTCCTACGCCCCTGCATATATATACACACACACAGTCTAAAAGAATATGGAAATATCAGAGTAAGGAGGAAGCTTTTTTAATAGAGGTCCTCAATATTTTGTACCCCCTCCCCCGCCTCGCACCCATAAGAGACCCACAAATTAGCGTGCGAGCACCGAAGTCTTGGGGGTTCGGGGTATCCTCTGGAAAAATAGATGTTGGTTTTTGGGGGTTTCTGGGGGTCTCCCCGGGAAAAAATATTACGATTTAGAATGGTTGAGATGATTTTTATGATGTATTTTGATCATTTTAAAGCGTTAATTCTGAACACGGTAATTTTTCGATTTAAAGTTACCTGCATTTAGAAATGATAATTGTGAATGTCGTCATGAAAACATTTATGCCACCCTGCTTGATCTGAAATACCGGAATCACACCATCGGCATATATTGTTGTGTCACTCAAAAAAAATATCGAATCAATTGTCTTGCTAAGACATGTAAACAAATTAATCTTTTAACGGAGACATTTTTTGAAATAGTATAATCCCTTGATGGACATTTTTAGTCTAGTTCGTGTGTATTGAATTTTCATAATTAAAGGTTTAAACCACAGGGACCTGGCACGATATTTTTTAACAATTAGTATATATATATATATATATATTATAGTATACTATAATATATAAATATATGTATACTGTTAGTTAAAAAAATCGTGCCAGGTCCCTGTGGTTTAAACATTACGTGCTTGAATGTTTTAGGAAAATTTTCTAAAATGAAGTACGAAAAATGTGCAGGAGGGCCCTTTTTTCTTTCATTCTCCCCCCTCCCCACTTCCTTCACCCCTGTTGACGATCTAGTAAAAACAGAACACCCAAACATTTTTTCTACTAACGGTTAGGCCTACAGTATATATATATCTAGAAACGTACGTAGGCTACACAAATGTAACATAGGGTCTATGTGATTCTATTATGTTTCTGACATACAGTACAAAATGCATCATCAACACAAATACAGATAAGGAAAATTTATTGAATTATTCTCCATGCTTTCTCCTTCATTAGATTGATTAACATCAACATGTTATTGGTATAGCTGGGATTCATAAGAACTAACTTCGTATGTTATGACATTGTTTCGTCAAATGCAGACGGGAAAAAAATCCGAACTCGGTTAGACTGTTAGTTTCAATGTACTGGCTCAGGGGCACATAAGGGGTCATTTAAATATAAATGTTCTTTCTAGTAGATAACATATTTTATTGAAAACTACAGAATATATTATGCACTTTTTCTAAAACAATCTAAATAAAAAGATATTTACATATTGGGTAAATTCACAAAAAAATACATATATTTGTGACGGGAAAAATTCCCCTAGTGTACCTCAATATGTCGAATATATTACCCACAATGCAACAGAAAGTTTACAAGAGAGTTCTCGCTGAGCTTGAGAGCTGTGTGCGATGAAACCCGGGATTTATATTTGAGAATGCGGCGTTTAAATGCGATGTCATGTCACAGTTGGAATGGATTGTTACACAGAACGTAAGAAATTTATCGAATAACTGATTCAGATGAGTGCAATGTTTACAACCATAAAGCATTCTACTGTAAGTCGTTTGTGTATTGTGATTGTGACAAATGTTGTAATGGTGTTCACACTCACGCCAACTTAAGACAAGTTGTGTTCATACTAAAGCTAATGTTCTTTCTGTGTGATGCATTCAAAATTGTTTTCCTATTTGAAATACTTCAAATGCATAATACACACTGTTTATTAAGTAACAAGAATGTGTTCCAATGAATTAGATCTTAGGACTTTCTTTTTCTAGTGTGTTTACACGAGGAAATGATTCACAACTGGGTTTTCAATGTTTTGCAGAAACCACATACAGGAAGATATCACTTCATGTTTTGTGGTCGTGTGTGTCACAGCAAGGATGTGAGGTGTCATTGGGAAACACTTAATACTAAATCATGACATAAGTTGGCAATATGACCACCATACGACCATTAAGACGATCAAAAACCATTGCTGTGTCCGACTTCCAATCGGCCAGACGGTTTGATGATCAAGAAAATAAAGAAAACTCTCCTACAGAAGACATGAAGACCAGAACACCCGGGCCGTCGTGTCAGGCTCTTCGTCATGCAGTTTCATCACTTACCAGATTGGATGACTTTAATTTGGTCAAAATTGGCTGTGGATTTTTCGCTGAAGTGTTCAAGGTATAAATCATAGGATGTACATTAAGAAAATGTTGCTGTGTATTTTAGATATGTTCATTACGATTTGTGGCTACTCAGGTTTCATTTGCGGTTGCATTGATGCAGAGCAAAAATAGATGTATAGAAATATACACATTTTAACTAATATATTGAAGTACAATATTGATCAATATCATTTTGTCAACAAATTCATAAAAATGACATTTTACAAAAAAATCATTGAAATATAATGAGTTCTTACCATTTCTCAAGGAATAATTTTAAATTGAGGTTTATATATAGCTAAAGTCATTGATTGACGTTAAACATATTTAAAACTCAGCAATAATTTCACAATACTTGCTATACCATTCAGATTCACCTGATAATGATATATTATACATGTTGAGCTAAAGTTATACTCTACATTGTAAACATTGCGCTTAAGTTATACTCTACATTGTAAACATTGCGCTAAAGTTATACTCTACATTGTAAACATTGCGCTAAAGTTATACTCTACATTGTAAACATTGCGCTAAAGTTATACTCTACATTGACTTTGTACACATTGACCTGAAGTTACACTATGCAGTACACATTGAGCTGAAGTTATACTGTACAGTGTCCATGTTGGGGTAAATTTTTACTGCACAGTGTTCATGATGAGCTGATGTTATGCTGGGCGGTGTACATGTTGAGCTGAAGTTATACTGTACAGTGTACATGTTGGGGTAAAGTTACACTGCACAGTGTTCATGTTGAGCTGATGTTATACACGGCAGTGTACATGTTGAGCTGAAGTTATACTGTACAGTGTTCATGTTGAGCTAAAGTTATACTGTACAATGTACATGTTGAGCTAAAGTTATACTGTACAATGTACATGTTGAGCTAAGGTTATACTGTATAGTGCTCATGTTGAGCCTTAAGTTATACTGTACAATGTACATGTTGAGCTAAAATTATACTGTACAGTGTACATGTTGAGGTGAAGTTATATTGTACAATGTACATATTGAGTTGATGTTATACTGTACAGTGTTCATGTTGAGCTAAAGTTATACTGTACAATGTACATGTTGAGGTGAAGTTATATTGTACAATGTACATGTTGAGCTGAAATTATACTGTACAGTATACATGTTGAGCTTAAGTTGTACTGTTTATTATACTGTATGTTGAGTATAAACTATACTGCACATGTTTCACTGTAGTTCCTTGATCCATGTACAGCTTATAGATATTGTCCATCATGATCTAAGGACACTCATGATCTGCAGGCCTCAGATTATAATTACCAACATTATACAGTGCTATACTCAATCACTGTACGATGATGCATAACAATATTATACACAATACAATTATCTGATCTTTTCCTGTCATCACTCATTCTTTAGCAAATTATACACTAGTAATAGACAAAAGTTGACAATGTAGTACTTTTATATATGTATTATGATGCTATGGTGTTAAATGTTTGGTTTAATACTACAGCAATGCCACAGAAGTTTATTTATCATTTTTTAATGATAATATAGTCCTTTCCTTTGCGTATGTCCTTAGTGGCAGTGGTAGAAGAATTGTGATGTTGTATACCTCTGTCTGTGGCTGGTAGCCAGGTATATACCCAGCCATTAATTTGTGTACAGCACTGATGCTGCAGTTTTAAGCAGCCGTAGGTACGCCCACATACAACCTAACAGTACTGTCTATACCTGTCCTTATCACTGCCTATAACTTCTATCAAATCCTTCATCCTGATTGGCTTTTACAGTACAAGCAAATTAGAAGTCTCGCATACATTTCTTTATTTAATCGCTGCCAAAGTTTGGTGTTTGGCTATTCAAAATGTAAATTACTGTCCGTTTGAAAGCTTTGCTGTTTCTTTGTCTATCCTTGCCTTTTATTCCACAGAAATAGAATTCTAAAAATTGATATTTTCAGGCTGATTGAAAAAGTAAACTTACATCATTTTGTAAGATTTCAAAATGACAGAAGAATCTATGAAGTTATCATTTACAAATGATAAAAAGTTTCTAGATATTTGTTTGAAAAATTTTCTAGTGTCAGGAAATGTTAATTGTGATTATATTGGTATGTTTACATCATTTATGTTATATGGATCTTAGGTATAAAAAACATATGGCATAATGACGACAAAGTTAAGAGCCCTGTTACTTGTGTGTTAATTGGCCAAATTTACTCTAGACTGAGATGCGGTAAGAGTTTAGGCCTCATCACTATTAAGTGGGGCTTCACTTCATTTCTGACATGATGATTGTTATTACAGAAAAATATATATATACTGTATCAGCTGTTGAACAGGTTTCTCCAGGATCGTTGATAAATACCCATGAAGTATTTACTTTCACCAACCTCTAACTTCCATTATAAATGAGCAAATAACATTTTTTATACACAATGAAAAAAACCGTCATCTAAATTTGAATACATGTATTGAAGTGTTTGGTTATTTAATTTACAATTTCAAATCAAGAAATGCTCTAATATTACTCCAGAAATAGATAGTAAACAAAGATATATATTATGATCACCCAGTTACTTTGTTAGGACTGGCAATTGTGTAATTAAAATTTCAGGTGGCAATCTAGGTTATGTACCGTTTAAATTTTCAAATTAATTTTCATTGCACACAAAAAGATGTAGGTATCAACTTCAAGGTCTGTTGGTCATAGCTTTTCTGAAATTACACCATAGAAATAAGTTGTCAAGGTAAGCGTGAATGCTGTGTATGTGTTTATATATTGCTAAACTTGTTTATTTTGACACACAATTTCACCTGAAGTTTCAGTGTATGCCTGCCCATACATGTGGGTCACTAATGGGATGGGCTCACATCATGACAGTCTCTTAGACAGTTAAAAATTCTGGCTATCTTATAAATATTGAAATCTGACTTAAAAAATGATTTGTGTGGTACTAAAATATTTTTATATGTATTGTACTGTGTATGTTTTGCATAACTTATGAACATTACGAATGTAAAGTGTTGTCAGATACTACTATCTAACTTTTTAAGACATTTAGATGTACCATTTGTACTGTATTCCGACTTCATTATACATGAGATAAAAAATTATGAAATCTGTGAAAAAATTATGAAATCTGTAAGTATCGTAGGTGACAAAAAAATGAAAAGAAAAACATGCACACTAAACATTATCAATGATCGAAGCATATAATATACACAGGAACTGTAAAAAAAAATCTTAGGTAATGGTAAGGTATATGTATTTGGTCAATGAAACATTATGATATGACACGTAAAAACATTTATTGTAGGATCTATAATGACCATTGTATCACATAAATCTTTACACTTTCCATCCTTAAGAAAATGTCCAGAAATCAGAACACAAAAGCGCAAGATCATCAGATTCAATACAATATTGGTATTGACAAGTTATAGACTTGGGAGGGTATACCATATAGCTTTTATCTATCCTTTCAGACATACTTTGCATACCCATATTTTATTGTGTCTAGTTTATAAACTATGGTTTCAATATATGGCAGTGAAACCTTTGTCTGAGTGTTCATGTTATCTGTAAATGGGAGTGACTGTTTGTTCAGGTGAATATACACGTTCTACAATCATATTTTATACAGACTTCAAAATTTACAGTTTCTTTCTTACTTTGTTGCAAAGTGGTCTTCTATACATCTTCCTTGAAAAACAATCTGAATCTGGTTATAAGTACTTAAAATCACATTTATAATGATAATGAGGGGGGGTCCGATGATTTGTTTCAAGATAGTAATATAAAAGCCAAATTTCACAGTTTGTCATCTTATTTATAATTGCTTAGACATTAGATAATTTAGATAATAAATCTAAGTGTGTACACAAAATTATGTATGAATGGTCTAAATATTTGAACCATAGAATTTCTTGAAACTCTGTTGAACCCAATGAATTTGCAATACAGATGAAAAAAATACCTTTAATAGAGATAATTGTAGATTGATCATTAACCAGAGGATGTTTTCAGTGGACTCATAGAAAGGGTAGTCTGGGTTGGTCACTTTCTTTGTGAATTACCTTTAATCTGTTGGCCCCCCCCCTTCCTTCCTTCCTGCCATTACTAATCCTAACTCCCCTAATATCTGTTATGTTATCTCAGGTGTATACCATTGAAGTTTAGTACTCCAGAACTCTGCTGAATTTCACAATCGCTTACTCATTGATAGTGACACCCTGGCTCCCAGAAAACTACTTGTAGGTCTGTTTAGGTCTTTTTTAGTCAGTGAGAGGTGACACATACTATAAGATATAGGTATGTATGTATACCTACATATAGGTAATCCATATAGATCAACAGGCAGCCAATAAGTAGTATCATTGACCTAAATGTCTGGTGTATTACAAATACACGTCTACCTCAACTACTATAATGTTATTTCTCAGAGAAGGTGATCAATGGATGGACACCATTAATTCGGTCAATATTTGTATAATCTGTCACTCGGACATCACCTGTCATATATGAAGTGTAGTACAAGTGTATGTCTACTGATAATTTACAATAACAGTATTAAAGACCTATTAATTCTGATCAAAAGAGGGTAGCTTTTATTCCAGCCAGCTATTTGCTTGATCTGTTCCAGATTTCAGTCGTGGTAGAATAATGTTTACAATGAGTGTTATTGGGTCAAAGTAAGGTCAACTGTTGTCAAAGAATAAACTGAATGTGGTATATATAAAGGAAATTAACAGAATAATAGAATATCTTAAGATTTTTAGTAGATGGAGGTTTTCTTTTTAAGAAGTTCCTCCTGTTACAACATTCTTCTAATTTCAGATGTTATATATAGACACCTTTTGAAACTAAACCTTCTGTTTGTGAGCAATATCTAGATTGGTAGAGGACCAAAATGTCATGTAGTATGCATATATATTTAAGCACCTTTTTGTATGGTGTTATGCCAAAAAGGTGAGAAAGGTGAAGGCCAGACTGACAAATAGTTTCCTGGTCTGTAAACATGCCTTGGCTGTCCCTGTTCACCAGTGTTGTTGTTCAGGAAAGTTCTGGCTGTACCCTGTTCACCAGTGTTGTAGTTCAGGAAAGTTCTATAACAAACCTGAGAACTCTTTATATTCATCAGTGTTGTTGTTCAGGAAAGTTCTATATCTCTATAACAAACCTGAGAACTCTTTATATTCATCAGTGTTGTTGTTCAGGAAAGTTCTATCTCTATAACAAACCTGAGAACTCTTTGTATTCACTAGTGTTGTTGTTCAGGAAAGTTCTATCTCTATAACAAACCTGAGAACTCTTTATATTCACTAGTGTTGTTGTTCAGGAAAGTTCTATCTCTATAACAAACCTGAGAACTTTTTATATTCATTAGTGTTGTTGTTCAGGAAAGTTCTATCTCTATAACAAACCTGAGAACTCTTTATATTCACCAGTGTTGTTGTTCAGGAAAGTTCTATCTCTATAACAAACCTGAGAACTCTTTATATTCACCAGTGTTGTTGTTCAGGAAGTAGAAGTAGAACTGTAGAAGTTACCATTGAGTCAATGGGATTGTCATTGACCGATCGCCAGGTGTAATATAGCCACGCCTCACGCTCACAAACGCACATGTTTCTATTCAATGTCGGAGCAAACATCGTAGCACACACAATACAAAATGCAAAGTCACGTGCGGTTTGATTGACAGCTGGCGATCTGTCAATTTCCAGTTTGTTCATATAATTAATATATGTTTGTAGTGTGAACTTCCTACTATATATATATATGTATTTTTAGCTGTAGTATATAATTGATTTTGAGTCAACACAGTTGTAATCTTTTAAAGTTTAAAGTCAAATCATTCCATTTGATCTATTTAATGATGTAGGAATCATTTTACGTAAATAAACAAGTGGTATATCATTTGTGTGCTTTGTTGCACATGGTAATAATTCTACTGTGCGTGTGATGAGTTTTAGGATTGCTCAAATACACATTCATAAAGTCTTCTTAAACCAAATTATATGGTTATATGCGTCTTTCACGATTTAGTGATATTAAATTTTGATTTGCACTCTGCCTCGATCGCTCTATCTGTGGCCTATAGTAAACAGATTTTGTGTGCACTTCAACTTGAGATATCAGCATGTCATCAAATCTTGCACATAGTTATAAAGTTATGGACAATCATGATGACTTTATGAAACTTACCACCTGACACTGGTACATGTACCATTTACAGTAATTCAGTGTCACTACTTCAAAATTACAGAGTTATAGCCCCTTGTTATAAGTTTATATCCTCATATGTCAATAGAGTTTAATTGCAACATGGAAATGCAATTACTAGACTCTATACCTGATATAGCATTTCTGTAGACTACTAGATATACAGGGAGACCCTTAGTCTAGTGAAATAATGTCCAGTAATCTATAATACATGGCCCATTCTAGTGAAGAAACTGGGTGAACATATACTGAGAGATTTCTAGACACACTGTGAAATAGGGGAAAGTTAAGGTTGTAAAGAGAAAGCCAGGATCTGTTCTGCAGATCAGTGGAATTTTATAAGCTTAAGTCTGGCCTGATTATGTAGGTATAGAAAGTGTGTCGGAATTCAAGAAGGAAGAGGGAAGGTCTTAGATTAAAATACCAAAAGATTAGGAAGTACTTTCAATAACAATAGATTGCATATGTTGTAGCCTTATTGTTCTGGTCTTATTGTAGGTGGGGCTACACTTCAATATGATGGACATTACAACTAGACTTCCACATAAGCCTTGTTCACAATATAAAATCTGAGAACTGATTGAGTAGGGAAGTTTCTGCTTATTGTTTGTTGGTAGTTTTTCTGCAGGAACTTTGGCTCTTCTCCTACACCTCAAAAAGCTGACATATATTTTGTTACCCTAGTAAAATCAGAAACAAAAATCACTAACCACAAAAAACAGCAATATTCCGTGTGGATCGATTTATATAGAATAAGATTGGCTTCTGATACTCATTCTGGATTGTGTGTATTGATTGAGATTAGTATTGTGTTGGGTATCTGACAAATATTTCTTGCTCCCAGCAAAAGTACTTGCAACCAGTGTTACCTGTTACAACTGATTGAAACAATTCTCTTTCATATCAAAGGTTATAACCTTTGAACCCACTTAAAATATCCATATCCATAGACAGATTATCTGAGCATATCAGGGCCTAACGTTAACAAACAGCCTAACCATTTCCTCCATACATGCTGAAGTTTCTGGGACCTTTGTTGCCTAAGAAACTTCCCTTGAATATTTTTGGCCAAAGAACAAAATAAAGCATCATTATTTGTTTGTATAGCAGCACTTTGTGTGTATTCCCCTTAGCTTGGAGTCTGACTGAGGTCGTTCCCCCTCCTACACACTTGTTAATAGGCCTCAGTCAACCCAAGGTCGCCAGATGTAGATAATATGTGTTTACTAACATTTTTCCTCCCCTCTCCCCCTCCCCCTGACTGTGATGTACATGCTGTACCAATGATGTAGACCCCCTGACTCTGGTGCACATGCAGTAAACAGAAGTTTGTTGCCAAAGTCATGGTGTTAAGGTCACGGCCTTCCAATACAAAACATCTTCTTGACTTGCTATGATATCTGTTTCCACAGGAGACAATACATTCTGTTAAATCTAGTTATTGTCATCACTATTTCATTTTGATAAGTTTTAAAATTTTCTATGCTTATTGCTGTATATGGCAAGAAACTATAGAAAAAATGATTAAAGGTCTTGAAGAGCATATTGTTTTTGGTCTCTAGATTGTTTTGATTCCTATATGTACATACTTGGCCCCTTAAAATGTAGGGTTACTTGATATTGTATTTTCTTGATCTTAAAAGTTGGGTAAAAGTATGCCCCAAGGTGATGTTATTTCCCTCTCACTTTTAAATATATAGCAGGGATATGAGTGATTCGTTTTGTCCACAAAAATAAATCTAGTTCCTCTCTTAAGCTTGTATATGAAAAAGTAAAGTTTGAGAGTTCTTTATGAAAACTTCTGATTTGTGCTTGTCATGTTGCTGTGATTGATACAGACAAAGCATGTTGGTATATAAATAGGTAGAGTCATGTTGCTGTGATTGATACAGACAAAGCGTGTTGGTATATAAATAGGTAGAGTCATGTTGCTGTGATTGATACAGACAAAGCATGTTGGTGTATAAATAGGTAGAGTCATGTTGCTGTGATTGATACAGGCAAAGCGTGTTGGTGTATAAATAGGTAGAGTCATGTTGCTGTGATTGATACAGACAAAGCATGTTGGTGTATAAATAGGTAGAGTCATGTTGCTGTGATTGATACAGGCAAAGCGTGTTGCTGTATAAATAGGTAGAGTCATGTTGCTGTGATTGATACAGGCAAAGCCTGTTGGTATATAAATAGGTAGAGTCATGTTGCTGTGATTGATACAGACAAAGCGTGTTGGTATATAAATAGGTAGAGTCATGTTCCTGTGATTGATACAGACAAAGTGTGTTGGTATATAAATAGGTAGAGTCATGTTGCTGTGATTGATACAGACAAAGCATGTTGGTGTATAAATAGGTAGAGTCATGTTGCTGTGATTGATACAGGCAAAGCGTGTTGGTGTATAAATAGGTAGAGTCATGTTGCTGTGATTGATACAGGCAAAGCCTGTTGGTATATAAATAGGTAGAGTCATGTTGCTGTGTTTGATACAGACAAGGCGTGTTGGTATATAAATAGGTAGAGTCATGTTGCTGTGATTGATACAGACAAGGCGTGTTGGTATATAAATAGGTAGAGTCATGTTGCTGTGATTGATACAGGCAAGGCGTGTTGGTATATAAATAGGTTGAGTCATGTTGCTCTGATCGATACAGACAAAGTGTGTTGGTATATAAATAGGTAGAGTCATGTTGCTGTGATTGATACAGACAAAGCGTGTTGGTGTATAAATAGGTAGAGTCATGTTGCTGTGATTGATACAGACAAAGCATGTTGGTGTATAAATAGGTAGAGTCATGTTGCTGTGATTGATACAGACAAGGCGTGTTGGTATATAAATAGGTAGAGTCATGTTGCTGTGATTGATACAGGCAAAGCCTGTTGTTATATAAATAGGTAGAGTCATGTTGCTGTGATTGATACAGACAAAGTGTGTTGGTATATAAATAGGTAGAGTCATGTTGCTGTGATTGATACAGACAAAGCGTGTTGGTATATAAATAGGAAGAGTCATGTTGCTGTGATTGATACAGACAAGGCGTGTTGGTATATAAATAGGTAGAGTCATGTTGCTGTGATTGATACAGGCAAGGCGTGTTGGTATATAAATAGGTTGAGTCATGTTGCTGTGATCGATACAGACAAAGTGTGTTGGTATATAAATAGGTAGAGTCATGTTGCTGTGATTGATACAGACAAAGCGTGTTGGTGTATAAATAGGTAGAGTCATGTTGCTGTGATTGATACAGACAAAGCATGTTGGTGTATAAATAGGTAGAGTCATGTTGCTGTGATTGATACAGGCAAAGCGTGTTGCTGTATAAATAGGTAGAGTCATGTTGCTGTGATTGATACAGGCAAAGTGTGTTGGTATATAAATAGGTAGAGTCATGTTGCTGTGATTGATACAGACAAAGCGTGTTGGTGTATAAATAGGTAGAGTCATGTTGCTGTGATTGATACAGGCAAAGCGTGTTGGTGTATAAATAGGTAGAGTCATGTTGCTGTGATTGATACAGGCAAAGCCTGTTGGTATATAAATAGGTAGAGTCATGTTGCTGTGATTGATACAGGCAAGGCGTGTTGGTATATAAATAGGTTGAGTCATGTTGCTGTGATTGATACAGACAAGGCGTGTTGGTATATAAATAGGTAGAGTCATGTTGCTGTGATTGATACAGACAAAGCGTGTTGGTATATAAATAGGTAGAGTCATGTTGCTGTGATTGATACAGACAAAGTGTGTTGGTATATAAATAGGTAGAGTCATATTGCTTTGATTGATACAGACAAAGCGTGTTGGTATATAAATAGGTATAGTCATGTTGCTGTGATTGATACAGACAAAGCGTGTTGGTATATAAATAGGTAGAGTCATGTTGCTGTGATTGATACAGGCAAAGCGTGTTGGTTTATAGATAGGTAGAGTCATGTTGCTGTGATTGATACAGACAAAGCGTGTTGATTTATAAAGATACAGACAAAGCGGTTGGTTTATAAATAGGTAGAGTCCTGTTGCTGTGATTGATACAGACAAAGCGTGTTGGTATATAAATAGGTAGAGTCATGTTGCTGTGATTGATATAGGCAAAGCGTGTTGGTATATAAATAGGTAGAGTCATGTTGCTGTGATTGATACAGACAAAGCGTGTTGGTACATAAATAGGTAGAGTCATGTTGCTGTGATTGATACAGGCAAAGCATGTTGGTATATAAATAGGTAGAGTCATGTTGCTGTGATTGATACAGGCAAAGCGTGTTGGTATATAAATAGGTAGAGTCATGTTGCTGTGATTGATACAGACAAAGCGTGTTGGTATATAAATAGGTAGAGTCATGTTGCTGTGATTGATACAGACAAAGCGTGTTGGTGTATAAATAGGTAGAGTCATGTTGCTGTGATTGATACAGGCAAAGCGTGTTGGTGTATAAATAGGTAGAGTCATGTTGCTGTGATTGATACAGGTAAAGCGTGTTGGTATATAAATAGGTAGAGTCATGTTGCTGTGATTGATACAGGCATAGAGTGTTGGTATATAAATAGGTAGAGTCATGTGCTGTGATTGATACAGACAAAGCGTGTTGGTATATAAATAGGTAGAGTCATGTTGCTGTGATCGATACAGACAAAGTGTGTTGGTATATAAATAGGTAGAGTCATGTTGCTGTGATTGATACAGACAAAGCGTGTTGGTATATAAATAGGTAGAGTCATGTTGCTGTGATTGATACAGACAAAGCGTGTTGGTGTATAGATAGGAAGAGTCATGTTGCTGTGATTGATGCAGACAAAGCGTGTTGGTATATAAATAGGTAGAGTCATGTTGCTGTGATTGATACAGGCAAAGCCTGTTGGTATATAAATAGGTAGAGTCATGTTGCTGTGATTGATACAGACAAAGCGTGTTGGTATATAAATAGGTAGAGTCATGTTCCTGTGATTGATACAGACAAAGTGTGTTGGTATATAAATAGGTAGAGTCATGTTGCTGTGATTGATACAGACAAAGCATGTTGGTGTATAAATAGGTAGAGTCATGTTGCTGTGATTGATACAGGCAAAGCGTGTTGGTGTATAAATAGGTAGAGTCATGTTGCTGTGATTGATACAGGCAAAGCCTGTTGGTATATAAATAGGTAGAGTCATGTTGCTCTGATTGATACAGACAAGGCGTGTTGGTATATAAATAGGTAGAGTCATGTTGCTGTGATTGATACAGACAAAGCGTGTTGGTATATAAATAGGTAGAGTCATGTTGCTGTGATTGATACAGACAAAGCGTGTTGGTTTATAAATAGGTAGAGTCATATTGCTTTCATTGGTACAGACAAAGTGTGTTGGTATATAAATAGGTAGAGTCATGTTGCTGTGATTGATACAGACAAAGCGTGGTGGTATATAAATAGGTAGAGTCATGTTGATTGTACTGGTTAACCAGTAGAAAACTTTCCTTTCATCATCAGTTTGTTACTGTAATCAGCTGGTTTATAAATAGGTAGAGTCATGTTGCTGTGATTGATACAGACAAAGCGTGTTGGTTTATAAATAGGTAGAGTCATGTTGCTGTGATTGATACAGACAAAGCGTGTTGGTATATAAATAGGTAGAGTCATGTTGCTGTGATTGATACAGACAAAGCGTGGTGGTATATAAATAGGTAGAGTCATGTTGATTGTACTGGTTAACCAGTAGAAAACTTTCCTTTCATCATCAGTTTGTTACTGTAATCAGCTGGTCTACCAATTTACTTCAAAAATTAAGTTACAACTCCATAAAACTTGTAAAATTATGTTGATACATACACTTAAAAGCCTTAGGTAGATTTGCCCATGTTTCGTTATCATGTAATTATGAGTCAGCTCCTATTGCCAGAATGTTACGTTCTGTGACACAAGTATAGGGGTGAAGAATAGCTGCAGGTAAAAGTTGGTGACAATTCTCCATCTGTAAAAGGTAGGCAAAAACAAACAACAGCTTGTTGGTGGTCAGTCACGTATGAAAAAAGACATCTATTTGTAAAGTTGTGTCTGAAAAATCTCTCCGTTACTAATCACTTATGTCAGACTTAAAATGGGAACATCTTTCTATACACTAACCGACTTTCTTTTGTTGATAACAAATGTTAGCCTTTCATATTATAATTATAATGTTCAGAAAAAATCTTATGCATTACTTTGTATTAATGTTGAAAAGGTTAATATAGTGTGACACTGGAGATTTAATGGAATGCATACATAAATAATGGCAGAGCAAATAAAAAGATACTGTTACCAATAAATATAATGAGGTAGCTGGGATAAGATTTCATTGTCCCCCTGTCCTCCTTCCAGCAAGGTGTTGTGCACTTTGCTAATGGGAATTTGTATAACCAAGAGCATTACATCAAAGTTCCCTCGTATCATATAGGTGTATCATGTTCTAAAAGTCCCCAATGAAAATCAGACACTCTGTAATTACTGGGTAATTAAGTGGAAAGTTTACTTTATTATGTTTAAGTTTTGAAGCATCCATGGACATAGATGCTTGGTTGCATGACTGCTGACACTGTGTCAAATTGCTGGTGATAGTTTGAAGAATGATGCAGAAATCAATATGAATGTCCCTGCCTCCTTTGTATGTCAAAGTGGAATAGTGGGCAACAAAAAAATCGTACTTTTCAATTAAAGATTAATACTTACAGTTTACAATAGGAAAGTTTCATTTATCAAAGCTTTCTTTTATGAAAGTAAGGAAACTATTGTAATTGATTTAAGTGTAAGTTACAATCTTTGAGAACTGTGGAATGGTTATCAACATGATATTCTTCTGTAATTTATTTTTAAGTTTTTAACTATTTCCTAGCATTACAACATTAATATTAGAGTTTTAACATTACAGGACATGGGAACTATATTTTATTTGTAGATTTTCATGTGTGAAAGTATTAGTTTTGTGTAGCTGACACTAACAGATGACTTTATAACTGTCATGTACAAGGTATCTTATGTGAGAAACAACTGCTTTGGCCATCACAGATATACACTGGCTGTATCTAGACAATTAATATTAAAACTTCACCTGTTCTAAACAACTGAGTCTGTCAGTGGGCTGGGCCAGGTTATTGTTAGGGGCGATGGCACATCGCATTAACACTATTTGTAATAGTTTAAAATGTTCAAGGGAAAACATAAATCGTTCACAATGAACCTAGCAGTTTGTTTAGATAATTTCTTTGAGAACATAAATATGTCATGATAGCATTGGCCATCTAGGTCAGGTAAAAGACATCATATACATTTTGTAAGTTAATGTTGGCATCATGGTAATAAATTTCCTTTCTTAAATCCTAGAACTCCTGTAACTTTGTAACCATGAACTACTTGACATCTTATCTAAAATAAAAATTGTATGTGAAGTCAGAAATTTTAGAAAAATGTTAATGCAGATGATGTCTTTGACAAATATGTGACGTATGTTAGATTATTATTAGATGCATTTGAGAAAAAGGATGTTATAGCCTTCTGTATGATAGAATTATTGCTGAAGCCCCTAAGCCTTCAGGTACAGATAAATATTTTAGTATACATCCTGACTGACTCAGTTCATTTACCATTTGAACCAATTAGTATCTATTTAACATGCAAATAAACAACACCTGTGTAGATGTAGAATGTGATTCTTTTCCGTGGGATGTTTGTTTGGCAGTTGTATCCTGGCTATGAGCCTGGATCCAGGTCAGTCATTGTTCTCAAAATGATGATACAGTAACTAGATAAATGATCCTTATGTTTGATGGTACAGTATATTGACTCGGCATCCAACGACATTCTGATAGACATTATACAGGAGTGTATACATTGTACTAAAGATGTGCTGTTGTGCATGTATATTGTCTTGTTGTTGATGATAAACAATGTCAAGGCCATGTTATTAGTCTATCTGAGTCTGTAGCTGATTATACTGTCCCTGCTGTCAACATCAGCTGCTCAACATAAATGTTTGACAAATCACATAAGCTCACTACATGTAATTCTAAAATGTGATCAAGGAAGATAGGTAAATCAAATTTAACATCACTTGTTTTGTTAGAAATAACAGGTTGAAGAAACAAGTTTATTGGAGAGAAATTCTTTGGTTTTGGTATAAATCTAGATCTGTTACTTGTAAGTTTTGGGGGTTTTGTTCCTAGAATGCTTGACCTGTTGCAGGCTGTATGTGTGGACCCAGCCCTTCATGCTTTTCTCTCCTGGACATCAAGTATCATGATATGGTGAATAGGTTTGATGTACATATTTCAGCTTTGTTTGCTCTTTGATTCAAACCTGTAAAAAATACCAAATGGACAGAGGAAAAATGGTCTTTATAGCCAGGTGGTCTTTATAAACAGGTTTAATTGTGCTGAAATTGGTTCCTTTTGGGACTCTCTGAAAATGTGGTTGCTAAGGCAGGTATACTGTAAATGATTTTGAATATTCTTGAACTTATCAATAAGACATTGATTTTCAGAAATCATCTAACCATTTATTCATAGTTCATCAATGACATTTATTTTATACCCATTCATTACCATTTACTTTTTTTGCTATATCACTAGTACTTAAAACCATCACTTTCAGTAACGTTTCAGCACAACGCTTGGTGACAATGACATTTTAGGTCACTTGAGTGTAAACTTTTTCTTATACTTGATATAAAGTTTTAAGTGTTTTATGGGTTCATTGATCCTTCTGAATTATGCTGTAGAAATCTACCTACTGGGTGTTCTTTTGATAGAGACCATTCCACACCTTTACCCCACCGATTCATCGCCTTTTTGTGAACACTGTTTGGCACTTGACCTGGTCAACTTTGTAGGGATGTATACACTGTCAATATTGTTTTTGTGTTCGTGTTGTCCAGATGTGGGCTATATTCGTGGAGGGTTAAGTAAATACATCTATTGACTTCCTTTCCTGGTCAATATCTTCGTTTGTTGTTAGAAAAATCCTCAATTGTTAAAAATGTAAATATGTAATACAAAAGTGCAACTTATTAATGAAATTATAAATATGTACTATATAGCTTCACTATCTTAAAAAGATCAATGATTAGGTATTAGTAAAAACGAGGTGGTGCAGTTTATGATTATCTGTTGATTCTGAACAAAACATCTAGTGACTGGTAGATATATCTTAATTGTTTAAAACAAAAATTATACCAGTATAGTATGGTTCTTAAGTTAAAAATTTCATTAAAAATCAACGATCAAGTTTTATTAAAAAAAATTTGATCCATCTTCACAAAAAAAAAGATAGACAAAGTTCTACTGGTCATAATACATTGGAAGGATATATATATACATGTATATTTCAATAGATTACGGGTATCTGTAATATTGATCCTGGGTCAATAATGCTAACTAGCTGATCAACCCTGTAAATGAACATCTACCATGGGGAATAGACAAATTGAGTATACAGAGCTTGTTAGACCTGTAGAACTACTATGTAGATCTGTGTATCTGTCTAGTAAATTATGTATCTACTAAGATTGATCAGCTGATTATTTACCTCTACACATAGGTACCCTACATAGGTTATTATTGTGGAGGGTGTTTTGGGATATGGGATGATCATGAGAAAATAATATATACTAAGATATGTAGCAAGAATTCACTAGTTCATTGTTTATTCTAAGTTGCTAGCCACGGTAGGGCTGTAACGAGTATCTGAGTACTCGAGTATTCACAAATTATAGGGAAAGATTGGATACGAATATTCGTTACTCCTGATATTTGTGGATCGCGATCTTTCAAAAGCCAAAAATAATACCTTCTTTAATGCTGCCATAGCTCAAAAATGTGAAGGAATGTACACTAAAGTCTGAATATCATCGATGTTTTCACTTTGAAGTAGACCGGAAGTACACAAGAGCTTCGTGAAGTAAAGCTAGCAACATGTTATTTTCGTACCCATGCTTCAATGCAATGTTGTGAATTCTTCATAAAATAATAATGATAAAGCATAATTATTGACTTCTAGTGATGTAAAAGATTATTATCGATTTCGTTTTCATTACGGGTCGGAAATATGTAAAAATACGAATATATTATATTAGACAAATGAGTACTGTAGATGTGAACCCCATGTCAAAAACGAAAGGTAGGCTAATTATGAGTCAAAATCATAAATCACCTGATTAAAAATTAAAACTAAAAGCCTAGAACCAAAGTAAATTGTAACTACTCTTATAGATTTTAAATATTTTTTTTCTTAATTTCAATGTTTTCTGTATTTGGCCAAAATAAAAGTAACAATGAAATGTTTTGATATGGTGATTTATGCCTTACCACGATAATTTATATACAGTGTACATGTTCAGTGTTCACAGATGGTTTAACTTTGATTCATGCCGTAATTGATGTGCAGTAGTATTTTTGAGATGACGTTATTTCAAAATTTAAATTATTTGATTTTTTTACAGTTACAGTGACTGAATCCTGCTGTACTTCACCTGTAAATCTATTGCTTAATGATAAGGAATGTAAAACTGCTAAAATTGGTTTTATAATCAATCAAACATTTATCAATATATAAGACCATTATTTATTTATCAATAAAACAGTTTTACTTCAATGGAATCTTTTGCTTGTATCTAACTGGTGATTCGTGGTCTGATCTGTGAATCATCAACCCTGAATCGTGGATCGGATCGGATCGCCACATGTTAGACAATCCACAGCCCTAAGCCGCGGTGGCCGAATGGTTAAAATGTCTAGACATACTACCACAAGCCCTCCACCTCTGGGTCGTGAGTTCGAATCCCAAGTGGGGCAGTTGCCTGGAACTGAATGCTGGTGGGTGGTTTTTCTCTGGGTACTCCGGCTTTTCTCTACCAACAAACCTGGCATGTCCTAACACGATCCTGGCTGTTAATAGAACATTAAACTAAAAAAAAAACTAAAAAACGTATTTATGTATGATGCATCAATGGAACGTGATGATCATGTAAGAAAATTTTCAAAACATTCTCTGTAGATCTTCTTTTATCTTTCTTGCTTTATCTAAGATCATATAAAAATGTACGTAATGCTTTGACAATGTGGTTGACAAGTTAGATTTCGACCTAATCAATATTCATCCAAACAACTCCAAATACCATTTTGTGATTGATTGATTGAAGTAGAGAATGAGACATGTTAAGGTGGCTGGCTCGACCGTTTGAAAGTAATTAACTTTTTTTCATTTATAGATATTTTTATTGGTATGGTCATGTTGTGTCAAAAAATGAACAAAAAAGTGTAGGTCATTGTGCTAGTTTTTTTGCTAGCCTCTTTTGAAAAGTGTTACATTGACAACGACTTAACCAAACTTTTGCGCTGAAATATAGCACAGCAGGAAATCCTCTTGGTAAATGTAATGCAATAAAATTATATGAAAAATATAAGAATTTTTCATTTTTCCTTATTTAAAAGTATTTGTATGGATGTCTTGTGACTATTAATAAATATAAATCATAAATCAATGTATCTATTGTTTCCTAGCGTCGATTTTAAAAAATGTCTCCATGGCAACCTTTCCCTCGTTTTCAGTACTGAAATATAGCAAAATGAGTTGTCCATTTCAACATGATAAAAATATATGAAGGAATAATTAACTTTTTTCCAAAGATGCTCATTTTGCAGAGGACATCCATATCTTTATAAAAATGAGGAGAAAATGGTATGTCATTGTTCTAAGAAAAAAGTTATTGGATGTTAAATCCATAGCAACCATTTCCTTTAGCAACATTTTTCTAAAATGTATAAATAGGGTTGTTGTGTACATTTTAATGTAATCTAATGTATATTTTTCCTGATAAAGACATGTTATGCATGTGAAGATGATAAAATATTTGTTTTTTCAATGAAAAACTATATTTTGGTTAACTTTTATTAGTAACCAACCGTTGCATAGCAACCAAGCAGTATTCTATTCCAAAAGTCTTACCTGGATTCAATTTTGCATTCATTCAAAGTTTTTTGATATATATAGCATTTTCACAAAAGTTTTTCTTTGAGACATTCATAAATTATCATGACCAAAACAATTTTGTGATGAAAAAATACTCTATGAAAGGTTGTGTACCCTAGCAACCACTATCAAATATTTCTCCTTCGCATAATTGAATACTTCATAACAATAAAATTGCATTTTCATACATAGAAAGGATCAAATTTTGTGGTTGCTAAGTTATTTTTCATCAAAGATCTCAATTCCTGTATCAAATTATTAGCTTCAAGGGGATAAATGTATGTCATATGTAAACCAAACACTGATAACAGGGCTGAAGTCTTTGGTCACATGACTTCCAAGATACCTGTTTGAAGGTCAGTGATTTTTATCAATGTACTATGTCTTCCCTCCATTTCCTAAACCTGGCACATACCTAAATGCCCCTGGCTGCTTAATGGAAGTTAAACAAAATCAAACTTGAAAACCATAAGAATTCTACATAGAAATCTAATAGAAGCAAGTAAATAACAAATATTGTTTATGAAATATTTCCCATACATGTATGTAAGTTTGAATTGAATTCCATTCCAAGATCAGAATAAAATACAAAGTGAAAATGTTTTGTATGAACCAGTAATGGCACTCTATGATGACAACAGACAAAGCACAAAAGCAAATTGGCATCCAGTCTCTGATGCAGCATCATTTTATAGATTTTCTTTTATAAAAAATCATCTTTTAATTATTAAAAGTTTGTATCCTTAAATGATGATTAACAACATCAATCACTGTAATATTTGATTTATTCAAAAATGAAAGAAAGAACAGAACTTGAGCATGTATAAGATAGGTATTCTGCTCATTGAGAAGTTACAATTGACATAATCACAAATATGACTTAATGAAACTTTTACAATAAATTCAGAAAAAGTTCTGACAAAGGAAAGAGTCAGCATTAAAACTATCATATTTATTAAATGTATTATCTATACATATCATATATTATAGACTAGAAATTCAACATTTGATCAAAATACTTTGTTTCTAATGACCATCAAGAAATCAATCTTTCAACACTTGTGTTGAATGATTACCAGCAACACTCAATCAACTAAGACATCTCTTAATAGTTTCTGTGACCATATTTCCATAATTCGCCGGGGTGAACAAGACTTGAGTTATGTCTCCTGAAAGCTGCAGATTCAGTTCTCAACATATGCAGACAGGAACAACAGCTCAACTACTTTTGAAAGCACAGACATGGTGTTCCTTATCACAGTTTGCAGTTGGTGACATGATGGTCAGTTTATTTTCCAATCATGGAGCAGTGTCCTAAAATTCAATCAAGGAACATCATTATACAATAGGTACATGTAACAGGATAGTGACTGCTCAAAAACAAGTCCTTTGAAAAACTTACTTATATTATAAATGCCTCACTTAAACACCAAATCAATTACAGAAGAAAATCCATTAAGCTATTATCAGTTTTAACTTACAAATATAATTTACAAATATAAAGTACAGTGGAATACATAAACCGTATTCGCTGTAATTAAATAATTTTGGCTTATTAATGAACCAAAATGTATGTTGTGGACGAAATATTTTAACACTTTCTGTACCCATGACACATTAATCTGTTACAGTAAGCATGCATATATGCCTTTTATCCTTTGAGACGCATTCTTATGTCGTGATTCACATGTAAAAGACTTACAAGATCATGCAATATGGAATACAAATCACAAGTTGTAAAACATTGTTAACTCCATGGCACGGGGACATTTATACCACTTCAACTCCTTCTCAGAAAGGAGGGGGGGGGCACTAATTACGCACATACATATATTTACAGATTGCTGCCTTTGGCATGATTTTGACCTAATAGATTGTTTTCAAACATACACACCTCTAACAACATGTGAAAGTGCTCTTGTATTGTCCCTCTTCTGCCAATCTCTCATTGAATCCCGAATCCTGATAAAATAAAGATGGGTTTGTTATTCTCATAAATTGTACCTATTTTCTGAATTATACAAAATCCACATAAAATGGTAAATGGATACACTGTTATTGTACATTTTATCGAAATTTTAAATTCATTGTGACAGGCTTTTGGTTTTTTATCTAGGATGTACATGAAGAAAATATATTTCTTTTAAAATATTTCATCCCTTCAATCTCGATCAAGATAATCCATTTGAACTGAAGTCCATGGCCAGTATGCTACAGGTCAATACATACAATGTAATGTACATTGTAGGTCAAATTATTATGAACCCATACATGTATCTCTTTAATTTGACTCGGTAATGTAGAAAAGTATAATTACATCACAGTAATTGACAATATAAACCACAGAGACATGATTAAACTTGTGTTCACTTTAGATAATTCATTCATTCATTTATTTCAAAATTTCATATTGACACAATTCAAATATTTATTATGAAATCAACCGATATTCATAAACATGTGTAACAGGAGAGGAGAAAATGTAGCGGCCAGACCGGGATTCGAACCCGGGACCCTCCGAACACTAGCCTAGTGCTCTACCGACTGAGCTACCTGGTCACCGATGATCGACCTAGTCCAATCCCGCTACACATGTATGTCAACTTTTGTGAAAGTACACATGTTTACAAAGCCTCCTCAGAAAATCACTTACAACATGGCTAACTGCTAGCAGATCACAAAATGTCAGCAGCTCTATATGTCAGCATGTGTGACACCTATAAATTATAAAACAAGATTTTTAATTTAAATTAGATGAAAAAAAATCAATGTAATATTTTAGAAAAAGTAAGTTACATGCTAACAAGCAACATGCAAAGTGACTGTTCTCATAATGAATTCTATGATGATGTGATGTAAAATGGCATATTACAATTTACATGTAATACTAATTAGCTGACCCCACAGTGTCACGAACTGTGAACACTTCATGTTCATGTACACATAACAAATATGTACAATACATAAATAAAACAACATCTAACCTGGATATAATATGGGTAATATATATGTCATGTATTTTCATCAGTTTATGTAATTTTCATAGTTTTGTCAAATATATTGTTTCCCCCTAGGCAGTACACAATCTACACATACATGTAGTACACGCAGAGAAATATCTGAAATCTACACTGTCTGACTGTTAATCTACTGAATTTCTTGAAATATTACAGAGAATGATAAAAAATAATTAAGTCCAGACATGGATTGTTTATAAGATTAAGGTGATTAACGCTTAAAGATAATCAAGATATCTTACCGTGTCCGTTTTGTGGTCTTCACATAATGCATGTCAGGTGATGTTGTGATTGTTGCTCGGCCATCGGTAGCGAGTTGGCCATCTATAATACTTCCAATCCCCGTTTTCTATGCAATTAATCATTCTCTCGTCTTCCTGTGTGTTTCAGCAATCAATCTTCTTGGTTTAAATGACCTAAATTATTATCAAATGCCTCTACACAGCATAATAATAACACTGCACACACTCGTCTGGTCGTGGCGTCGATAGTGACCACCATAACCGGAAGTACGTACCGTTGTCGTAAAACGAAATATATTTTCTTAAATTCCCGTTTCCTGCATGTAATTTGACTAACTTATCAATAATATAGTTAACTTATTAAATCAGATAAATTATAATGTGTGTTTTGGGATTTATTTTGCGAAAAAATTATACGACACTCGTGTTGGTTTACGATGCGCGCGCGCATTCAAAATCGGCCGAGCCAACAACCTTAATATATAAAAAGAATTTCATGTCACCAGATACTGTATTTTTAATGATAGTTTGAGACTTTACATTACTGACAGAACACTGAGTTTATAGACTATAGAGAGTTTTATGACTTTATTTTGCAATGACAGTACAAGAGTCTTATATGTCGTTACAGGTAACCCACAAGATGTCTGGCCAGGTGATGGTACTGAAGATGAATAGTAACTACTGTAACAGGATGTCTATGTTACGAGAAGTACAACTGATGAATCGACTGGCTCATCCTAACATCCTCAGGTAGGCCGATCAATACTCAAATATACCTAGATATAGCCCTACTCAACATAAAGACAAAACAGAGACTTACTACAGGTTTTAATATCTCTGAGGGATTAGTACAAGCAGTTATTGACCTTCACTGTAGCAAGGCTTTACTCATGTTAGCTTTTATCAAACTCTGAAACTTCATAATCAACACTTCCTGTTAGAGTTCTCTTGCTGCATTGGAAGAGTCTAAGAGCTTCAATACAGGAGTTCCAAAATACCAAAAAGACATGAATGAAGTACTATTATCACCCTCAAATAGTCCCACAATCCTTTTGGTGACTGGAATGTCACAATGAAATGATGTCAAAATATTATGTCTCTATTACTGAAAGATGGGACTAATCAATGGTCAATTCTATTTGTCCTCGTCGTTTTGAAATCTCGAAACTGTCATATTCAACAGAGGCAATAAGTGAAATGATTGGCAGCGATTGGGGTGCATGGTTAAATTATAAAAGAAAGGTGTGAATTTGGCTGAGAATAATTTGGGAAAATCTCAATAAGTCGGCACATCATTGGCTATGACTGTGTTTAATGTAAGGATGCCTTCCTGTGTTCTTGTTGTCAAGTCTTTCTTTATCAAAAATGCAAAGCAGAAAAAAAGACTCTATAATAAATGATTCAGGTCCCCATTCTCTACATCAACGTTGTACTGTCTCTGAGAACAATAACCTGAATTGGTCTAGCAATTTTCTCGGAGTTCAGTCTTACAAATGTAGCAATGAAGTATGTAGTTCCATGAGAAATAAAATAAAACGCACAAGATCTAGATCTGTAAATAGCATAGCTCAGAACTCTTGTAAAATGTAGCGACTAATACATAAACTTATATAGTAAGTTATATAGGTGCTTAAATTGTCAGCTGGAATCAGAGCCAAGATTTCGCTTTCTGTGATGCTGCTGCTCTCTCCTGACAAAATCCCCTTCAAGTGACATATTGGACTTGTACATACACAACTTATAGAGCTTGTATGGTGTTAACATGACAGAATACATGGGAGGTTATTTTAATTGCAATATGAATCTGTGGAGATGGTTAATACATTGGATTAGCATCAAGCATTAAGTTGTCAGCAACTGTCATTTACTTACATTATATATATATGCATATGGATTGGGTTCAACTTCCAGTCTGAAAGCCATGACATGTCGAATCATATAAATAACACATTCATTGACATAATTGATAAGACGAGTCAAGATGTGTTTTCTAAAAGCAGCAAAAAGGTTACCAAATTTTATGTCTGCAATAAAAAGAAAAATGAAAAATGATTCAGTAGATGTATTTATCAATACTGTTGTATAGAATTTTGGATCATTTATACACACATTTGCCTCGGTTTTCATTTTGAAACTAAACATGTTGGAGTTTTCCATCAGATATTCTTAAAGCTACAACAGGCTATTATAAAAGTGTCTATTTTGTTAGCTATAACTGGCAGGAGTGAATCTAAATGATCAGTTCAAGTTTTTCTTTGCATTCCATCTTCATAGCTTCAGTACTCAAAGAGAAAATATACTGGTAATGGTATTCAGATTACGAACAAAAAGCATAATGCTTCTTTGATTTTCCCATCAGTAAATCTGAAATTTTGACTGTTTGATCTGCTTATAATACCAATAGACAACAACAAAACAGAACTGCATTATCTTAACTGTAAGGCCCTGGAGCATTCATTATATGTCTTCATTCATTTTGCAAAAAGTTGTTTGAAGGAAGATTCATCAGTTTCCACAATTATTGTCAGAATCACAAACAACCATTCTCTGTGCTATTATTCTCCAAGTCTATATAAATACCTTTCTTGCCTGTGATGTAATTTGGAAATTGTAGTTATTTTGTCAGTAAATTATTATTAACATTAGAACAATTGTAGCTGAAAGGTAGGTGTTATATATATAAACCATATAACACAATAATGATACACTTCCTGTAGACATCAATGAGACTTCCTCATATAAATTACTGGAGAAAGGAAACTTCTGACTGTTATATATAAATTAGATTGTAACTGCAGAACAATGCAGCTTTACTTCAAACCTATAAGGAGATGGTGAGATAGCAATCTGTGTTAGAATCTCCTAGTGTACAATGGGAGGAGATATTGAGGTTATGTAAACAAGTAAAGGGCATTATATGGTAGATTAATTCCTTCTCTCAAACAGGAAAACTGTCAAAAGGAAATACACTGTTGTTTCAAAACAGCTTAGAACTTTGTGATGCATATAAACAAATTAAAAAGGCTTTAGTTGTATGGTTATTTTTTGAAAGTATTAATGGTGATCAAAGGCTGTCAGAAGATTCCAGATTGTAACCTTAGAAATACAATTCACATAATGACATATAGTCAGTCCCATCATAAAATAGAACAAAATATTTAATAAGAGTGTGAGAAGTCTTTGTACTTTTTCCCCCCCATTTGACAGTTTCAGTAATTTAGAGTAAAAAGTACATGGCAGCGTTTCCGTAATCCATTTTATAAGCTTGTCAAATATTGCTATATATACCAAATTGAGTCTGTTTTCTCCCATAACGTGTGTGTGGGTTGATTTATATTTTTTGTTGCCTGAAGCTGTTATTTAGCTGTTGATGGGATTCCAGAAGTTTGTTGTCAGATTTCCTGGGACAGTGCCATTGATTATAATTAGCCTGTGATTTTTCATTTCAACATCTAGAGATTGGCTATTTACTTACAGCAGCACTCTGAAGCAGCGTTAAATGTCATTTCTCTGGCTCGGCTACCAATATCGGTGCCTTGGTTACCACCTCGTTTGCTTTGCTCACAGCGGCTTCGTTCTCTTAGAACGCTGGTTTACAGCCTCTGCGTTGAATTTGTTCTGTATCCTCCTCTGGTCCCTGCAATCAATGTCTAATGCATGGCTAGTACAAATCAGGATATCTCCTATATAGGAAATCATTACCTAACTAGTCCCTAGCTTTACTTGTCCAAATAGAATGGTTATAGCCTTCATTAGATTACCTAAAACAGGTCTTTTACTTGGAAGTACATGTGTATAGTGACCATTTGTGGAATCTTCACATAGGGTCTGAGATCAGGACGAGGCCTCAGTTTATCATACTTATATATAGCACTGTATTACAGTTTAGATTGATGATTAGTGATATTCCAACACTTCTCATGTTAAGCTAATTATCAAATAAAGACTTTTCCAGAATTTCAACTTTTTATGACAATGACTATAATAATGACTACCATATTTGACCCAATGAGCTCAAATGGCATTTAAAATATAGTTTTGGTCTTTATGTTTTGCTCAGGCAATTGAAATTGAGACCTCAAAAGGGGAAGTGGCCCTTATAGGGACATGGGCGCTTACTTGGTCGAATACGGTAGTTAGTAAATTGTTACAGATCAGAGCCTTGTTGTTCAAAAGATCATTGACTTATAATCACTATATCTATTGGAATGTTCTCTTCTTCATTACTTCAAAGTCTGCAGTATTCATTGCTGAAAACAGGCAGACACTCTGTAGGGTTGAGAAGTACTATAGATTTTATTTAGAACTGCATCAAATTAATTTGATGAGAAAATATTGCATTTGAGAATATTTTTTTAATTTTTAATGATAAGATTTGAAATATCTTTGTCATATTGGCATATATAACTCTTGTTATAAGATTTAGTATATAGCAAACATTCATTCAATATCTACTTCCTGAAATATCCTCATATTGTAAAAAGGAAAGGATATGCACGTATATACAAATTTACCGTACATAACTTTCTTAATGGTTTCTAAAGTGCTATTGTAGATTCAATCTAATTACAAAACATGCAGTTTTAGACCTATGCTTTTTGATCATTATACAACAGGGAGGGCAGTATATCGCTATCTTACTGTAACAATATATATAAAGTCAGACCGCTTAGTCTAACAAAGGATGTACGATGGGATATAAGAAGCTTATTATTAATAACTTCCCTATCATGTATATTAACTGCCGGAAGTTATCAGCGTATGATCAGCTTGTAAACAGCCAGTGTAATGCGAATTTATCATGTACACATACAATGTGCTTGTTCATACTTTCGTAAATACAGACACAATAGACTCAGCAACATGTGCACACTGAAATATTAACTTTGTTTATATTTCGGTACTGAAATACCAAAATTCTTTATGTAAATAAGATTTTTATATAATAGGCAAGTGAGCATAACCTGATAGAATGACATAGTTATTTAATCAGCATCAACGCAAGTCACATGAGATTTTAGCTCACCTGGTCCAAAGGACCGAGGTGAGATTACGGGATACCGCAGCCTCCGGCGTCCGTCAACAATCGACTTCTTCTCCATAACCGCTGGTCGGATTTCAATAAAATTTGACTGGTAGCATCCTTATGGGCTACTAACTGACAATTGTACAAATGATGGGGCTGACCCCCCAGGGGCCTGAGGGGCGGGGCCAAAAGGGGTCAATTTGGCTATTTCCATATAAACGACTTCTTCTCTGAAACCAAGCATGGGATAGCACCCATAATGCAATGGTAGCATCCTTACAGGGTGGGGATTCAAAATTGTACAAATGATGGGGCTGACCCCCCGGGGGCCTGAGGGGCGGGGTCAAATGGGGTCAATTTGGCTATTTCCATATAAACGACTTCTTCTCTGAAACTAAGCATGAGATAGCACTCATAATGCAATTGTAGTATCGTTATAGGGTGGGGATTCAAAATTGTACAAATGATGGGGCTGACTCCCGGGGGGGCTGAGGGGCGGGGTCAAAAGGGGTCAATTTGGCTATTTCCATATAAACGACTTCTTCTCTGAAACCAAGCATGGGATAGCACCCATAATGCAATGATATCATCCTTATAGGGTGGGGATTCAAAATTGTACAAATAATGGGGCTGACCCCCCGGGGGCCTGAGGGGCGGGGTCAAAAGGGGTCAATTTGGCTATTTCCATATAAATGACTTCTTCTCTGCAACTAAGCATGGTATAGCACCCATAATGCAATGGTAGCATCCTTGTAGGCTGGGGATTCCAAATTGAGCAAATGATAGGGCTGACCCCCGGGGGCCTGAGGGGCGGGGTCAAAAGTGGTCAATTTCCATATAAATTATTTTTTCTCTGCAACTTAACATGGGATTGCGCTCATTATGCAATGGTTACATCCTTATAGGGTTTGGATTCAAAAGTTTTGCAAATGATGGGGCTGACCCCCCCCCCCGGGAGCCTGAAGGGTGGGGTCAAAAGGGGTCAATTTAGCTATTTCCATATAAACGACTTCTTCTCTGCAACTAAGAATGGAAGAGCACTTACAATGCAATGGTAGCATCCTTGATTTGGGCTCTGTCCGTCCGTCCGTCCGTCCGTCCGAGTATCGTTTCCGGGCTATAACTCCTAAACCGTTCAACTTGGCTACACGAAACTTTCTGTACATGTTAGGCTAGTGCTCTAGTTGTGCCTTTTTCTAATGGGAACCTTCCATTTTCAATACTTTTTCTGTTACCATGGAAACTTATTAAAAAATACCATATTATTAAAGTTTCCTTACTATTCCGGGCTATAACTCGAAAACCGTTCAACTTGGCTACACGAAACTTTCTGTACATGTTAGGCTAGTGCTCTAGTTGTGCCTTTTTCTAATGGGAACCTTCCATTTTCAATACTTTTTCTGTTACCATGGAAACTTATTAAAAAATACCATATTATTAAAGTTTCCTTACTATTCCGGGCTATAACTCGAAAACCGTTCAACTTGGCTACATGAAACTTTCTGTACATGTTAGGCTAGTGCTCTAGTTGTGCCTTTTGCTAATGGGAACCTTTCATTTTCGATACTTTTTCTGTTACCATGGAAACTTATTCAAAAATACCATATTATTAAAGTTTCCTTTCTATTCCGGGCTATAACTCGAAAACCGTTCAATTTGGCTACACGAAACTTTCTGTACATGTTAGGCTAGTGCTCTAGCTGTGCCTTTTTCTAATGGGAACCTTCCATTTTCAATACTTTTTCTGTTACCATGGAAATTTATTAAAAAATACCATATTATTAAAGTTTCCTTTCTATTCCGGGCTATAATCGAAAACCATTCAACTTGGCTACACGAAACTTTCTGTACATGTTAGGCTAGTGCTCTAGTTGTGCCTTTTGCTAATGGGAACCTTTCATTTTCGATACTTTTTCTGTTACTATGGAAACTTATTCAAAAATACCATATTATTAAAGTTTCCTTTCTATTTCAGGCTATAACTCAAAAACCGTTCAACTTGGCTACACGAAACTTTCTGTACATGTTAGGCTAGTGCTCTAGTTGTGCCTTTTGCTAATGGGAATCTTTCATTTTAAACTCTTAGTTACAATGAGCTTCATTTATTTTATGTTTGAGCTTTCATACACAACTGGGCGCGGGGGATAATGCCAAGCTTTGCGGCTCCTTGTAGAGTTGGGATTTGAAATTGTACAAATGATAGGGCTGACCCCCGGGGCCTTAAACGGCAATAGATGCGAGGTCAAAAAGGTCAATTAGGCTACTATTTTCATATAAATTACTTTGTCTCTGAACATATGTATTGGATAGCATATTTGTATGGTATCAATAGCATCATATTATGGTTGTGATTCAAAATTAAACTTTGGGAGTCAATTTTGCTTATTTTTTCTAATTGTCAGATTCTTGTGATAATTAACAAAAAACCAGGTGATCGATACAGGCCCTCTGGGCCTCTTGTTTTAACTTACAAAGGTTGCATGCCAAGGAGATCCCAAAAGGCCTTTACTTTTTCACACTGAAAGTGGTAACATCATTCATAAGGTGTTTTCTAAGGGGATCCCATATTAACATATATGTGTTCTGTTCACAAATCTGCAGTTATGAAAATTAATTTGTTCTTATCAATAGATTAACACATATTGATACATAGTTGAAAGATAGCTAAGACTGACTTAAGTAAGGATTTTTTTGTTGATTTTCAGATTCCTTGGTGTGTGTGTACATGAAGGACAACTACATGCCTTGACGGAGGTAAGATTCATTTATATATGTCTATAACCAAACCTACACACCTTTTTCTAGTAAATCTAAATTCTTTTAGCTTAAATTATATATCTGTATTAAATTTAATATATTGTTCGGAAATTTTATTTAAAAAAAAATATTTTTGACGAAAAATGATTGAATAAATAAAGGACTAGTGACATTCGTATGTTTTCTGCTTATAGTATGTATTCATTAATCACTTGGTACAATTGTTTCCTGAATACTCTTTGAAAATATGTTTAAAGGAAATAAAATATATACATAAATACCCCTAATGTCTATATCTGTACAGGAATATTAGTTGAGAAATTTCCCATTGTGGAAAAACTTGGTATGTTAAAAATAATGTCATCCATCAAAAAGATATAATAAATTTAATTTTAAGGAAATTTTCAGTAACCTAATAAATCAACAGAAAGAATTATTGGATCAGAGTTAAATGATTGCCTTTTCGAATGATCTAAAGCTAGCTATATATACACCCTGGTACCTGTTGATAAGGGTGGGGGAGAGGGGAGGGGGTAGTAAGGCACGCTGCCCCAGCATAAAAATTACAGGTAGCAGGTGTGCTGTTACTATAGACATAATTCTGTGAATCTGATAGATTTACCAGGAGATGATGGCCATCAGAAACGTTAGATTCTGTCTGTAGATGTTACGTTGGCCTGGTAGTGGTTACCAAGTGTATGTTAATGGTTCTCCATGGTGTTAATTATAGGGGCTGTTACAGTTAGTGTCAACATGCTGAGGTTTTACCACTACAGAAAGTGTTGTCAGCATGTAGGCAGAATTATCTACTGCACATGTTATAGGAGTTTTGGAGAAAATGGTCTGTTAATATTTGTATATTCTCAAAAATTTTCAATTTTTAGGCAAGTTTATCAGTAAAACTTTCCCAAGTTTTTAACTATCCAAAAAGTGGTTTAAGACTTTTGAAAAACAGTATTTTAAAGGATAATCTTCCTCAGCCCTCGCAGAAAGTAGACTTTCTTCCAAAACATGAGGTGAAATAGACAAATTATGCTAAGGAATGACAGTGTACAGATGTATAACTAAGTGTTGTTTTGTAAAGGCTGTGTTGGCAGCTAGACATAAAGGGAATCATTTCAGCCTTCACCTACCCACCTACTCACTCTAGGACAGACACAGGGGGACTTTCGGTACAGCGGCTGACACACCAGGGTACATAATTGTGTAAAATTACTCTCTTGGACAGACACAGGGGGACTTACGGTACAGTAGCTGACACACCAGGGGACATAATTGTGTAAAATTACACTCTTGGACAGACACAGGGGGACTTAGGGTACAGTGGCTGACAGACCAGGTCATGATTCTCAAAACAAACTTACATGAGTTACATAAGGAGAAAACTTAAGTTCTGACTTAAGTCTGCACTTTTGTTTCGAGAAATATGGGTCAGGGGACATGATTATGTAAAATTACACTTTATGACAGAGACAGAGGGAACTTGTGGTAATATGGCTGACTGACTAGGGGGAGATAATTATGTAAAATTACTCTAGGACAGAGACTGGGGGAACTCGTGGTACCGTGGCTGACTGACTAGGGGGAGATGTTTATGTAAAATTACACTCTAGGACAGAGACAGAGGGAACTCATGGTACCGTGGCTGACTGACTAGAGGGAGGTAACCATGTAAAATCACACTCTGGGAGTAATCTATTAAAATTGAGATGCCTTACAGTCTTAGGGGGTAATAGCCAGTTTTAGGGGTTATTGGGCAGTCTTAGGGGTTATTATATAGCCATGCAGTTTTAGGGGCTATTGGCCAGACAACCAGTAAGGAAATAAAGACTGTGCTTTGTGATGTTAATATGGCTGGTGACCAGTCTGTGTTCAGTACTGTGGCATACATGCATAAATTTATCATCAATTACGTGATTACGTAGCTATGGTATAATGGTGAAAAAACCTGGAGGATATAGGGCACTGCTGATGATTAATAGAAATCATTGTCTGTGATGTATTGGTCAGGACTGCAGGTCTAAATTAAGTCTTTTGTGACAGCTTATATGGCTCTGGTCACAATTCTCTCATAAAAAGGACATGCAGAGGAAATGATTGGAGTAACTACAGAAATGTGTGTACTGATTTCTCTTGTTGGATATAGTTATACACATGTAAAGTCAGACATTCAGATTACATATTAATGAAGCCTTGCTCTAAAATAAAGATGTTAGGTAACATAATGCATTGAGAGTCAATTTTGGGAAATGAGGTAGATATGATTATTAGAAAAAAAATGACCACAGAAATGTGTTCCGTGTTGCCAGGTGTAAATGGCCTGGAGTCACGGTTTGCTGCCATCACAGGTGTGAACAGGTCATCCGTCACACTAAATACCTAATCATTATATACCTGTATATTCTGATGTTTTATCCTCTCTATATAATGGCCAGCATATCAATATGTCTGTTTAACGAGAGCTCTCGGATCATTCTGACCGGTACTGACCTGTAGGGTCATTCAGCTTTCAATAATGATATAATTATGAATTACTCTATCATCTTCGTAAAGAGATATATTGTTTATAACTGTGAAGGTTAGCATTGCTATAGATTTATGTAATTCTTCATGTAGAAATAATAATACTAAAAATCAAATACTCCTATAACACAATGTTAACTGATAATAAAGAGTGAGTGACCCATTTAATCAATGATTCCTGTAGATATTTTCAGAAGAGCATATTACGGTATATAAAAAGACAAGTACATCTTTATAACAAAATATTTGACCTTTCAAAGGAGCCTTTTACCTGGGATTCTAGGGTCTTAATGTATACCTTCATGTTTGACCCTATATATAACAACCCTTCAAGGAAAACATCTATATTTAAAACTTCAGATTTCTATAGTGACTTTGTCTTGTCTTGTCAAAAGATCTTATTGATTATTGATATAAAATTTGTTGAATCCATATTGTCATGCAGTTTTCAAAAATGTAAATTTTACATTACGACCATTATTCCTTTACTACTGTACAACATGTGAAGCAATAAATGCAGACTGAATGCAAGGGCAAATAGAATTTATTCAGTCAGTAATATGACCACATTACCACAAGTCCACAAGTTTTACAGAGCTATAATACAAAGTTACTGGTAATATTTGATGATTTTTATGATGAATTTCGTATTTGATATTTCAGTATATGGATCGAGGCGGGTTAAATGAAGTCCTGGCAGACAAGACACTAGAACTACCATGGACAACCAAGATCAAGTTGGCCTTAGACATTGCCAGTGGGATGAAATACCTTCACTCCAGAAGCGTGTTTCATCGTGACCTTACGTCCAGGGTAAATGGTTCTTTTATTCTATATATATCAAATAATCTCTTGACTATCATAACCTCCCATTTAGGGTAAATCAGAAACTTGAAAATGCATGACTACAAAAATTTAGTCTTCAAAAGGCAGGTGTACATAATAGTAGAGATGCTTTGTTTTGTGTGGGTCTGTCTGAGGAGTCTAGTCCTCTATTACTAGTGAACGTTTCCTTGAATTTATAACAAGTGTGTCTGATAGTATATATAACACAATCAATTTTGATTAATGAAGATGGTTTTCTGACCCTTGCCCTTTGCCTCTCTGTATGACACTCATTCTCCATGTCAAACATTACTAAAGATCTGCTTCTCAATAAAGGATTTGTCACAGACACAGTGTTAGTAAAATATCTAAAAAAAATGACACATTGACAGTAAGCCTGATAGCCTGACATAAAACGGTTACATATCATCAACAGATATACATATATTCCTTGTCATTTATTTAGTTTTAAGTGTATAGATTAAAAGATATCTCCTGAGATGACTTCTCATGCATCATGATTGTGCAACTTCTCAAAATATTGATGAACATGTAGAGGTCTGGATTATAACGTCTGTTGATGTTAGCTTGTACCACAAGTAGGGTTATCATAAATGTCGCAGGGGTGACCATGTGTTTCTATGGATATGAATATAGATAGAATGATAAATGCCCGGGAAGTCAGAGGTGGACTATCGTGTCACGCCTAGGACACCAAGGTCTGCTGAGTCTGCATGTATTTTCATATATTTACATGGAAAATCAGTCAATTATCCATACAAAATAACATAAAAGTACATTCTCTCAGAGTCTTCCTATTTTCACTTCATATTAAAATGTTCTGGTTCATGTATTCCGTCTTTGTACCAATTATTTTACAATTCCAATGTTAATTTTGTGTGGCTGAAGTTTGTACAGAAAGTTGGCACCTTTTCATTACAAAGTTAATATCACACAGATATGATTCATGTTTTGTAATTTTCTATTCCTGTGTATTCATAATTGACTCATTATTTGTACTTACTTTTATATATGTAGTGTCCTTATGACCTGAGAATGAAAGAAACACTTCAATTTGCTCGTGATTTGTTGATAAGAAACTAGAAAATGAGTTGAGGATTATCAAAAGAATCCACAATTTCATCCATAATGTACTTCATGAAGTCATATTTCTTTAGGTAAACTAGTATTCAATTTATAACTAAACCTTTGCCAAAATTTGCTCTCTCTCATGCGTCAAACAGTTCATTCATGAAATATTTTACTAAAACAGCATTATAGGAGTGAAATCATAAGAGTCCAGGTGTGCTTTTCGTCGTCCCTTTGTCCTTTTTAAGCATAAAAATGAAAAGGTTCATTCCAATTACATAAGGGGACCCCATTTTATCTGAGAAGGACCCTATTCGTGGAACACCTAGCACAAACCCTGACAGTATTTGATCATGTAGTTTTAGAAGTAATTTGTATCATTTGGTTAAGGTCGCCTGTTGATATCTCGTTTGACCTATTGTGGTCATCTTTTGTCCAACCCTTTGTGTCACAAATTCTTAAAAAGTATAGCTAGGTTATAATGATTGGCCAATTACATGCTGGGAGGAATGGATATCCAAGTCATTAATTCTATGGACAAAACCTTTATCTACTTTTTACTTTTTTATAGCCCTGGGGATAAAAATGTGTTAATTGTAAGCTAAATTAACACCTATAACTATATATGTATTTCAGAACTCACAATGAGCATTACAACCAGACTATGGACTTCTCATTAGGAAAAGATTATGTAAAGATATCAAAACAATGGCAGTAGTTTATGTCCAAACAGTAAACTGTGTATAAACATTAAGGGTTCATACGGGAAACTTTAAATTAAACGATGTTATTAGTCAGGGTTGTTTAAGGATGTCTGCCAGATTTTGTGCCAGAACACTGCCCCAAATCTCTCTGTAGTAGGGTGTGTTAGTGGTAGAATGTCATACACCTTAACCACAGAGCCAGCTCAGACACTGTTGATGTATAGATACTCCCATACTTTAAACTGTGAGATGTGTGTCTATGACAAATTATATCATGACTGTATTTGTAAGAGCATTAGATGTAATACAAGAGGTTCTTCAGTCAAATATTATAGAGCTATTTGTAATTCTACCCTGAGATGTAAAGTACCCTCCTAAATAAGTTGTTGTGTTGTGTATTGCCGACTTATATTTGTCACCACATTTCACACGTGTTTCATGTTTCAAGTATGTTATGACTTTGTCTCGAATGATGTTTCTATGTGGGGTCTTCATAAAGGAATATTTTGGTGGCGTCTGAGCGGAAATACATATTTTCGTTTTCTTTGATTTTCCTTGACATTTTTGCTTTGTGTTTCCTTACTTTGATATAATTACTACCACTTAAGGAGCTTAGGGGAAATGGGTGAAAATATCAAGAATTTTAAGATACAGAAACTTAGTAATATCTGCTTGTAGATTCATGCATGTACAAATGTATTATGATTAATAATGTAACTTGATATAATTAATCAGTATTGGATGTAAAGAACTTGGAATTTGGTGTTCTAATGGCCAAAGTATTCCTAATATATATGTGATATATTGTCTGGTTTGATCAATGTTGTGATTGTCTATTCACAAATGCACCCTGTCTACTCTCTATACTGTTTGTGGTCATTTTGTCTCTCTCTGAGGTTGACTGTAGTATTTCACATTTTTTGTGACAGGAAGTTTCTGATAGGTAATTACTATTGTTCTGGTGAGTCTTCATAAGAATGGCATTTATATGAAGAATTGGACTCCTTTTTATGTGGTTTAAATTCTTGCTCACCCAAGGTGTCTATCACTTAACCTAGGGATATAGGTGGACAGTTTAGAGGTCTTCCTTTTAATTTTCTGAAAAGTTCCTTTGATATATATTGGACATTATGACTTCTAGTTATACTACCAGACAAAAGAGGCAGTGTATACAAAACACATATCTCTTATGACGATGAAAATTTACACTTTATTTGAAAGTGGAATTCTCCCACTTAAATGTTGAATTGTTTATTTATTGTCTTCAGACATTGCATGGTCTGGTTATGACATGGAAAATTTGGTTTTCATCATTTACTATATTAGAAACTCCAGATTTCCATTCAATGGTATTAAGTGTGGTGAAGTATGACTCTTCAGAAGTTGTTATATCTAGATTAAATCTGATTGGTCAATTCAAGTACATCCTTATTGTGATTGGCTAAAATCTAGGTGAGGAAGCTGTAAGGTCAACAGAGGGTCAATAAGCATATCCTCTCCATTAAAGTAACATTTACACATGTGATACACATTGTCATCTCATTGTTGATAAATGATGACAGAGATAGACATTGATTGAGGGATTACCATTTCAATTTTATTTTTGAGAAGTTTCTCTTTGATATGGCCATAGGTCTATTAACACTAAGGTAATTTTGTACAGGCAGGTTAAGAATAAGCTCGGGTCCCTATTTCTCAAAACAAATTTTTGTCAAAAGTTTTCACATAGGTTACTTATAGTAAAAATCTAAAGTTTTGACTTGGGTCAGTGATTTTTGTTTCGAAAAAATCAGTACCAGGTCATCTTGTAATTAGAATTCTTGTCTGGGTATATGAAAAGCTATTCAAGAAAACTAGTTGGTACACTGTATAATAAAAACAGTTTTGTATAAAATACCTATGAAACATGTCACGCTATCTGTATATTATTCTATTGAAAACAGGTTAATTGTCCCTGATAGTGTAATGCAGAGAAAGTGGGTCAGCCATTTAGATGTTGTAATATAAACATATGTCTCTGTATGTAACACACTTGAGCTGTTCTCCAGGATGTTACAGTCTTGAAAACTTTAACCATTAAGATACTTGGGCTTAAGCTTCTGTACCTATATCCACTTTCAGATTTAGTTATGCAGATGTTTACCCTACACATTACCTACCTGATATCACATCCATAGAGTAAACACAGACAGCTGACTTAGGAAATATAGAACTTATAAACAGGAAGGTGAAATATCTCGTGTGAAATAGGAAAAGTAGGAACATTTGCATAGCAAGGATTGTTACCCATGTGCATTAGTGCAAGATATATATCATTCTTGTCTGAGTAATAAAGATAAAGTGACGAAAGTTGCAGCTACCTGAATCACTCATAGTGCAATGAAATACAGTCAAACCTGTCTGTAAAAACTACTCAAGGGACAAAAAAATAGTCTTTATAAAACCAAGTGGTCATTATACACAGAGCAATTGGTGTTTAAATGGACCATATGGGACACTGAGAATGTGGTCTTAATACAGAGGTGGTCGCTTAGGCAGATTTGACTTTACATACTTTGTTCTGTTACCCAGAAACTCCCAATTTATCAAAGACCAACAATGGCTTGATTCAGTTAGGCGAATTATCCACTATTTCTAAATCAAAAGTACAATTGTGAGGCGAATTATCCACTATTTCTAGATCAATTATACTATTGTGATATATTGTGTTTACAAATTGAAATTAAAAATGAAGAAAAAAAATGAAAAAGTTTATGTTTGATTTTGTTTGTTTTAGAATGTGCTTCTGTGTGGTGACGAAGGAAACTTGGCCGCGGTGGTGGCAGACTTTGGTTTGGCTGCCAAGATACCTGATCCTCTGTAAGTTACTGTACATCTACCTGGTACAATATATTGATTTAAGTTATATACTGTGTAACATTAATTATGTGTGGGTACTTTCTTTAGTGGATTGTAACTTTCAAATCATTTCAAGGATAGATAAATTCATGGTTATAGCAATGGAGCAACAATAATAATAATGTATAAATTAGTGTCATTCATTGTTTTATATTTGTGGTTCCATATATAGCAACCATTTCTACACAATGAAAATGTACGGTTACATAGTTCTGATGAAGATGTACAAATGTACACTGATCCTAACTACCGCTGTAATCTAGCTTCTACAGAAATCTGATCATTTCATTGAATATCTGTAGATCAGACTATTGTGATCTACAGCTTATTGGGTGTGGAATGACATATTGGCCAGTCTGGGTCACAGTAAGTCAGACAGTCCAAGGGTTTATCTCCATAGGGCTGTACAGTAGGGGATTATCAGATCAATGGCTAATAGATAGAGATGGATCGGTCCAATCACAGGATTTAATTACCCCCAACATTGTCATTGTGATGTCGGCATAGTGATTTATTGGGTACACCACTTACTCTGATAACGACAGGCGACATCATTGTCTCTGTGGGAAACGACAGTCGACACGGTAAAACGACAGCCGACACTGTAGCCTGGCTGAGAGTCTGGTTATTTCTGGACATATACCATACCCAGGGGAACACTAATATATAACTAGTAATTAGATATATACCCAATAGGCCTGGTTATCAGCAATAAGTCATAGTAAACTAATTAGCATCACATATTATGATTTGGTCAGTGAGGATTTAGTTGTAGTCATTTAAGATATATGTCAGGTGAACTGAGGTAGGATGACCTCTTGTCCAAGGTATATGGTTTACAATAAGTGATGAGTTTGTATAGAATGCGTTATGACTGCATGTATTGGAGGTGTTATAAAACAGTTGGAAAAAAATAAACTATTTCTTCCATAATTGACAGCCCCTCACCCTGAATTATCTCAAAATCTCAATTATCCCTGTACTTGTATTTAAGTTGCTCAAACTTTTAGATCAATACAGTTAATTGTTTATGGTGTACCTGTAAATATTTTGAAATTAAGGGCAATTTTTATCATCAGGAAATTATCGTATTCTGATAAGGTACTACAGAGAGTAAATACGGTTATCATGTAAAACTTTCCATGTCATTAAACTAGTATATCAACCAGAATGTACAAGATCAAGCCTCTTAGTAATACTACCAGCTGTACAGAGATTGGGTGTCATGTTTAGGAGATATTGGGCACTTGTTGTTCAGCTTAATTGACCTCTATTAACTTATAGATGGCCTATATGCCTTTTAACACCTATTTAGGCATATCATACCCACTTATAAACCAGTGTATTAATATCGGTTTATATTTTTGACACAATTAAATAACGATTACCGGTATGAAAATCCTAAAATATAAGTAAACCTAGAGTGAGAATTAAATAAGGAAGTGATTATTGAAATATTGTGGACTATAGTGTAGGCTGAAGATGGTGACATTGGTTGTTTATAAGGTAACTTTTTATGTGTGACTTAAATGAAAACTGCAATCCTCTAAGGCAGTTATGACACACGTTGATATATTGTAGTCTATTTATTACTCAGTCAGTCTATCTGTCTGGTTGGTGCTTGTTCTTTTTGTAATTGATTGTAAACAAAACTGTCAAAGTCGACAAATTGGGAAACAACAGATATTTTGGTAGAGCTAAATTTACATGTGCAGTGTAAGCACTTGGCTATTATCCCAGGAACTTTCCGTGGTATACCACTTACCAGTGTACTCTAAACTGGTCTTGGCACCGCTTAGTAAAATCTTCTCATCTTTCTTTTTTTCTGACATTCTCTTTGCCATTATCGTTGTAACATCAATTCTTTTTAGAAGCAGCAGACATTGTATCAGTTGCCTAGTTTTATCCATAACCTTTTGATGACAAATTTAAGGATCTGTTAATTTGACTGTGTGAGCTTCATGTTGAGATATTACAGTCACATCCATAATGTATTCATTCATTAAAAATCAAGTGGAGAAAAAGAAAAAAAATCGTATCGAAACAGAATATTTATAAAGCTTACATTTGGTGCTATGGTTATATATCTAAACATGGTAGCAAGGTTCACTGATTGAAAACCTGTCAACTTAATGCTAAGTTCAAAAGTTCAATTGTCACTTTTGGTAGATATTATAAAGTGGAGTTATAGCCCTTTGTTGAAATATAAACATGATTTTCTATTTGACATTTTATATATTCTGACCTAAAATTAATCATGTTTACCTACAATATGCTCTGCAAGTTGTGGATACATTTATAAATTCTGTGATTTTTTTTGTGTGTTTAACATTTTATGTTATATGTATTTTACAGAGATAAAGAGAACTGCCTGCCCATCGTTGGTTCTCCTTACTGGATGGCGCCGGAGGTTCTACATAATAAGTGGTACAACGAAAAGGTAACTGTTTCTTCTGCTAGGAAAATCAGCTGTGATAATAGTGTTATAGATAAAGAAAACAAATGTATTCTAAGACATTTAAAAATATCAAAAAGATGAGAAATAATCCACAGATAAAAGAATATTGGATAGTTTATTTATTTTATATAGATTTATATACAGTGTATGTGTATTTATTGTCATTGAAAAATCGAAACCTATAGTTAATTTATTAATAATTTTAATTTCTATGTCATTTTCATTTCATTTGCTAACATAATAAACAGGATCTGAAGAGTAGGATTTTACATTTGAAACTTTGCTTTGCAGGCTGATATCTTCTCCTTTGGAATCATCCTATGTGAAATCATAGCCAGGATAGATGCTGACCCAGAAGTTCTTCCCCGCACATCGGTATGCCATACATAATAATTAACTTCTAATGAATTAAAAATAATTCACCTCCCCCAATTTTACATTGAACTGTTCCAGCCTGATATTTAAAACAACTTCTAATGTCTATACATTATGATAATTAACTTCTAGTGAGTTCATCATTCCTCCTACCCCCAGAAAAAAAAGAAAGAAAAAGAAAGAAAAGACATTACATAAAACTGATTCAGCTTGATATTTAAAAGACTTCAAATGTGTCTTCAGGGATAAATCATTATGCAATATAATTACATTGAAATAATTTCAGTAAGATATTGATAACTGAACCAAGACAGTTGTTAGTTATAGTATAAAGTCCTCTAAAACCTGGCTTTACCAACCCTATATAAGATTAGCTGTTGTCATTCTACTGGATATGATGTGATATTAAGGTGTTATGTCAAAGTGATATGATATTTGTTACAGAACTTTGGTCTGGACTATGTGGCGTTCAGTGGACTGATAGACTACTGTCCTCTCGACTTCCTCCGTCTGGCGTTTACCTGCTGCCATGTAAGTTTAAATGTAATGATTAAAACTTAAGTATACTGCCATTTTCTGAAAATGAAATGATCCTCATAGATATCAACCACAGGGGTGTTGGGGTCCACCATTGGAATCTGATATACATTTAAATTACCTTAGCAGTTTAATTATTATAATCTGACGAAGGCTTGGGATAGGGGAGATAACTCTAATATTTTTTCCCTGCAGATGGATCCTTTGAGAAGACCAACGTTTGCAGAGATTGTCATATCTATTGAACAAATCCTAAGAAACCTGGAGGATGACTCTCTTAAAGAAAACAGAAATGGTGAGACTTAGCATAGATTGATAGGTCTACATTTTATTGTTACAAATGCATTCTTGTGAAAAATGCATGTAAATGAAAATACAGGAAAAAAGGGTAAAGAATTGCTTCTGAATCGTATGAAGCACAGTATTAAAAAGTTTTCCTTAAAAGATAAATGTTGTGTTTAAAACCTTTGTCTTATTCCTTCTCCAATTCTTGAATTTGAAAAAAAGTTGAAATTCTATATGAAAAAAATAAAATTAAAAATTTTCTGTAATTTGTTTGTAGGAGGGTATAAAAGACCAGGCCATAAGCGGTCTTTGTCAGAGGACAACATCTTACAGTTATCAGGGGAGGAGCTGATCGACCCCGGAGACTTCCTCAACACCCCCACACCACAGGCAGAGCTAGGAGAAGCCATGAGTAAAGATGACCAGTTCTACTCGCCAGCTCTATCCAATCCATTTGTTGGCTTTCAGCAGTTCTTGGAAAGGAAAATTCTCGGAACTCCCAAAGGAAAGCAGTCATTTGGTTTTGAATTACCGTCACCATCGAATGCTTTCACGCCTCCTTGTAGTCCCTGTACTCCTGATCCGTACACTGGTCGCCATAGGCACAGGTCAGGTCCACAGAGTCAATCACTACCGTCATCTCCAGTACTGCTGAGGAAAGCAGCGGAGAGACTTCATCAGGAATCCATCCATGGCTCAGCGTCACGCCGACACTCCATGGCACCATCTAAATTCATGTTCAGTCAGAGAACTAGGTCAAAGAGCACGGTGTTCCCTGAAGTACTGGCGTATAGACTTCAGACGGAGTTAGCGGGGAGTGTTGAGAAAGAACTGAGCTCCCAATCAGAGGTATACGATGGTGACGTAGAAACAAATAGTGACTTCACTGGAACTAACAAGTCCAGTGTACATAGACCCAAACGAAAACTATACACAAACGATCAGCCAAGTGTGGGGTCTCCATTCTACAGAGGTGGCTCAGGAGACGGACTAGAACACAGGTGTGAGATGGGTGGTAGTGGGGACGCTTGTAATACCTCCGTCAACAACTGGAACAATGGACTACTGGGCTCCAATCATGATTTGCGTGATTATGTGTCTTCTATCAGCTCAACGGAGTCGTTTATGTCGGTTGATTCTGTGACACCTGTTAGCCCTGTGTCGGACACCAGTTATCCTGACTTCTTTGCTGCCAAAAAAGAAAATGTCAATAGGTATTCAAGATCATCTAGTGAGGATTCAATGGAGAATGTGCGGCAGGGAGGACGTGAACGACACAGGCGAGTCATGGAGACTAAACTCTAACTGATTGGTGCCATGTATCTATAGTACCACATGTTGATATTGAAACACTCAGACGATATCCATTATATTAGGTGTTAAAAAACAAAACTGTTTAGGTTGGAGAGGATTTTGCTGTAGATGATGTTTGATAAAACTAACATTTGGTTTTTTTCCTCTGCTTAAGTAACAGTGTTGGAGCATGAGCTTAGCAAACTGATCCACTGATATATTTCTTGTAATTTTGTAATCCTGTTTTTGATTGTTGAATTTATATTATCGTTGGGTGATGTTGGATACTGTTCCAGTGACAACACCAATATAAAAGACTTGTATATGTGACATTATCCAGATACTAGAAGATACTAGAATGTTCTATAAAACTGCCTTTGAGTATATATGTATGTAAGTGACAGATACATTAGGAGAGCCTCAGGCATCATGTTTCTTGATAAAACTGATTCTATTTATCTAAATAAGTTTGAAACCAAATTTATTGTTCTAATAGTTAACAATGTAATTCATTTTATAGTGTTGTCTATTATGGAAAACTTATACCAATTACCGGCCTCTAAACTGTTAATTATGTACTATAACTATATACCATCAATGGTGATGAGTAGATATTTGCTAGATAATGGTAGATTGTAGTTGAAACTAAGGGGAGATCTCAATTTAACAAGGTTTTTTCCAGTAAACTATGAACCCAAGTTTTGGGACTAATATTGTTAAGGTGTTTCAACCATAGAAGATATTGAATAAATTACAAAAAATGATACAAAGTTTCAGCCTTAAAAAGAAGTAATTTTTGTTTAGTCAATTCATATTCGAATGAGATAACCTAAATAAAAAAAAATGTAAAAGATTCATATTGAAGAAACGTTTAACAGTTTGGTGGTCAGTCTAGATATTGTTCTTCTGAAATCATAGTTCATTAATAGAATCTTACATGGGTCTGTGAAGTGGACAGGGATATCTCAACCCTCGTGAAAGATTTTGGCCGGTCAACCCGAGAATTGCCGAGGGTTGATGGCCAAAATCTTTCACGAGGGTTGAGATATCCCTGTCCACTTCACAGAACCATGTAAGATTCTTTCTCTCCCATACTTGGTAAAAAAAATTGATAATATTCCACTTGGTTTCCAGGTTTTTCATCTCGCCATTATCGCAGGAACTTCGTTATGCATCAAAATTTATGACGTCATCTACAATGCGTGCCGCAGTTATGCCGCATGTATTGATGACGTCACGTTATTGTCTAGCGCATGTGAGCTGTCTTACACACACCCCCCCCCACCCGTGTTAGATAGAGATATCTTTTCCCTGGCAACCGCGGAATATCCCTGTGAAGTATGGGAGAATATTATATCTTATATAATCTTATATTTTATGTAGGGTTGTTTGCTGTTGGTAGTAGGTGTTGGTTGTTGCATCATTATAATAATAATTATGATTAGTATTTTGTATCTGATTATATTACAAGTATTTCACATAAATGATGTTGCAGTTATTACCTGCTTTCAGGAGCAGACAACTCTCCATTACAGCCAGACAAGACAATGAATGTGTGGTAATATTTGAAATGCCCCAGATACTTTATGAATAGAGGTGTTATTTGGAATGTCCCAGATACTTTATGAATGGAGGTGTTAACTTTGTATAGCCTGTTAATAAGAGAAGAATGAAATAACCCGTTGTCCATTAAATGGCAGCTTGAGCATGTAAATAGTTTTGATATAAGTGTTTGTATTAACCATAATCGTGTGTGTCGGTATCAATACTACCCTAATTTTGCTATGAGCTACTGCAACACATCACAGGCATTTGTAATTTTAACATACTGTACGTAGAACATAAAATTTCTGTTGTATTTCTTTTTCATTGTTATGGAAACACTAATAGGGGTACAACAAAAGTTCTTTTACATTTATGGAATCATTGTTACAAATAATAAGATGAACCACAATTGTTTTCCGCCAAATAAATAATCAGAATATTGTGAATCACAAAATAAAGTGCATGTACCCATGGATATGTTATACTGTAAATGGTACATCACTGACACCCTAGGGCCCACTGTCCATTATCCTTGTGATTGTAATGCTGGTAAGTCAATGATGAAGCCCTTACTTTTCGGGTCACAAATTTTGTTTTGATTTTGAAATATTGAGAAATTTGTATTCTTAGTGAAATATTACTAAACTATATTCTTAGTTATATGATTGTTTTTCAAATTGATGATGTATTAAGGAATTAAACAGATTTGATATATAAATCATTAATGAATGAATTATTGATAGGGTTTTGATAGAAAAAACCAGATTAAATAAATATAAATACTTTATGAAGGAATTAATGATAAGCAGTCTTTTTGCTGATAATTCAAAGATGTCTGGACAGTTGAAATGTCTTATTTTTCAATGTTTTTCAATGGATCAAGCTACGATTATAGTTATAACGAATATAATAGCAAAGGTATTTTAAAATAACAACTGCCTGTGATGCAAGTCTTTTGAATATTTATAAAATCTTTTGTCTGTTTCGTGAGATAAAAGTTGATTGCGTCGTGTGATAAATGTTGACTGTGCGATAAGTTTAGGTTGTGAAGATGCATTCGATTGATATGCTTTTGGCATTCTTGTGATTCTTTGTGATTCTTCATTTGTTGTTTCCTACTATAATTTGTTATTTGTTATAAATCTTTATCTACTTGTATGTGCCATCAGTGGTTATACAATCATGTTCAGTATCTTGTGTTCTTCAACAGTTCTTTGCTTATATCTAAATTATGTAAATATGTTGCTAATGTTGTAAAGGGCCTTTTTTTTCGCGGGGGATTATAATTCGCTATATTTGTCATTTGTTTCAAATCCCCAGTGAAATTAACCACATAGCGTGTATGTATATATATACCAAACATGGTGTATAGCAAATTTTAGTTTCATATTAGAAAAACGCAAAATTGACACACTTTACAGTAAACAAATTTATCTTGTATGTCATTTGACTTGTTAAAGACAAGGGAATATGTTATCTGTCAGTGTTTTTCTCTAATTAGTAAAAAATGATTTACTGTCGAAAAGTAAATGAAAAGGCTAAAACAACACTGCACCATAATCATTGTGGTGATGCCTAAGACATGTTTTTGTTGTTTATTGCTATTTATTTGTCAGACGTGCCGTTAATAAATTGTGCATGCAATACTACTGCTTTGGAGTTAAAAATCTACCTATTTTGGTCATCAGAGGTTAAAATGTCCGCGTCATAGAAATAAAGAGGAGCAATATGAATCTTATCGATCCTTCATTATTTATAGGTTTTTTTTTAAGAGGCATTAGCAGATATCAATTAATTGAATCTAAACTACTGTTATTTTGAAATTATTAATAATTATATGGTGAAATTAGTATCTTATTTCTGTCTTTAATTTTAACAATGTTGATGTTCAAATGAATTGCAGACATCATGATATTTGTATTGTTTATACATGTATATTTATTTTTAAAAATTCCTTCAATGAGTATATAAATGAAAAAAAATGAGTTTAATATCCAATTTGTGAAAATAAGTTTCATGGGGAAAAAGTTTACATGAAACTTGTGAATACCTGTATTACTTGTTGTAAAACTATGTTAATGTATAAAGAGTTGTTTATATATGTAACACAAATATTCATAGATGGTTTTTTTCTACATTTGTTAACAAAGTTAAAAGAAGAGTTTAATGAAGAAGACATAATGTATACTTCTTTCTGCATCATTAATGTTTCTTCCTAACTAAACATTCCTCTGTTATTTGTATCGGTAAATCTTGATGAATGTATAGATCGACTGCTCTTGAACGTATTTACTAAGTTCATGCAGGCTTAAGGCAATGTACTTAATGAATTTAATTTTTCAAGGTTTATTTCTTCAGAAAAAATATTATACATATCTGATATAAGCAATGCATTTAAACACATTAAAAGGTTTAGCAGTTAAGAAATATATATATAAACTTTCATTTACAACAAATGAAAACAACATAATTATAGACAAATTAAATAAAAAAGCATAGATATATATATATACCTATATTGAACATTTATATAAAGCCTTATGTTACTTATATGGCGGGAAATAGGTTTCTGGGGAAAACAGTTTCTTGGGGAATCCTTACATCAATTGAAGACCCATGTCCTCTGCTAAATGGCAAAATGAATCACACTGTGTCTAGTGTCAGGGTATTTCATACTTGTCCATATAAATATACATTCTTTCTGGATTACCTTTCAAAATCAATTCGCCATTGCATGATGAAATATAAGTATACTTTAATAGCTACTTTTGACTAAATTTGTTTTTCCTTTAAATTCTATCAACAGTATTTTATCCTGATAAAGTAGAATCCTTGATTTTCATACTTTTACCCTAATTCTGGTTTCTCAGAATTTTCTTTCCTTGTTTTTCTACCTCCTCATTTATTGAAAAAGGTCCCTCTTGTTTACACAACTCTCGTACAATTTTTGATGTTACAGCTACCCGCCATGTGTCTGACCTTCTAACTGGACATAACTCTAAATTTATAACTCTTTATTTTCTACCTCTCCATGTCAACAGAGCTGTCCTAATTTTTTGTTCAGTTGATTTCTCAAACCTTTAAGTTTTTGTTGATTTCTGTTAGAAATGTTTCGATAGGAAACCATTTAATTTTGTTTGCGTATGAATTATACACTTGTTAAGAACTCCTGGCTTGATTTACTTAATTTTGTTTAGAACAATTTTGATATTTTAATTTATGTATTATAGATCATGACATTGTAGTTAGCTGGTCAAGTTTTGATTATTTATTTATGAATTTCAAATACGTTTTAGGTTTTACTTATCTCACTTTTCTCAAAACCTTTGCCAAATCCTGGTCCTCATTAGTAAATGATCCATGGTGTATGAATTTGTATACAATCATTTGAAATTTAGAACTAGAATTATTTATTTGCAGAAGTCTTATATTCATGCATAGGTCATTTCCATGTGCGTACCAGCATTTGGTAATAAGACCCATTAAAGCCCAATATCTATTTCTAGGGTAGGTGACTTATTGATGGGTATAATATAGAAAATACATAAAGACAACCGTCACCAGGTCACCAAATCCGCTGTGTACATGTTTTTGTATTGTATATGAAATTGGCTATTGCATTAAGAGTCCCTATGGCGACTACACAGTCTGTAGTTCACTGATTTTTACTGCAGCTTGACAATGATTTATAATATTATGTGCAATATATAAATAACAGTTACCTCCCTTGTGTCAATCAACATTAGACATTAACACTCGCTGTTAGCAATGATAAGTCTCCTTAACTTTAGCATTCTAATGTCAGAGAGCCAGTTATTGACTGTGTTAGTTTGGCTATATGACTGAGTATTGGTATTAGATGATATTACTGTCTAGTGTGTGATTATTATTATAATTACATAAACTGTTAGTATAAACAAGTTTATGAACCCCTCTTCCGCCATCCCTCTGAAAAAAGATTGAAAAGCAAACATCTTTGTAATTAATCCAGCATATTTAACATTGACTATATCTTCATTTGTCTGCAAGAAACTATAGAAAATGTCCTCAATCTATACACACTCATCCTGGATATTCCAGGTGTCACCACCTTCACTCTCATGGATTATGTTACTGTAATTCACGACAGTGAGACCATCCCCTGGAGTATACAGGATGATACACATGAACAACATGTTGAAATGTTTAAATTACTGGTACGTTTGATAATCATGGTACCTGGTGTTCCTTTCTAACATTAGACTGTATAGTTGTTCTGAGGTAAGCTTGTTCATTTTGACTTTATATTGCTGTTATCGTTATCCAGTAAATATTGACTGTTAAATAGCACTAGAGTTTGTCCCATTACCTCCAGTATATGGTAGGGTTGTTGTAGATATGCACACATAGTGGCAACGAAATACATGGTAGCTGTGATATCCTATAACACACAGAAGCCATGGTCTTTTCAGGAGATATTTCTGTAACAATTTTCAGAACGTTTCTATTGTATTATTGTTTACATTGTCAGAAACCCAATAGATTCTTCACTATAAAACAGAAGAGACTCTTGGGTTTTAGAAGGTATACATTTGGACTCATTTTTTTCAAAATCATTTATTTATAGATATGTATAAAATCTATCTTTGTGTGTTCACGGCATTCATAAACATCTTTTAAAGCAGAATAGCATACACATAATTATATAATGGCATCAATATTGAATTTTTTTCTGTTAAATAGTTTTGTCTTCTTTCAGCAAGAAGATAAGTGTTACATATATGTAACAATGCCACGGTAATGCCAAAATGGTCACTACTGCTAATAGATCTGTTACATCGCCAAGTTAGTTACAATATATTTTTGAATAATATGGATATTTGTTGCATGATTGGTAGGCTGTAGATGGAAGATTAAGTATTGTGTGGCTGTATGAATGGTCAGTTTTCCTGGCAACACGTATGTTATTGTTTTATGAAAATAAGATTTAATTAAACAGTACATGTTAATTCAGAAATGATTGATGGTTTTGTGATTTATTTTACCTACCAATTAAATTGTGATTGAAAGATTGTTTGCTCATTTTATAAATGGTAAATCCAATTTCAAACTCTACATTTGAGATGGATGGCATAGATGAATAGAAGAATTACCTAATGAAATACCTGGTGGTATGAACAAGGACATAAGTTTGTACGAGTATAGTCCAAAGATGAATACAGAGCGATATCTAGTTCATGGAGTCTTGGTGGCCAATGGTCTCGGAATTTGTGTGAAATCTGTTTACAACGTGTTGTCGTCTCAATCAAACTTCCCAGTTTCGGAAATGACAAATTAAAATGTTTCAGACGAGTCAGTTTCTTTTTGCTCCGTCACCTTGGCTATTACATGATGCAGAAACAATTGGTGGCAGCAGAACGCAACCAGAAAAGACTTTATATTACTTTAGTAAAGGCCATAGATTATTGTACCAAAGGCAGTTTAATCTGAATGGCTGTCCGCCATATTTTACCAAATATAACTCTCACCAATCTAAAGGTACGCCATCATCTATTGGTCTTTGTTCTACTGTGAAGAACACACCTACGAATCACCAAGTTAGTATCAGATTGCCAATAGTGTGTAAGTTGAGGCGGAGTGTTTTAACGGTAAGCAATGCATACGTTCGTAGTTACCACTGGTAACACACTAGTGCAGAAATAGAGCGGTTGATTTGACAACTTTGTAGAAACGAGTCTGGCATCAACATGACTACGGAAACAGAATTGAAAGAACATTTAGTTTCACAATGACACCGTTCCAGCAATACTTAACAACGTACAGGGAATCAGGACAATAAAGTATTCTACAGGAAGGAACCTTTCAAGGAACAATAATTGTAACCCTGATGTATTTAATGCACCGTACGGTAGATAATGCAGCTACTAAAATCTCAGCCCGGTACCTGATTTTTAAATTTGACCAGATAATTGTATACTATCTAAATCTCTGATTTGATCGAATCACGATTAATTTTTTTTTATATATATACCGATATACATGCAGTCGAATTTTGTAAGACATTATATCATTCTTCGAAATATTTATGAAAAATGTTCAGTGATACATCAATGTTTATAAACGTGCGCGAATATTTTTTTCTCAAATCAGCGCTCCAGCTCTTTGAGTTGCTCGTCATATTCTTCCTTCAAGATTAATTCCTTCTCTAACATCAGTTGACAGCGGACTTTGGTCAGTGCTTTTCCGAGTTTATTTTCACCATTCCAGGTAGCCCTGTTCCAGGCTCGAGGGTCATCACTGGATAGTCCTATTCCCCAGATCCTGTCCAGTGGACTCGCAAGTACAAGTATTTTAGGATTGCTGGCACAAATTATGATCAGCAGTTCTTTGTTCTGGTTAAACTGTAATCATAAACAAACTCCTTAAGAATATACATGTTGACATGATCAGTAGAACATGTAACAGTAATCACTTCTTAAAAGAGATTACATGCTTAATAAGACCACTTTTTGGGGGTACCAAATTAATATTTTTTTTTAAAATCAAATCTGGTAAAGGGATATAACTCTGACAGAGGGATGTAACCCTAACAGGGGAAGTAACTATGGTAGAGGGAAATAAATCGTGTAGAGGGAAGTAACTCTGGTAAAGGGAAGTAACTATGACAGAGGGAAGCAACTGTGACAAACGCAAGTAACTATGACAGAGGGAAGTAACTCGGGCAGAGAGAAGTTACTCTGGTAGAGGCAAGTTTAACTCTGGCAGAGGAAATCAACTCTGTTAGAGGTATGTAACTCTGGTTTAGGCAAGTACTATGGTAGATGGAAGTAACTCTGGTATAGGGAAGTAATTCCGACAGAGGGAAGTAACTCTGACAGTGGGCTGTAACTCAGGTAAAGGGAAGTAAATCTGACAGAGGGAAGCAACTCTGACAAAGGGGTGTAAATCTGGTAGAGGCAAGTAATTTTGACAGAAAAGTAACTCTGGTAGATTGAAGTAACTCTGACAGATAGAAGTAACTCTGACAGATTGAAGTAACTCTGACAGAAAAAAGTAACTCTGACAGATAGAAGTAACTCTGACAGAGAAAAGTAACTCTGACAGATAGAAGTAACTCTGACAGAGAAAAGTAACTCTGGTAGATTGAAGTAACTCTGACAGATAGAAGTAACTCTGACAGAGAAAAGTAACTCTGACAGATTGAAGTAACTCTGACAGAGAAAAGTAACTGACAGATTGAAGTAACTCTGACAGAGAAAAGTAACTCTGACAGATAGAAGTAACTCTGACAGCGAAAAGTAACTCTGGCAGATTGAAGTAACTCTGACAGATAGAAGTAACTCTGACAGAGAAAAGTAACTCTGACAGATTGAAGTAACTCTGACAGATTGAAGTAACTCTGACAGAGAAAAGTAACTCTGACAGATAGAAGTAACTCTGACAGAGAAAAGTAACTCTGACAGATAGAAGTAACTCTGACAGATAGAATTAACTCTGACAGAGAAAAGTAACTCTGACAGAGAAAAATAACTCTGAAAGAGAAAAGTAACTCTGACAGATAGAAGTAACTCTGACAGAGGTATGTAACTCTGACAGAGAAAAGTAACTCTGACAATTAGAAGTAACTCTGACAGAGAAAAGTAACTCTGACAGATAGAAGTAACTCTGACAGATAGAAGTAACTCTGACAGAAAAAAGTAACTCTGACAGATAGAAGTAACTCTGACAGAAAAAAGTAACTCTGATAGATAGAAGTAACTCTGACAGAGAAAAGTAACTCTGACAGATAGAAGTAACTCTGACAGAGAAAAGTAACTCTGGTAGATTGAAGTAACTCTGACAGATAGAAGTAACGCTGACAGAGAAAAGTAACTCTGACATATAGAAGTAACTCTGACAGAGAGAAGTAACTCTGACAGAGAAAAGTAACTCTGACAGAGAGAAGTAACTCTGACAGAGAAAAGTGACTCTGGTAGATTGAAGTAACTCTGACAGATAGAAGTAACTCTGACAGAGAAAAGTAAGTCTGACAGAGAAAAGTGACTCTGGTAGATTGAAGTAACTCTGACAGATAGAAGTAACTCTGACAGCGAAAAGTAACTCTGGTAGATTGAAGTAACTCTGACAGATAGAAGTAACTCTGACAGATAGAAGTAACTCTGACAGATTGAAGTAACTCTGACAGAGAAAAGTAACTCTGACAGATAGAAGTAACTCTGACAGCGAAAAGTAACTCTGGCAGATTGAAGTAACTCTGACAGATAGAAGTAACTCTGACAGATAGAAGTAACTCTGACAGATTGAAGTAACTCTGACAGAGAAAAGTAACTGACAGATAGTATTAACTCTGACAGATAGAAGTAACTCTGACAGAGAAAAGTATCTCTGAAAGAGAAAAGTAACTCTGACAGATAGAAGTAACTCTGACAGAGAAAAGTAACTCTGACAGAGGTATGCAACTCTGACAGAGAAAAGTAACTCTGACAGATAGAAGTAACTCTGACAGAGAAAAGTAACTCTGACAGATAGAAGTAACTCTGACAGAGAGAAGTAACTCTGACAGAGAAAAGTAACTCTGACAGATAGAAGTAACTCTGACAGATAGAAGTAACTCTGACAGAGAAAAGTAACTCTGACAGATAGAAGTAACTCTGACAGAGAGAAGTAACTCTGACAGATTTAAGTAACTCTGACAGATAGAAGTAACTCTGACAGATAGAAGTAACTCTGACAGAGAAAAGTAACTCTGACAGATAGAAGTAACTCTGACAGAGAGAAGTAACTCTGACAGATTTAAGTAACTCTGACAGAGAAAAGTAACTCTGGTAGATTGAAGTAACTCTGGTAGATTGAAGTAACTCTGACAGATAGAAGTAACTCTGACAGAGAAAAGTAACTCTGACAGATAGAAGTAACTCTGAAAGATAGCAGTAACTCTGACAGAGAAAAGTAACTCTGACAGAGAAAAGTAACTCTGGTAGATTGAAGTAACTCTGACAGATAGAAGTAACTCTGACAGATAGAAGTAACTCTGACAGATAGAAGTAACTCTGGTAGATGAAGGTAACTCTGTTAGAGGCTAGTAACTCTGACAAGTGGAAACAAGCTTATAGTTAGTGTTGCAAGCAACACGCGCCCCCTGTCTTCATCTGCATTCTCTAATCAACGGCAAGTTATTACTGCTTAGTTTTGCTATCATTGTATGAAATTTGAACACATTATGTTGATGTGTCTCAAGTTATCGTTCAGAAACTAAAATTTGTGTAACAATCTATTTTTAGTGACAGTGACTTTTGTAGTTGACCTTTTGCCTCAAAAATTCAATCCCAAGCTGGATTTTCTCATATGCTACCATAGGGTGAAAATTGATCAAAGCACTTGATGTTTTCTCAAGTTATCGCCTAGAAACTGATATTTTGTGAAACAATCTATAGTTAGTATTGGTGACTTTTATAGTTAACCTTTTTACCCCAAATTCAATCCCAAGCTGCATTTTCTCATATACTACCATTGTGTGAAGTTTGATCAAAATCCATCCATTAATTTTCAAGTTATCATTTGGAAACCTAATCCAGACGGATGGCAGTAACTCTGGTAGAGGGAAGTAACTCTGGTAGAGGGAAGTAACCCTGGTAGAGGGAAGTAACTCTGGTAGAGGGAAGTAACTCTGGTAGAGGGAAGTAACTCTGACAGAGGGATGTAACTCTGACAGAGGGAAGTAACTCTGGTAGAGGGATGTAACTCTGGTAGAGGGAAGTAACTCTGGTAGAGGTAAGTAACTCTGGTAGAGGGATGTAACTCTGGTAGATGGAAGTAACTCTGACAGAGGGATGTAACTCTGGCAGAGGGAAGTAACTCTTGTAAAGGGAAGTAACTCTGGCAGAGGGAAGTAACTCTGACAGAGGGATGTAACTCTGGTAGAGGGAAGTAACTCTGGTAGAGGGATGTAACTCTGGTAGAGGGATGTAACTCTGGTAGAGGGTAGTAACTATGATAGAGAGAAGTAACTCTGGTAGAGGGATGTAACTCTGGTAGACGGAAGTAACTCTGACAGAGGGATGTAACTCTGGCAGAGGGAAGTAACTCTTGTTAAGGGAAGTAACTCTGGCAGAGGGAAGTAACTCTAACAGAGGGATGTAACTCTAGTAGAGGGAAGTAACTCTGGTAGAGGGATGTAACTCTGATAGAGGGATGTAACTCTGGTAGAGGGAAGTAACTCTGGTAGAGGGATGTAACTCTGGTAGAGGTAAGTAACTCTGGTAGAGGGATGAAACTCTGGCAGAGGGAAGTAACTCTTGTAGAGGGAAGTAACTCTGACACAAGGAAGTAACTTTTGCAGAGGGAAGTAACTCTGGTAGAGGGATGTAACTCTGACAGAGGAAAGTAACACTGACAGAGGGATGTAACTCTGACAGAGGGAAGTAACTTTGGTAGCGGGAAGTGACTATGGCAGAGGTATGTAACTCTGACAGAGGAATGTATCACTGGTAGAGGGATTAACTCTTGTAGTGGGAAGTAACTCTGGCAGAGGGATGTATATCTTGTAAAGGGATGTATCACTGGTAGAGAGATGTAAATCTGGTAGAGGGATGTAACTCTGGTAGGGGAATGCAACTCTGGTAGATCGAAGTAACTCTGACAAAGGGGTGTAATTCTGGTAGAAGGATGTAAATCTGACAGAGGGATGTAACTCTGGTAGAGGTATGTAACGTTGACAGAGGGATGTATCACGTGTAAAGGGAAGTAACTCTGGTACATTTGGAGAAGGATGTAACTCTTACAGAGGGAAGTAACTCTGACAGAGGGAAGTAACTCTGGTAGAGAGAAGAAACTCTGGTAGAGGGAAGTAACTCTGACAGAGGGAAGTAACTCTGGTAGAGGGAAGTAACTCTGGTAGAGGGAAGTAACTCTGACAGAGGGATGTAACTCTGACAGAGGGAAGTAACACTGGTAGAAGGAAGTAACTCTGACAGAGGGAAATACCCTGGTAGAGGGAAGTAACTCTGGTAGAGAGATGTAACTCTGATAGAGAATGTAACTCTAGTACATTTTGTAAAGGGATGTAACTCTGGAAGAGGGAAGTAACTCTGGCAAAGGGAAGCAACAATGGTTGAGGGAAGTAACTCTGGTAGAGGGAAGTAACGCTAGTAGAGGAAAGAAACTTTTGCTGACAGACGCCTAAAGACTTTAATCTCTATGCTTTTAGCACAGAGATGGAAATCATACATTGGTATATAGGGAACTTTAACTGGTTCATTTAGATACAGCAGTCCCCATCATATGATTGGTCAATGGACTTTAATATACCATAATATGCATATGTACATACATAAGAATTTAAAAAGCGCATTGTGTCTGATGCTAAACTTTTTCATCAGTCTTTTTTTTAAATCTTTCAATTATTAAGCCCTAGCAATTGCTAACTGATTTAATATAAGACCTAGCTAGAAGCTGCCACATATTGTTACAATTTTCTGCACAGCTTAACGATTCACTTGCCTTCAGGGTTTCATCAGACAAATTAAAGGAATATGAAGATATTTCCATATATGCTTATTAAATTTATGCATGGGTTGATTGATAATGTAAATTTCAAACCCACAGCACACATGTACAATGTGTGCTTAATGGCTGTACCTGTATAAATTGTGTATATGGGCTTTGGGCTGGCAACCTGTGCCCTTTAATAGACACTAGGCTTATAATTAGTGTTTCAATAAAATTGAACATAAATTAGTGTTTCAATGTGTATGAATTCCTTTCTAATACTCGATTTTGACAAGCCATAAACTATCTTTGCATATTAAAACATTATCTTGTCCTTTGAATAAGTATAGATTATTAAAAAAACATTACTGTGTGTGCCACTCGGAGCAGATAAATCAACATTAAGCAGAAAAATAAAAGAAAAATTCTGAACCAACCTTAGCCATGTTCCCTTCCTCCACAATGGCGTCACAGTTGGCCTGCCATAAATCCTCGTCAAAGTACCTCACCTGACTTCCGAGCTGCTCCTGTTTCCTAGGTGATATAGTCTCCATAATTTTTCGTGCAGTCCTATAGTCTTCAAACAACACTGGAAACAACAACAAACATTTTAATAGAATACTTTTTGTATTGATACAAAAAAAAACATTCTTCAGGCCGTCTTCTGTTTCACTGAAAATCATCAAAATTTTGTAGGAAAATCACTTAATATTTCAAGCCCAAACAAATGGGGTTCTTTTTGTTGTTTTTTTTTTAAGAAAAGAAATAGTATTCTTTGAAACTGTATCCAGTAGCAATACCTTTGCTATTTCAAAGCATTTGTAATGTTGGGAAAGTTTTAATTTAAATTCAATCACATGATAGTAAGATTTTTATTATTTTAAGTTTGGTGAACTGAATTTTTGTCCTACAAGCCTTCTTATACTACTTGACTTACTGACACAATTTACATTGTCCAGAGTACTTTTTAGTTACCATAATTGACCCGGAAAACACCAATGTAAGTTAAAGGTTATGAAAACTTAGAGGGTTAGATATTTGGATATTAATGGGTTTTTTTGTGTTTTTTTTTTTTTTGTAAATAACCTGACAAAACTTTATGAATTACAGAGCATTGGTACATCTCTACTAATGAAAACACTTTATAACAAAAGATACTTGTTCATGCATAAATGCTATTTGATATAAAATTGATATACAAAATGGGTAGATTTGTGTTGCTTAAAGTTTTGATACATACATACTTGGTATGCTAAAGATGAGAAGAAAAGGTTATGGGGTACTTAAAAGGATGTGAGGCTATTTATTATTGACAAATATTTATTTATCTGCATAAATGTACAGCATTATATTATGTCTCAATAGGGACCCCCATGTCAGAACATCAAATTTGCCTATGCATGTAAACTCACTTGCTTTCCTGTGCATCATGAACTGTTCTGCACAAGTGTATTTTGTGCCATCCACAACAAATTCTGTCATGCACCATTGACTGTACACAGATTCACTCCGCCAAAAATACTCAAACTTTGATTTATTATCATCTTTGTATTTTTCTACAAGGACAGGGTCTACTTCAAAAGTTTTCCCTGCATATTCCACATTGTCCCAGTCATGTCTCTGGTAATGTCCTCCGTGGTGACTGTGGGTGTCTTTAGGTCTGGGTCCTAATTCACTACCTTCTACATGCTCTGTTAAACTGTGCTGTACTTCTCTCTGAGCTCCACACTCTGACATGGGACTGGAGGTAGCCAGTGTACTGTGCTGTACTTCTCTCTGAGCTCCAGACTCTGACATAGGACTGGAGGTAGCCGGGACACAATTAACTGGTCTTTCTGTTGTCAAAGGTGTAGGATGTGTATGTATATTATCTTTAGATGGTAAGGCTGGAAAATCATCAGGTATTTCCGGATATAATCGTATACGTCCAGTTGGTGTCTTTCTCCCTGCTTCACCTTCCCGGGAGGCTGTTGTATAATTCATGCCCATCCTGATTAAGTTTAATTAGAACGCTTCTTGTCTCTATTGACCTGCTGGAAATGCTTGATTTTCTACAAGGGAAAATTTTAATGTTTATGAAATTCGTAAGATCAATTTCGATTTTGTGATAAGTAAATAATAATTATATGTATATAGAATGAATGTCTAGTTCAATGTTTGGTGAATGAAAGCGCCCACTCCTCCCATTTGATTATATTACAAGCCTGAAGGTCCCACCCTTGGCATTCTTCTCTGGCAAGTCAACATGACATTTATTCAAAGAGCAATGTCGATCCTTAATTTCAATGCATATATACAAGATATCTTCATTGCGATATAAGATATCTCATATAGTATATGATGTGTATCATATAGTATATGATGTGTATCATATAGTATATCAGATATCTCATATGATATATAAGATATCTTATATAATATTTGAGCATTTGGTTGAACGAGACAAAGGTATGCATGTATAGATAGGTCGCTATTATAGCCAATATATTTATTGCTGCCATGTCCGAACTGACAACTAGGTTAATAGGAATTAACTGCTTCTGCGTTTTCAATACATCGTTGAATGCAACCAAAGCGTTTGATTCTCCATTTCAGCGCCATCTCCGCCATTGCGAACGATTCAAAAATGTGCTCCTAAGGTCTCCGAATGATGCTCGAGGGAGAAATTAGTTTCTGGTTTTAAATGCTACGAAATCTCATTCTATATAAGATATCTTATAAAGTAACGATATTTCAATTATATAAGATATCTTATATATTAATTAAGATAGCTTATATAGAAAATTAGATAAGATATATTATATACTATATGAGATATATTCTATACATAAATAAGATATCTTATCTAATTTCTATATGATATATCTTATATACTATATAAGATATCTTATGTAATATATGAGATATCTTATATATACTATATGTGAAATTTTACATGCTACATAAGACATCTTATATGTTATATAAGCTATCTTAAATATACTATTTAAGATATCCTATATAGATAAGATATCTTATATACATCAGATTTCTCATATATATATATATATATATAAGATATCTTACACAATTTGATTAAATACGGGATAGACAATGCTCCTTCAATAAATGTTAAATTGGCTTGCCATAGCCTTCAACTGTATATAAATATTCTTGGATATTTAAATGCATTTTGTGGAAAAATTAAATTTTTAAAAAATCAACAACAAGGATGCAAAAAGCTACCATACCTGTTATTTGAAACATATTAAAACATTGTCAAACAAATAAAAGAAGAAACAATCGTGATAAAACCATGTACCGCCGGATCCACCTTTATAATGATAACATTGTGAAATATCTGCCTATAAGATTTTGTTAGAATATGTATTAGTTGAGCGACATATACTACTGATATGAGATACTGTTGCACAATGTTTATTTACCTATAGTATATCTGATACTAGTTCCCATTCAGCAAGGACTTTACTCCAGCCGACTTAATCGTAATCAACATCATCCTCGATATTCCAGGGATTACAATCACTGTCGTTATATCCACCCCTGATTTATGTCATAAAAACACTAACCTCTGGAATACCGAGGACGAATGAACATAGTTTCGTTCCTACAGACCAAGACATCTCTCTATTTTGAATCTTGTACGGGAACAATAATTCGCATATCAAGTTGTCTGTTTAGTAAAATGTGTGCTCTAACAGATAGGTGTCATGTCAAAAGACATATTTCTATTTTTTTTTTCTATAAATCGTTCTCTCCTTTCAGTCAATAACATTGCTTTCATGATATTATCAGGTTATTGTTTAATGTTAAGAGGTTAATAGACGAGACTTTTTTTTAAAAAACTTTACGCCGTGTGACGCATATCCAACCAATAAATAATCAAAAGTGGAATAAGGCCTCATACATGTGTTTACAAGAGTAGCCCCCGTTCATCCCCACTGAAACCGGATTCAAACGATGATTTGAAACACGGTTTACATAACGATCTTCTGTGGACCAACGAAATAAATTCGTTATAGACATGGTTCGTCATACACATATTACAAACAATCTAAAATGAACCTTGACAAATGAAAAGTATAATACGTTATAGCCCGAGATACTCTGGCCCTGAACCAGACTTCTATATATCATAGTGTCTTAGTCTGGCCCTGAACCAGACATCTATATGTCATAGTGTCTTAGTCTGGCCCTGAACCAGACATCTATATGTCATAGTGTCTTAGTCTGGCCCTGAACCAGACATCTATATGTCATAGTGTCTTAGTCTGGCCCTGAACCAGACATCTATATGTCATAGTGTCTTAGTCTGGTGTTAGGGCCTTAGTATCTCGGTAAATTCATTGTTCAGGTGTTTCGTTATATTCAACGGCGTAGCTAGGTCTGGATAGGCCTGCATGCCTGGGGGTGTCCAGGGGCGAAGCCCCGGTAGGGGGTATGGGGGGCGAAGCCCCCCAGAAGCTGACGGGAAATTGTTACAATGTAGTAACCATTTTACTTCTTTGGTAACTTTTAACGTATATACCAATAGTTAAATGGAGGTCACGATATTTAGGTGATAACCATGCAAAACTATATACATTGTATACATACTAGACTCCCGTGACAAGTGCTCGAACAAAAAACACGGATTTTGGCTGTAAATAAATTAGTAAGTAATGGGAGAACTTTGTGTTATTTTAACTGATGAAAAACTTATGGAGAATATTTTAAACATATAAAACATATTTTAAATTTTTAAGTTTACGTGTTGGTTTGTTTATGACAGCGAGTCAAAGACCACTGTCAAAATGGTGGAAATTGCGTAAGAAGGGACCAGTCCTCCACCACCTCAATAAGAAAAAATAAATATTGTATTAATGACTTATTTTTCAACTTATTCTGTTCTATTTCTAACAATTACAACAACAAAAATTCTTTTCTAAATCAAAAATCTGTTCATATTCGTGACACCGGAAATCACGGGTCTCAATATCTTGTTGGAATATCAATGGCCTTGGAGAGAAATATAATGATGACATTTTCAAATCTAAAATAAAATATGATGTAAATATCTGTATGGAAACCTGGGCTGGTGAAAGTTCTGCATCAAAAATACAAGGTTTTAAAACATTTTCAAAAATCAGAAAAAAGAAAAAGAAAGCCAAGCGAAATAGTGGAGGAATAATAATATATATTAGAAACTCCATATCCAAAGGGATTTCATACCTAATAAATGGGTCTCTCTCAAACAATAGAATGTGGATAAAACTCGATAAATGTTTTTTTGGTCGAGATAAGGATATTTATTTGTGTGCAGTGTATGTGCCACCGGCCTCTTCAGCATATTATGATGATGATTTTATCGAGATTGAAAAAATGAAATTTCGAAATTTAGTCTTGATGGAGATATTATTCTTGCAGGTGATTTTAATGCTAGAACGGGAAGACTACCAGACTTCCTACATAACGATGATGTGTCTCCGCATGTCTCGCCATTTTTACCTGTTTATGCTATAGATCACGAGACAAAAGAACGCGATTCCTTAGATGAAATGATTAATGCCCAAGGTCGCCAACTAGTAGATTTATGTATCTCTTCAAGGCTACGGATATTAAATGGGAGATTTTTGGGTGATTTATTGGGTAATTATACTTGTATAAAGCACAATGGTTGTAGCGTTGTTGACTATGTTTTAACTAGTGCAAGCCTGCTTTCCTCAGTAAATTATTTTGTCGTAGAAGAACCAACCTACTTGTCGGATCATGTTCAAACAATTACGTTTTTGGATTGTAAAATATCAAATAATCCTGCAAATTTACCTTTACAAAACACAGATATAAAATCGTATCATTGGGGAAATTATTCAAATGGAAAGCTCATTGAAATTTTGGGAGATGTAACAATTAGAGACGATATAGTGGAACTCCAAACTAAGAATATTCCTTATACTGAGGAAGGAATTGAGAACGCGACTTCTTTAATTACTAACATGTATGAAAAGCTACAAAAACGATGTATGTCTGTTAAAATTAGAAAAACCGGTAAATGCAAGCGAATTAAAAGGGAGCTTTGGACAGATAAGGAATTTTTCAGCCTTCGAAAAACTGTAAATAGACTTGGTAGTAAACTTAAAAAGTCAAGATATGACTTGCAGCTTAGATTAAAATTTCTCTATTATACAAAACAACTTAAAAGGATGAAAAAACCAAAAAGAGAGCTTTCAAACAAACAATACTGGGCAAGATAAATAGTATATCAAATAAAGATTCTAAACAATTGTGGCAAGTGCTTAAAACTCTTAAGCCAAAAAAGCAATGATAACTGTGAAGACCCCCCTAATTGGCAAGAGTTTATTGCACATTTCAAAAACTTGGGGAATCAAAACTTGTACCCAGATACTAAATTTAAGAGGGATATTGAATTGCAACTTGACCAACTAAAAACCCAGTTGCAACATAATGATATCACAGATAGGCCCATTACAATAAAAGAAATAAAAGAAGTAATTAAGCTTTTAAAGAATAATAAATCGGTGGGTCCTGATTCTATTAGTAACGAAATAATCAAATATTCCATAAATATCATGATGCCTCTTTTAGCAAAATATTTTAATGCTATTTTTAGTAGTGGCTGTTATCCAGAGTTTTGGAACAAATCCTTCTTAATTCCTATTTTCAAATCTGGTGATGCAGGTCTACCAACGAATTACAGAGGCATCTCTCTCCAAAGTTGTTTGGCAAAGTTATTCAATTCCATTTTAAACAAAAGGCTTACCATGTTTATGCAAAATATTATATGCCCAAATCAATTTGGGTTTCAAAAAAATAGTAGAACTACTGATGCCTTGTTCGTACTAAAAACATTGTTAACTAAATACTCACAGTCTAAGAGAAAAATCTACGCATGTTTTGTGGACTTCAATAAAGCCTTTGATAGTGTATGGAGAAATGGATTATTATTTAAGCTTGCACAGCATGGTGTCGGAAAAAATATTTTCAAAATTGTTAGTGACATGTATGGAAAAACGCAATCCTCAATAAAATTTAAAACATTCACGACAGAATATTTTAACATTATTCGGGGGGGGGGTAAAACAAGGAGATAGTTTAAGTCCTACCCTTTTCAACATGTACATCAATGATTTACCAGTCATTCTAAATAATAATCCACTACAATTAGGGGATTTAGCAGTAGGTAGTTTGTCATTTGCGGATGATTTATTGATTTTATCAGAAACTCCCGAGGGACTGCAGCAATCATTAATTGAATTGGAAAACTACTGTGAAAAATGGCAGCTTTCAATAAATTCTAAAAAAACAAAAACGATGATTTTCCAAACTAGGCAGAAAAATATAAAAACCAAACATAATGTGAAACCGTTTATGTTTAAAAATCAGGAAATTGAACAAGTCTCTGAGTATAAATATTTAGGTACAACTTTATGTAACAACGGTAAATTCATGCTAGCTGCTAAGGAACTTAGTGTAAAAAGTAGAAAAGTTCTGTTTTCAATTAAGCAATATTTAAATAAAATAGCTGATATGCCCATATGGCTCTGGAAAAAGTTGTATAATTCTTTAGTCAGACCAATCTTAACATATAATTCTGAAATATGGTATGCTGACTTTTACAGTAAAATTGCAAATGCAAGTAAAAGAGCGCATGTGAATAATTCAACATTTGACAAATTTTCAATAATAGATAAAACGCCATTTGAACAAATAAATTTAAAATTTTGCAAAATGGCCCTTGGGGTTGGAAAATATGCAGTAAATGCTGCTTCCAGGGCTGAATTAGGACAATATACACTAGACTGTTTCATTAATACTCAAGCATTGTGTTATTTGGCTAGAATATCACAAGATGACATTAATAATCTTGTAAAAGAGGCTTTGAAGGTCAGTCAAAATATTCATGAAAGTGGATCATATTCGTGGTATTCATACGTATCAAGTATTATCAACGAAAATAACATCACATTTGACATTAAAAGGGGAAAATTCAGTAGGAAGGCACAGGCCAGATTAAAACGGTCGTTAAAAAGATTCATACATGGCAGATTTGACATTATTTTCTCAAGCAAAATGCAGCTTTTAGATTGTAGTAATAAGCTATTTCTATATAGTAAACTTAAACAAAACTATAAAGAGGAATATTATCTCTCTTTGCAAAATTTTGAATATCGAAAATTGTTGACAAAACTTCGGATCAGCAATCACAACCTAGAAATTGAAGCTGGTAGGACAAAAAAGATACCTCGCCAGCACCGGTTATGCAAATTTTGCAATGTACAGTAAATTCTACTGAAAGAAAAAGTTTCTTATCTAAATACAACATTAATTCTATGTTCACAGACTATGAAAATTTAATAAAGTTATTGTCATCTAATGAACCACAACTTCTGCAGGATTTGGGCCTCTTCATTAAAAAGTCGTTTGAACTGAGGAAAGCGGGCTTGCTGAATGCATAAGTTGTTCTTGTTTTATTGTTATTGTGTTATACATGTAATGTTATCTTTGTAATTTGCTATCGATCCTTGTTTGTGGATGTAAAAATGCAAATAAATGAATTGAAAATTAACACACGTTTTAACGGGGCGGAAAGCGAACCAAAATTGATCAATTCACTTTTTCGTTACTAAGGCCAAGAACATGTTGCAATTGCTTTAAGTTGTTTTGCTTTCATTTTTAAGATAATTATATGTTTTTATAATATTTCTAACTTTTCATGCGATGTTGTTTATTTTGGTATTCATAATTGCTTGAGAGATTTTGGTGAAGAAGTCTTCTTCTTTAGTTAAAGTCTTATATTGTCTACGACAAAATTCAAACATATTTAACAACTTGGTAACCGGGTATATATAGACTATTCTAATAAATTTCCAGATTGGCCAATCTTCTAGTCTTTCAAATGTGCACAAAGTTATGTTAGGCATACAGTTGAGCATATCATATGTATTTATACATAATTTATATTCTGCAGCGTTACGCGTATTCAAATGTTGTGTTTTTTCTGACTGTTCAAATGCTTGAGCATGCAAGCATGCACGGGCGCTACGCCACTGATATTCCTGTTATACAGAATAACAGCACTGTTCTAGTAATTATAATGTAATAATATTATACTTTCGTTTTGATATTCTGTTACTTTCGATACTTACAATGACTACAGTGTATTGACAGAGCGACATGGTCGAAATCGTCCACTATAGTGTATAGAGTAGTACATCCGATATATTATAAAACGTAGGAAATTCATCTTAAATAAGTTCTATTTATTAATACCTACCTTGAAATGCTAATATCAGTTTCTCATGTTATCGGACTGTGTTGAGGCATGCGCAGATGCATTTTCTAAAAATAACAATTATAGGAATATCCTCTATCTGATCAACATCCTCGATACTCCAGGGGTTCCGATCACTTACGTTCTTAATATCTACCGTAACGCTCACAAGACGTCAAATTCACAATTTGTGGACTTGCCGTAAAAATTCCCTTCAGAAAGACTTCCATATGTATTATGTAAAAAAAATAATGCCTCGGTGAGAATTTGATATTTTATGTGGTTCAGTTTTATTGCCTAGAAGGTAAATGATATCAAACAAGTACGATAAAAATGCAAACAAACTTTTTATAATGATTTGCATAATCATTACTTTGCTCCATTAGCAGTAATAGGCACCAATTGTAGCTCTAAAGACGACACCATTTTCTGTCTAAAAGTCTTTTGAGCTACAATATTGCAGCTACCCTTGGGCTATCTCATAGTAAAATTGAAGGCAGCTCAGCGGAAAACATTTGACCAATCACAGACCAGCAAAAATTCCTTTAAAGAAGTTATACGGCTCTTTTGATGTACATCAAAGGACTGAATTATCTGTTCAGTTCTGCTGCCTCCAGTTTTACTATGAAATAGTCCAGGGGTGCAGAGATCGTAAGTGATCGGAACCCCTGGAGTATCGAGGATGTCTGATCAAGTGATCTCTTTTCTCGGTTTATCGGCTTTACGTCGTGATCTAGAAGGATCAAGGAATTACCACAATGTCATAACGAGTGTCTATTATTCGTTGGTTAAATTTAATTATTATATACATTATTATATGACTGGTGCTTTTGCTGTATTTTGATTGGTCAATACGTTTCTCAGAACTGCGATATCAACCCCGAAATCGGCGGCAAAAAGCACGCGAGGTTACTGGACTCAGTACCATTATACTTATACTTTTAAGTACTATACAGATAATGAGAGATAGAAACATTTAAATCGAAATATCATAAAAACAACAAATTCAACAATAACGATTTATCCAGGTTCTTCACTTTTTTCAAACATATTATCGATTTCTCTAATAATATTCCATTATTAGTTCACGAATGTAAAACGTTCTTTTGGTTTAATATATTTCTATTGTATCTAATATATACGCATGGGATCGGACACAAGTTTTCAAACTTATATAAAGTCCGCCCCAATACAATTTTACAATATACATAAAATAAAATGACATTTTAAAAAAGATTTTTAGAAGAGAAGTAAAAATAGAATGGAGAGGGTGGTGTACATTGATAAAATGATAAATATCAATAATAACAACACCGGTATAAATTTGTCCTCTTTAAGGATGTACTCCTCGGAGAAGTCAAAATATTCTTGTATTAGACATTTTTTTTCTCATATAGATTTTTGGAAATAGGAGTTCCATAAAAGAAAATGGAAGAAAAAACATATACATACATAGACTCTATGTCCGTTAGTCCGCTAAACCTGCCTATAATATAAGGCTTTTATTTATTTTTTTTCCTTTTATATATTTTGGGCAAAATTAAAAAAAAAAAAAAAAAAAAGCCTAATAATATAGACAGGTTTAGCGGACTACATATGTATATGTCCGTGTGCTCGTTTTTGATCACTCAAAGATAACTAGTTGAAAAAAATATAAATTTTGACGTTTTGACCATATACACATATTACGGGAGTCGATTGAGTTTTACATTCATAAACCACAAAACCATGTTCTTCTCTGTCTTTCGTTTATTCCGGTTTAAAAACCCTACAACAACAAACAATCGTCTATTCATATATACTGACTGACAAGGGACATAACTCGCGCATACATACTAACGATAAATCATAATACCATACATAATATATACTATGAATCTCGAAGTGTATTTTTCGCCTATTTAACTTGTTTGCAAGCATTACTTCGAAAAGATAACATTGCCATTTTCTTAGTAATAAAGTTTTTATTGTTTTACACATATGATTTACATAGTAAATCCGGTATAGACATAGATATACAAAAACGCGAACATCTTTCAGCAGGAATTTTGATAAATTATCGTTACTTGAATTTGTTCTATCTCTGGTTCTTAATACTGATTTTTTATCTATTCTTATTCTACTTATATTAACACATATGGACGTTGAGTCTAATCCTGGCCCTGGCGTTGGCGAGCTCTCTGTTTTCCATCTGAATGTTAGAAGTATTAGAAACAAATTAGATTATATTGAAGATGCAGCTGGGGAATATGATATCTTGTGCTTTACTGAAAGCCATCTTGATGAAAACGTTTGTACCGATGATATTCTTTTATCGGGCTTCCATGCACCATTTAGACTGGATAGAAACAGGGCGGGGGGTGGAGTCATTGTTTACGTTAATAGTCTATTGAAAGTTGACCGTCTAGATCATCTTGAACACCCGGGTGATGAAGTTATTTGGATACGAGTTATCTTGCAACATACCAAATTTATTTTATGTACTGTTTATAGATCTGAAGTTTCAGCTGCGGCTTTTTGGGAAAATTTACAAACCTCTATAGAAAATGCTCTAGATATTTCACCTAACATCATTATTACTGGTGATGTTAATGTTGATTTGCTCAATGTTGCACCAAACCATATTCTTTTGGATATTATGAGTACTTTCAGTTCAACAAATGTAATCAATGAACCTACACGGATAGGTCAGACTAGATCAAGTTTGCTTGACCCAATTCTTTTAAGTCAGTCTATATCTTGTATTGATTCTTCTGTAATAAATATTGATAGATCGATAAGCGATCATGAAGGTTGTATTGTCAGTGTAACTTTGCCATGCGCTTTTAAATCTGTTTATAAGAGAAAAATTTGGTTTAATAAAAGAGCCGATTATGTCAAGTTAAATAATCTTATATCGCAATACTACTGGCGTGAATCTTTGCTTGGTAGTGGGTCTGTAGACAATGCGAGTGAAACTTTTACTAATGTATTTTTAAATTTCATTAAAGAGTGTATACCCTCTAAAGAAGTTACAATAAGGCCGTCCGATAAACCCTGGATGACTTCTGAGCTCAGAACAAATCTAAGAATCCGGGATAGGTTACATAAAATAGCTAGAAAATCTAAGCGTTTTCAGGATATTCTCAATTTTAAAAGACAACGAAACAAAGTAAACAATATGAAAAAGTATTGTCGTTTAAACTTTTATGAAAATGTGCATGGTATAATAGATAAATATTTTACTTCTGACCCAAAGCTTATTGGAAGTTAATCAAACGTTTACTTAACTCTAATGGAACTTCTCAAATTATACCAACTCTTGCAGATCCTGTTACGGATAATATAGTTACGAGTGATGATGAGAAATCAAATTTATTAAATGAGTACTTTTGCAGCATTACTCGTATAAATGAACAAGACGCTCAGATCCCAAATATTACACTGAAAACAAATAAAAGCTTAAATTCTATACAGTTATATCACTCTGAAATCAAAGATGTACTGCAAATATTAAAGCTCGGCAAGGCCTCGGGTCATGATGGTATCAGTCACCATATGTTAAAACATGTTTGTAATACTATTAGTAAACCACTCGAGATACTTTTCAATATGTCTTTGTCATCTGGCATTTATCCGAAACTTTAGAAAATGGCAATTGTTATGCCTTTATTTAAAAAAGGTGATAGACATTCCGTAACAAATTATCGTCCAATATCTCTTTTGTCCACTGTTGGTAAAGTGTTTGAACGTGTTATTTTTAAACATATATTTAATTATTTCATTGAAAATTCATTATTTTATAAATACCAATCTGGTTTCCTCCCAGGACATTCCACTGTTTATCAATTAATTGAAATGTACCATAACATTTGTTTATCCCTCGAAGAAAGAAAACATACATGTATTATCTTTTGTGACATTTCAAAGGCTTTTGACAGGGTGTGGCATTCTGGGTTATATGTAAAGTTAAAGTCCTATGGAATTGGAGGCGAATTATTGGTTTGGTTAAAGGACTACCTAAGTCAAAGAAAGCAAAAGGTATGTGTTAATGATACCTTTTCAAGGTTGGGAAATATTGATGCTGGGGTTCCACAAGGTTCTATCCTAGGCCCTCTATTATTTTTGATATACATAAATGATATTGCAGATGCTTTTGACTCCGCGTCGCGTCTTTTTGCAGATGATACCTCTCTTCAAAGTTCTTCCTCTTCTTGTCTCGTAATTCAAACAACTTTAAACAAAGATCTTGAATCATTAAACACCTGGGCAAAAACATGGCTAGTGTCTTTTAATCCAGATAAAACCGATGTTCTTTTTATTTCTAACAGTAATGAAATAAATGAATTATTAGAATTAGAATTTAATGGTAATATTTTAGACTTTACCGACCGTCATAGGCATTTGGGTGTGGTATTCAATTCTAGTGCCAAATGGGGAGATCACGTGGAAGCAATATATTCTTCAGTAATGAAAAAGTTAAATGTGTTGAGAAAATTGAAATTTTTAATAAAACATGACGCTTTGCTCAGAATTTATCGCGCTTTTATTTTACCTGTACAGATTAGAATACGCATGTGAATTATGGGATGGTTTTTCAAACTCTGACTCGGAAAAATTAGAAAAAGTTCAAAAGGAAGCTGCTAGAATAATAACCGGTCTTCCCTCTTATGCAAGTATCGATTCTCTATATTTTGAAACTGGTTTAGAATCTCTATCTTCTAGAAGGAAAAGGAAAAAACTTCATCTTCTCTAGAAAATGCGCACAAATCAAACTCCTGATTTTCTTACTTCTCTACTTCCTACTACCGTTCAAGATCAAGCTGCCTATCCATTAAGAAATAGAGATGACTATAGAATTCCGTATTACAGACTTTCATCTGCAAACACTTCTTTTCTACCTTCTACTCTTCGCTCTTGGAATAACTTAAAAAACTCTGTTAAGTCAGCAATATCATTGAGCCTTTTTAGAAATTCACTAAAACCGGTTTTTGAATCTTCTCCTTCTTACTTTGGCATTGGTGACCGGAAGTTAAATATATTGCATACAAAACTTAGACATCAATGTAGTTCCCTAAATTACGTTTTGTTTAGGATAAACATTGTGGAAACTCCATGCTGCAACTGTGGACATATTTGTGAGAGTGTACATCACTTTTTTTTCGAATGTAAAAATTATAATGTTGAAAGGTTTAAATTTAATCTTGTTTGGAAATGAGGATCTGTCTCTGGAAACGAACACAGGAATATTTTTATATGTTCAAAACTTTATTACATTAAGCAAAAGATTTTAATATTAGACTAATACCTTTATTGTTATACACCTATCAGTTCTTAAATCACGTTATTTTAGATATTATAGCAAGTTGGTACTAAGGCGACGATTGCTTATGGATTTGATGGAAGACCTGAACAGCTAGGAGAAAGATTTTAGGAGTGTGATGGACATTCTTTTAGAGGGAAGGTAAAGAACGAGATAATTAGTCCAACTGTTGCCGCAAATTATTATTTATTAATTAAGTCGATTTAGTATTACAATTTTAAGACATTGAATTTTCTTCCTCTCCTTACTCCCCCCCCCCCTCTCTCTCTCTCTCTCTCTCTCTCTCTCTCTCTCTCTCTCTCCAAAGTGTTCTTATTTACTATTTAATCATATTTATATATTTCATTACTTTGCATATCATGTTTGTATTCGTTCTGTATTTTGGAAAGGGTGGCAATATAAGTTGCATAAAACTTGTACCCAATCCTTTTGTATATATTTGAAATAAAATATGTTAAATCAAAAATCAATCGAAGAACGGTTTTCAAGGATTTCGACATTTCAGAATATTTCAATAAATAGATTTATCACAACACATTCAGATATCTAAATATCTTCAGGTATCAAATGATATACAATTATTTATGGTACCGTTCACTTTTATGCTAGGTTTACACTATGTTCACGGCGACCACGGTAGCCCCGTTTGTCCGAAACGTGGTGCGCCGTGGAATTTTGGCTATTTTTGTCTCTGTATTCAAGTTGAGCTAGGTCTTGCAAAGTTTTGCCACGGTCTTTTACAGATTACGTGGTGGGCCGTGCATATAGGGGAAAGTGCTGTTCTGGGAGATTAAAGGTACACTACGGCTTTAGCACGGTCTCTCAATGTTACGATCTGATGAGGTCTGCTACGTTTCAAGCTCCGATACGTTTTTCACGGTCCGCCAAGGCTTACAAGGGATGAAAGTCTTATGCAGGGATTTTTTGGAGCATATTAAACAATATTTATTACCGAAGTGTCATTTAAAACACCTTTTAATTACAAAATGTGTTAAAAGAACATAAAATCTTAACTATACTTAGTATAAATATATATAGTTATTATAACCAAGTGTATCTACACAAATATTTTTTTATGTTATGGTTCTCACTTAAGGATGTACTCCTCTGAGAAGTCAAAATTTTCTTGTATTAAACTTTTTTTCTCATATAAATTTTTGGAATGAAGAGTTCATACCATGAAAGAAAATGGAAGAAAAAACATATGTCCGTGTGCTCGTTTTTGAGTTATTGTCACTCAAAGATACCAAAATGACAAAATAGTGGATTTTATTGGAATTTCACCGTTTTGACCACAAACACTAGAATCTAAAGCCATAATTTCCTAATGAGGTGTTTGATATGTATGGATGTTTGTAGAATTTATTTTCCAGTAGTCTTCATTAAAAATATATCAGTTATGATTAATAAGAGTCATATTTTTTCTCAAAATAACAACATATGCTACCCCTACCCCTTAATTTTGAGCTCCAAAATGCACCATTTTCAGCCATTTTTGTCAAATTTAATACTTTATAGAAAAAGTTCTGGTGTTAAACTTTTGTCAATAGTTTGCAGATCAATAGGGAAAGGGTTGTTCTTTCTAAATCAGGCAGAAAAATGGGGGGTCCGTGTGCTTACTTTTTTGCCTCATTTAAATATATGTTATTTTTCAATATTTTTGACTAAAAAATAAAAGTGCTCAAATTACCATTAAATGTAAAAATAAAGTGACAAAAGTGTATCATTTCACACATTAATGTTCAATATTTTAATTAACATGAACCCAGTGAAGATTTACAGCAAAAATTAACTCCATACAGCTGAAAATGCTGACGCAGTGATGATTTAAGTAAAAACAATTTAAGTAAAAAATGGGAAAACGATGGCACTTCTCAAAGCCAAAAAAGACACAATTTCAAAATGGCCGCCAAATGGGCCATTTCTAAAAATCGCTGTGTAAGAAAATCTACTAAAAATAGAAATGTAATTTTTTGACAAAATTTGCTACATACCACATGCTACAGATATTGATAAATCGTATTTGAAAATCACATAACGTTTTTGATCTATGTCGAAACGAGTCTTTAACGGGACTGAAACCACAGAAGAATACATCCTTAATTTGCCTTTTGTAATGAAAGCTTTGGTATGATTTGATAGTTTCAATGTGTTTGATAATGACTATTTCTATTCATTAATACAAATAATTCCATGAAGTAGCAAACATGTACCAGGCTAGGCAATGATACTCCATCATATATTGCTTGCAACGTAAGACCTTAATAAGACGTAACACGCCGTATCGCGTCGGGCTTTCAACCGCTACAAGTCGTGATGTGCCTTGACAGAACGCATCGAAACGTCTTTCATCCACCTTTGCTTGCCGTCAAAACCTTGACAAACCTGGACAAAACGGTACAAAACGTGCAGCCAATCTGTACCAACTGTGATAAAACGTGGAAAAACGCAACAGAACGTCACAAAACTTAAAATCACCATGAGATTCCGGGGAACGTGCTTGCTGCCCGTTCCACCAAGGACTGTCTGGAAGTTTTGTTATGAAATTCTGGAAATGGTAGAATCACATACTCTTCATAGATGGAAAGGTCTTGGGGTCCTTTACAAAAAATGTGAATTATATAACCAGCCTAAATGCGTTCAATGGCCTTCCAAAAGTTCTCACATATTAATACGACGGCCAAGTTCTGCTTACGTTTCCCAGTTCTGACAATTAAAGTAAAGGAAAGTTGAAAGCATTGAAAGCGAGGCTGCGTATAAATGTAACCACGGACATAGTCAGCCGGGAGGACGTTTTAGGATTCCTATAATTTAAATTAATTTCTTCGTACGCAGACAGATTTTGGCGAGAGATTTTATTTTTCTATTTCATATGAAATTATACTGGATACATTTCATTTTTACCGACTTTAGCCATCCTTGCCCGACTGTTCACTTTAAAGATACACACACCTTAATATGTAACAAAACAATTTAAACAATCACAAAAAATAACCTTGTTACACATAAGAGATTAAAGCCATAATTTCCTAATGAGGTGTTTGATATGTATGGGTGTTTGTAGAATTTTCTTCCCATTGGTCTTCTTTAAAATCTATACCAGTTTTGATTAAAGGCCCATTACCTTTCCGGAGCAAAATATAAAGGTTTCTTAAAAAACCATTAATAACATCAGAAAATGCGTACCGATGACCTAAAATAAGGTTACGACACCAAACATATGCAAGATTTCCTGCGTAATATGTGAAAACAATGGAGAGTCAATTCGCTGTTTTGCCGTCTGGCGCAGTGATAGTCAACTACCGCCCGGTATTTAGGACGACGGCGGGAAACATAATACGACCCGCGTTATGAAAATAAACATTTTATTTATTTTAATCAAATCGTTCAGAAGGTGATGATAAATATAGTATTAACGGTAAGTTAATAATTCTTAAGACTCTACAAAATTATCGATCTTGTTTTACATTCCCATTTTAAAAATTTAAAGCCGTTTCGGTACGGTAGTGGGCCTTTAATAAGATAATATTTTTTCTCGGAATAACAACATATGCTACCCCTACACCGTATTTTTGAGCTTCAAAATGTACCATTTTCAGCCATTTTTGCCAAATTAAATCCTTTATAGAAAAGCTCTGGTATTAAACTTTTGTTAATATTTTGCATATCAACAGGGAAAGGGTTGTTATTTCTAAATCAGGCAGAAAAATGGGGGTCCGTGTTTTTACTTTTTCATTCCATTTGAATATTTGTTATTTTTCAATCTTTTAGAGTAAAAATAGAAGTGCTCAAATTACCATTAAATGTAAAAATAAAGTGACAAGTAAAGTGTATCATTTCACACATTAATACTCAATATTTTAATTACTACGAATCTATAAGATTTACAGCATAATTTAGCTCGATACAACTAAAAATGCGGGCGCAGTGATGATTTAAGTTAAAACAATTTTAGTAAAAAAATGGTAAAACTGTGGCTCTACTCAAAGCAAAAAAAAAAAAGATACAAAATTTCTTCAAAATGGCCGCCAAATGGACCGTTTCTTAAAAATAGAAATTCAATCTTTTGACAAAATTTGCAACTGGCAACTTGCTACAAATATTAATCAATTGTATTTGAAAATCTCATAACTTTTTTAATTTTTGTCGGAACGAGATTGAAACCTCAGAATAATACATCGTTAAAATACCTACAATTAATTATCGTATGTCACTTCTGCATGTTCGTTGTTTCTGTCTTCTTCCGATTCTTCCTTCTATCATTTCTCGCCACAGAAAGTCAAGGAGAGATCTTTTTCATATTATGCACGATTATTATAAGAAAATGGTAGCAGATATAGATCTATTGACATAAAACTTTTTCAACAACAGTGGTGATTTGATGACCCCATTCCCTGAATGTGATGTGATTATAATGAGACTCTGGCAATTTTTTGTTGTGTTTGTGCCTCCATATATATTGTATCCAGCTGGGAGCGTGTGCTAGCTGTATCATCCTTTGTACCTCAAAAATGAGAGTGTTGTATAAGTGGTGCATTTAATTATTGCCAATAAGTTTCAGAGCGGTGAGAGGTTCCAGCTGCCTGCAGTCAGTATATGCGTACCTCAAAATAATGACGTCATCGCTATACACGCAATGACGTCACGCCAACAATATAATAACGTCAAGTGAGGGAAGTGTGCTTTGAAGCTAGGACTACGTCGGTGGACCTACACGTCGTAAATATAATAAAGTCAGAAAACCAGTTAGAGAAGAAATCGTGATGTAGATTATGGATAACAACGTTAACGATTCCTTCATGTCGCAAAAGAATTTTCGTAAAAATGGAGATGTCCAGCGTCGTGTCGCTAAAAATGTTGTCAGACTGGCCGGGCACTTTCGGTAAGTTCATCTGTAACGATATTATTACATTAGGATTTTCCAGCAATATTGTGTGGAAACCTGCATGTAGTGTTTTCTACCAGAAGATGGTCTTACATGTTTACGAATACATTGTACCCAAAATGATAATATGACAGTATTTTGCCTTAAAATTGCATAAATGACTACCTGGCCGTAGTCGGGCCCCGTTGCTATACGTGAACTTGTTGAACCCGTTTCCGGTTTTAACATAACGGTAGAGAGAGGATCTTACAATGCATGCTTAAAAGCCTCCAATATTGGGGCACATACTACATATATGTACCTTATCCTCTAAGTGGTTCCAGTAGATGATTGTACACGCAAAAATGACCAAAAATATTAATAGCTAAGTCGTTATTACGAGATACTAAGTCGTTATTAAGTCGTTATATTGACATAGGGAAGTCGTTATTGCGAGATACTAAAGTTTTATGTCGTTATAACGACTTAGTATGTCGTAATAACGACATAAGATTTTTTTCAATCTGACCCTAACAGGCTTCCATAAATAAGTTACCAAGTCTAAGAATTAAATGTGCCGGAATTTTCATACCAGTCCAGAAGAGTTTGAAAATATATGCGATTCATTGAGAAGTTTACTATATTTGAGAATTCCAATGCTGATAATGAAGGTTTAGATTTGACTTTTACATAATAACACAAAATGTAAGCTTATATGGTTTATGTACCTTTAACATGTAAATATTTCTTTCATTGATTTTATGCTCTTCGTTTTTGACTTGGACTAGAAACTCTATACATAGGTAGAAATTGAGATAATAGTTTCTCGTCTGTGTTGGTTTCCAATAATGAAGTATTCAGTTCCTGGTATTGTACAGTGCGCATCTTTTTGAAGACACTAAAATGGTATTTTATCCGAAAGTCTCATCAGAAACAACACCAGAGTCAGAATTTTTGAGGATATGATGATAAAATATATCCCCTGTGATACTAGCACTGTATTCAATTAAGGCTAAAGAAATATAGTAGGTTTGATACCGGAATGACACCACAAGTTATAGGATTGAAACATATTTATAACTTACTACTTTATAATAATGATAATACAAATGAATATGAAAATACATATGATAACAGCATGAGATAATATCAGAGATTTCTGATAATATGTACAAAATTAGAGAGAGAATAGGGGGAAAATACACAACATGATTATTATAAATCAGAGAAAGAGGGAAGAGGGCACAACTCTCTCAGATATTTCTATATCTTCATAAACGAGTAAGTTTTAGTCAGTTACATATACAAATTGAACATCTTTTTTTAAAGTATACGTGCATGTCAATCTGAATTGTTCTCTATCATACCATTCCAATGTATAGTCCAAGGGACCTCCTAAAAATACTCTATTTTTTGTTTCGGAAAGGTAGTGAGCCTTTGATTGACCTCATTATTATTTATCAGCGAACGCTTCTGAGAACATGATCTGTGTTTCTTTTGTTTGATCAAAGATCGACGTATATGAGACTTATAAATTCTTGGTTTGATTTTAACACAGAAAAATGTTCACGGAAAGCGTTCGCTGATCAATAATAGGTCAATTATGGACACACTTGTGTCAATATAGGTCGTACAGCTAAACTAAAACATATCCATCCCTTATTATTACAATGTTCATTGGCACTTTACTGTAACTATATAGGTAGATGCTTTGTATGTATCAAGGACGTATATCACTTATAAATCCTTGTATGTATGTTGATCAAATATGTTATGAGATCAAAGAAATACCGAGCGATTCTTTCTGTTTACGGGTACCTGTTAATGAATATATGGGACCCATTTATGACCTACCCGGATGTCCTGACTAGGCTAGTAGGGCATAAGCCAGCACGATACACAGCAATGCAGCAGGATCGATTGGTATTTCAGAGCTTTGTTCTGATTGGTCAATAACCTGTAGCTGGCTTGGGGATCGGGTGTATCTGCTGGTCTGTACACGTGTGTATTGTATACGAGTGGTAGACTTACGTAAACATGACTATAGAGTGTTCAGTCAAGCGTTGAGATACGGGTATAAACAGTGGGCACGTTGACATACACGTGTTGAATACAGCGGTGTTCTCCAGGGTGCTGAGTAAGACTTACATGTCTTTGTAGGGGTGCAACCATGAACGCATAGATAAACGGAGAAGTAGACCCAACGGCAACGAAGAAATAGATCTAGTAAATAAATATGGCCATGAACGGAAGCGTCAAAAGGGAGGCAGAAAATCAAAATGGAGAGGAAAAGAAGCCTTTCATCATTACGAGGATGCTCAACAAGATCACATCCACGATGGAGACTGGATTCTACATGTGAGTACAAAGTGTCCTGAAACGGGGTCATTTTCCTCCCGACGTCATACATTATTGATTGATTGATTAGTGAGATGACAAAATGATACAGGTAAATTGAGTCATTCAAACAGGAATATGTAATTGTTTACAAACAAATTAGACTTGTTTGCTTTCTTTGATATAAAAAATAAAGTCGACTGGTAAAATACTCATTTCTTATGACACATTTGACATGTATACACTATGTATAATACTAGTGCATAGTAACTGAACATTTCGTGTACAGTAACAATATAAATGTACAGGGTGAGGACAATAATGTATAATTTTAGGACGAAGGCAACTAATTGTATTGCAGAATAGGTTACTGTAAGGAAGCTATTATTATCATATAAAGATATTGATTTATACTAAAGAAAAAAATTAGATTAAGTATAATCTAAAAATAATATTTTTGTTTATTTAAAGGGACAATTCAGTGAGGCTAATTTGTTACATATCCATGAAGCAAAATATAACATAAATGTATTGTTCTACATTCCTTTTGAAACATATGACAAGAAATAGCAACAAATTCCACAACATTGTTAAGTATTTTGATTAATACCATTGAAATTCCAAATCGTTGATCAATACGATTAAGCAGGTACTACATGTACGCTGTACCCTTACCCGAGTCAAAGTCACACACATTAAACAAATGCAATATATAACAACTGATGAGTTGATGAGATTATTTTTAGACAAGAACGTGCATCTAATAATATTAACACAACTGTAAGAGCGTTTTGAGTAGTTCTAGACAAAAAATTCTTTACTACACAGGCAAGGGCCAGGGTTCGGCATACAAGGCGTGTAATATGGCGATTGAACATTTCACATACATTTGCCTAAAGTGGGCTTTTCTGACATATCACAGTTAAACCAACTGTTCTAGTTTCCATTAGAACTGGTTTGTTTTCGAAATAAGTGCAAGTTTTAATGTACTCTTAGACCGAATCGTCCCTTTAAAGATATTAACAATATAGGATTACTATATAGTAGTTATAGGCCTATGCTTTTACTATTAAGATTTGGAAGATGAAAAAAATGTAGTGTTACTGTGTCTGTAAATGGGACATTTAGAGTATACACATGTGTTATTTTTGGATTGTGAAGTCAGTGAGCTGTGTCATTCAGGTTATCTTTCTGGTTGGATAGTTTTTGAGTCCACCTTTTGTAGATTGACCCCTGGTAGGTGAAAAGTTTGCATTATGTATAGGTGGTCCAACTGAATATCAAAAAAACAATATCACCCTACTTTCATAGACAAATTGAAAAAAATATTGGGAAGATCTTATAAATCACATATTCTAATTAATGTAACAGAGTTTTTTTTTTCTATTAATTTTAAGTGTTTTGCTTAAAAAGCAATATATATATACAATGTATGTGTGTAAATATAGAAAAGAAATCCTATACTGGTTTCTGATTTATAATTGGCATTTTAAAATTATAATGACAAGTTAAATTCATAAGCTTTACTTTTTGTTAAGTTGTTTAATTGAACAAACTATAGTATATATCCTCAGCTCATTTAGATCTCGTACCATAAGTTATTAGTAACATGCAAAGTCCTGTTTGCATAAGATCTTCCGGGTAGGTATATCATTTTACCTCACGTGCTGCTTACCTAATCATCATAGGCGTGACATTGGGAGGTTACCAAGGGTTTTTGAGGACAAATGTTTATGTTAATGTATGCACTAGTCACCATTCTCGAGGGTGACTAGTCATTGTTACCTAGCTATCTTTATAGCAACAATAAACCCAGCTGAAGTACGTCACGTGTATGCGGTATGTCTCTGGTATCCAGTCGTTATACAAGATTTAATAGATTCTGGGAAGCAAACCATTTATAAGATACATGAAAACCCTGAAATGGAGGCACTGCAGATTTTCTGGAAAACAAACTTCTCAAATAAAATGCTTTGGCCTTCAGGGAATTCGAATGAATTTTGAAATTAGTATGCCAAAATTGTTTATCCTTGAAAGTTTTAGCATAATTGAACTTCTAAATAGACCTTATTATTACTTTTAAATTGAGAAAAGGTAGTATGGTATACATGTATATAAGTGGTTAAGGTAATTTCCAATTACTGGCGTCTACAAGTATATGCACATTACACAGGTGATCATTCTACATTATGTTCTGTGATGTGATGTTAGAAGATCCTGATATAACCTTATATTCTTGATGCTGTAATCTCAAATATGAAATATTTTTTTCAATTCTTACTTTTGTAGCCAATGATGATGGGTGATTAAAACAATGTATAAGTTATGACCACACTTCTTTATCCCAGGCTTGGCATGTTGATCGGTACCCATCCATTGAAGTGTGTAATATTGAGTGGCTTTGTGGTGGGCATATTTACTCTAGGCGTCCTCAACTTCACAGAGAACACAGAATCCGATACTCTCTGGGTACCCTCGAACGCCGATGTATTCAAGTACAAAAACTGGGCGGAGGACAACTTTCCTAGCACTCTACGTACCGTCAGCATCATCTTTGTTTCCAATAATGTCTTGAGCACATCTGCTGTACAAGCAGTAAGTACTTCAGTTCTAAGGGCTTTATTTGTTTATTATATATTATCAAACAAACAAATAAACAAAGAAAATTATAAAATCTGGAAAAAAAAAATCACAACATGGATATTAAAGATGCTCCACTGCCGACAGAGCATAAATGATATTCATTATTTGAACAATAATTGGTGTTCAATCGTGTGTATGTATGTCTAATTAACCCAAAAATAATATATATATTTTCATTTTGCTTTTGGTGAATGTGCAATCAGTACATCATTCCAAATAGGATATAGTGCGACAGAATTTTTTCGGGATGCAATTAATTATTTTTCATATTTGTAACTTGACGTATAATTAGAAGCTCAAACTTTTCAATGGTGGAAATGGTGTAAAGTAAGTAATTTTCCTAACCGAAGAAAAATACTAAATCATCTGCTCCTGTTTTTGATAGTGAAAAATACTATTTGTTGGCGGTGGAGCATCTTTAAAACTTCATACCTGGGTAAAAAGATGAAAATCATCCGTCAAAGAAAGCTGTCTAAAAATGTTGTGATTCACTATTTATGGCCTTCTTGAAATAAAAAGATTAATACTATTACATGGTTTATTGTATTTTATTTTTAAGTTGATCAGTTGATATTCAGTTGACTTATCCTTGCAGATGAACAATCTATACAAAAGTAGTGTCGGACTGACAACAGCCTCAGGGAAGAATTACTCTCAAATCTGCTTTCAGTAAGGAAAATGTTTTATTGTAACTCACGGTTTCAAAGTTAATTTACCCTGTAGAATATATCGTAGAGATACAGCATATATACTGCAGTATCCTTTCTCACGACAAGATATTATCATGCAGATTTTTATATACTTAAGAAATGGATAAGAATACGAGTGTTTCAAGATCCCAAAACGATGTGGGTAAAGTGCTATATACCGTCGATTAGTCCCACCTTCCGGTGATTATGACGTCGTCATTTGACGTGATTTTTTTGACATCATAATCACCGGAAGGTGGGAATAATCGACGATAAATAGACTAGTACTTTACCCACGTCGTTTTGGGATCTCGAAACACCCGTATTGATTAAGGTGAAAATGTAAATGTGTCTTATTTCAGAATTAATTTCTTTTTAAAGGCCCACTACCTTTTCGCAGTAAAACATAAAGGTTTCGTTAAAACATGTATAACATCAGAAAATGTATATCGATGGCATAAGATGAGGTAACAACACCAAAAATATGCATGGTTTCTCCCGTAATATATGAAAACAGAGGAGAGCCATTTCGCTGTTCTGCCGTCTGGCGCAGCGATAGTCAACTACCGCGCAGTATTTAGGACGACGGCGGGAAACATAAAACGAACCGCGTTATGAAAATTAACATTTTATTTATTTTAATATAATTGTTCAGAAGGTGATGATACGTGTAGTATTAACGGTAAGTTAATAATTTTTGCGACTCTTCAAAATTATCGGTCTCGTTTTACATTCCCATTTTAATAATCATAAGCCGTTTCGGAAAGGTAGTGGGCCTTTAATTACTTGTTTTTGTATCAATAAAAAAAATAAGTAGAATGTATACAAAACATTTCAATGGCCTGGTAATGATGTTGTAATGTTACAGAGCGGGTTCCAACTGTTTAGTGTCCAGTATCCTTGAGTTATGGAGCTACGATGATGCCACCATAACTGCAGCGAGTGGAACTGACATCCTTAACCAAATTAATTCTGCTACAGTAAGGTAGGTATATAGGTTTTTGAGGATTTCATGTCTGATAAGTTACCAGTGGGACATCCTCAATACTCCAGGGGTTCCGATCACTTACAAATTTTACACCCCTGGACTATCACATAGTAAAACTGAAGGCAACTCAGGGGAACAAATCTGAACCAATCACAGGCCTGCAAAAATTTTCTTTGATGACTACATTGAGATCGACGCCCTACTTCAAAGCTACATAGTCAACCACAGTGTAACGTTGTACAGCTCTTTTGATGTACATCAAATGACTAAATTACCTGTTCTGTTGCCTCCAGTTTTACTATGAAATAGTCCAGGGATGTAGATCGTATGTACTCAGAACCCCTGGAGTATCGAGGATGCCAGGTGATAATGCTATATAAAATTGGCTCAGTTGTTTTGTATAAAGGACATATACCACCATCAGTGATTTTCTTACTCAGTGATTTCAGGGGTCTCTACCTTTTGAATTGGGAAAACACTACATTTCATCTTTGTTGAAACAGTTATATTTTAGAGAAGGTTTAGAGAATTTTGGAAAATATAAACATACAATTGGGGAAATACAGCAAAATTTCTCTAGGGAAGAGGCCTTTATTTGGCCCCAAATGTACCTTAAAAAGTCACTGACCATCACCATGCTGCAGCCTCCCAAAGCACAATATTATAAAAACAAAATTTTGTATCAATTGAAATTAAACTAGAAAAGTAGACTTTTGAGGGAAGATTTACATATTATGTGACCTATAAATATAATGTTATGAAATGTAAAAACTGTATGGTAATGTTAATTTTCATTTAATAACTTCTGATTTATTGACCCATAACTTGTTTCAGTCCGGTCTCTGGTAGGCCATATGATGTTAATACAGCCCTGGGTGAGATTTCCTATAGTTCAGGTACCACTATCAGCTCGGCCGTGGCAGCCAAAATGACCTTCTTCATACAAGGGGATGATGCTGTACGTATTGACCTAAGATAACCATGTACATTTCATCATTCACAGAAGGTGTAAATAGGTTCAATGTAACATAATGAATAACACATGGGTCTGTTCCATCTGAATTACTGATGAAAACATTAGGTACCCATTCAAAAGAATAAAAAAAACCCAGTTATTTTTGCATAGCAAAACATCCTCATGTATAAACTGTACGTTGTTGAGAAAAAAACCCAAGTATTATATGGAATAGACACAAATCCTGTGGGAGTTATTCCCCTTGTCGCCATACGCGTTATCTGTAGGCTGATCGATCAATGGAAAGTAATATTTATGAATGGGACTCGGTTACTACGCATAGCAACGCATAGTATTTTGAGGGGGCACTGTCTTTAATTTGCTCTGCGAGCCACAATTTTGATAACACAATTTTAAGATTAAGTCCATCGTGTGTATTAATAAATGTACACATTTTCACCGCACGCCGTTTTCGGGAAATGTGGCGTTTTTGAACAATGGTGAATATAAATCAACAGTTTATATTACAGTTAAAACAAACAACCAACACCTGTTTAGGTCATTCAATTTTAATTGCTAATGAAAGTCACAAACAAACAAAGTAAATACTTTGCCATTCCTCGAAAGATTCACAGTCTGGTTATTTGGATATATACATGCAATATGCAAACACTTTACAGAAAGAAAAGAAAAGGTAGATTTTGATGTAAGATAATTATTGAAATTGAACGTAAATTTAATTGTCACAATCTCTCACGTTTTTTTTGCCTGTCTATAACCTGATCAGCATCATTCTTCATTATCTGTATTTCATTTGTAAGCTCATTTTTCTCACGTTGTAAATCATCGATCAAACCAGTATAATTTTCAGTATTTTTAGCCCACTATCATCAGATGGTGGGCTATTCAAATCGCCCTGCGTCCGTGGTCCGTGGTCCGTCGTCCGTCCGTCCTTAAACAATGCTTGTTATCACTATTTCTTAAAAACTGTTGCAGGGATTTTGTTCAAACTTCACATGGAGGGTCCCCTTGGTCCATATTTGTGCCATACAGATGTTGAGGCTGATCAGAAAAACAAGATGGCTGCCAGGCAGCCATCTTTGATTTTGGCAGTTGAAGATTGTTATCGATATTTCTTGAGAACTACTGAAGGTATTTTGTTCAAACTTCACATGAAGGTTACCTGTGGTCCTTAGTTGTGCCATACAGATTTTTAAGCTGATCGGAAAAGCAAGATGGCCGCCAGGCAGCCATCTTTGATTTTGGCAGTTGAAGTTTGTTATCGATATTTCTTGAGAACTACTGAAGGGATTTTGTTCAAACTTCACATGGAGGTTACCATTGGTCCCAAGTTGTAAATACCAGTAGCACCATGGTATATAGTGAGAGTAAAATGGCGATGTTAGTATAGAGCCACTTGTTTAAATACCAGAACGAACTATGAATCGCACGAGGAAGTTGTTTGTCTTCTATGAAAACACACTCTACCATATGACATTCATGAATACCCGAAGATATTGCAGTGTTTTACATTTGCTCGTGCGATACATGAAAACATGTGGTTAAAAGACATTTAGATGTAATACATAAGTGCACGTAACAGTCAAACGGGTACGTGAAACATCCTAGATTAATAATAATATATATATTTTACAAATTGATTTTAAAAGAAAATGATTGATATATTATTGATTACATATGTACAAAATTATTAATATCTGTTTTATAAGTATATTGTTATATACAGATAGAGCCGTATAAAGACAAAAACATTCGTACGTTAGCTTCATTATATCACAACCTCATTTTTCTCCGTGCGATGAAAGAAGCATTAAAGAAAAGAAAATGAAATACCATATAAGTAAACAAGAATTTTAAATAATTTTTGACGATTAGTTTTTGTTATGGATTTTGTATATTACATCAATATTTGTTTGTGATGCTTATTTCATGATTAAACTGAAATATCTGATAATGACTTTCATAGTTAAGCTATTATATATGAAACTGTTGATTTAAAATCATTATTGTTCTAAAACGCCGCATTTCCCGAAAACGGCGTGCGATGAAAATGTGTACATTTTCTTACTACACATGATGGGCTTCATCTTACAGTTGTGCTATAAAAATTGTGACTCGCAGGACAAATTAAAGACAGTGCCCCCTCAAAATACTATGCGTTGCTATGCGTAGTAACAGAGTCCCATTCATAAATATTACTTTCCATGGATCGATCAGCGTTCAGATCATGTGTATGGCGACAAGGGGAATAACTCCCACAGAATTTGTGCCTGTTCCATATATGGTGATTCAGTCGACCTGATAATGTTAGAAGCTGGTGTGTTGGAACCAAATCCCTATTTGTTGAAGTAGCCATTATGAATATGTAATGTTTACTATCATATCTATGATTTGAAAAAGTTTATACCAGGTACATGTATATGTTTTAAGAAGTCAGCTTATTTCCACTTTGTCGATCTTCCAAGTGTAACAGAAATCTATTCAGTTTAATTTTAAAGTTAAGTGCGAGTGGGATGTACAATAATGGTAATCATTGTTTTAGAACAAAGCAGATTCTTTGGACTTGGAAACCAAAATAGCGAACCTGGTACAGAATACACGGGACAGTGCTATATCGGAATACTACGTTCTCGCCACAAGGAGGTACAATAGCTCAAGTCTATGCAAAAGATAAAATGAAATTATATTAACCCTTTCATGAAGTAAGGAAGCATTCCGTACTAGTGCTACCATTGTCTGTCACACCCCATTGCATACTTATTTCAAAGTGATATGATTGATATGGCTAATACATCATGCATTTTTGCAGAGAGAATGTGATATAATTGATTTGGCTAATATTCCTTCATAGAGAACGTACGTGATATGATTTATATAGCTTACATTAAATATTTGATTGTTTCAGCTTTTCCGATGTCGCCGGTGATGCGATCAGTGGTGATGTCAGCCTACTCAGTGCTGGCTATATGATTGTAATAATCTATGTCATCATCATCCTTGGCAGATTCAATTGTCTGGATTTCGGTGTAAGTACTTAAACAAACAGAAATAGCTGAAATTGGATAGTGTCATTACCACTGAATTCAGTTCTAAACGTCATGGTAACATCACAATCATTTTCAGACCAACTCACTGGAATTAGTGATGTCAGCATTACTCACAACAAAATCTTCCTTGATAAGTTCTAGCCTTCTGAAAAAGTCATTTCAACACAAGCTGACTTAGCCATATATACCATCATAACATCAGTTCAAGCTGAGTGAAAGTATGTATTGATATAACATTTACAAGTTTTTTGAAACATTAGCTCTATAGCTACAGTGGAATTCGGTTAATATGAACTCGAAGGGACCGAGATAAATCTTCAAGTTATCCGAGTGTTCGAATTAAGCGAGTTCTCATGTCTACTGACTATCTCTTTACTTGGGATGTATAGACTAGTTTCATGTCGTAAAACGATGTGAAAAAGAGAGATGTCAAAATCACCGATGGTAGTTGCAAAATTATAACAAGAAAATCTAGATATATATTTTGAAAAGCCGTTCTACGGCAGATGTATGAAAAAGAAATCGGCATTTTCGGCGATCTCGTTGTCCAAAAAAATCTCATTTCGAGTTATACAAACGTTTTATGTATGATTTTTGTCATTCGGACCCAAAATTTACTTCGTATTATCCGAGTTCTTCGAGTTTTCCGAATTCGAATTATCCGAGTTCTTTAAACAACTATAAAGAGGAAATTCTGCCGGGGCCGTCAAAGTACTTCGTATTAAGCCGGGTTGTCGAATTAGCCGAGTTCGTATCAACCAAGTTCCACTGTATATGCATACTGGTAGCTTGTTCTAATATAGTAAAATGACTCTTGTCTTGTTTGGAAATTAGTACAAATAACCTTAAGATATATTTTTGGGTTGAACAGAATTTAATTACTCTCTGTGATTTGTCCACAGCTTGGTATTTCTGTGTGTGGTATCTTGGTGATAGGATTGTCGCTGGGTTTCTCCTACGGACTGGCGTCGGCCGCGGGCTGGGAATACACACCTCTACATTCCATACTGCCCTTCCTCCTTCTGGGTAAATACCATTGTTATCATCTACCTGACTAGTGATTACCAGAGGGCATGTAAAACACAGCAAGTCAAGCTAACGTCCTTGGATTCTGTATATTTGTTTGACTGTAGAATTCTTCTGATATCAAAATGATTTAAAATCTTTTGAATCTGTTTCACAGGTATAGGCGTTGATGATCTGTTTGTGATTATGGGTGCCTATAAAAGTCTGCCAGAGGGGTATAGTGACCGACCCATCCATGAAAGAATGGCCATGACCTTGAAGCATGCTGGAGTATCCATCACTGTAACATCCCTCACAGACATGTGTGCCTTTGGAATAGGGGCTACCACAGTAAGTAAAGAACCTTTCTTCGATGTTTCAAAACTATGCAATTATTTAAAAAACAAGAAAGTGAGCATTTAATGAATATGAATATTTTATATGAATTGTACTTTGCTATTCCCTAACTGTATTTACCTGTTCCTTTCCAGGTGTTGCCTGCGCTGCGCTCCTTCTGCGTGTTTTGTTGTCTGGGTATCTTAGCCCTCTTCCTGTTGGCAGCCACCTTTTTCGTCGGCTGTATCGCTCTGAATGCGAAGAGACGTGATGACGACCGAAACTCTTGTGCATGCTGCTACAAACACAATGCTCTCTATCAGCCTAATGAATGCAGTAAAACAGAGTTGTTTGTTGAAGGGATCAAGAGGTTTTATGCTCCAAACCTGATGCGCTTACCAGTGAAGGTAATATATTAGTTTCAAGCTCCCATCTGCATATTGATAAATTAGTTGTTATGAATTTAGTATGAAAAGGAAGGAATAATTGGATGATGTTTTAATTTTTTTTCCATTTTTGACCTTCATTTTAAACCAATTTATTTGCACATCAGAAGTTACAAATCATTGTAAACACACTTATTTTGGTGCAAATAAAATTTTAGCACAAAAGCATATTAACGATAAAGAAAATCAAATTAGCACAATCATATTTTAACGCAACTTAACTTGTGATAATTACAATTACTGCCTATAGGTATGTATGTTTGCAACAATTGGAGGCTAATGAAAACTTGACAGAAGAATATTGATTGTGTTTATCTGATTTGTTAAAGGGACAAATTCAGTCTTAGAGTACATTATTTGCACATCTTTGTGAAACAAACCAGTTCTAATAGAAACTAGACTAGTTGGTTTTTCTGTGATTTGCCAGAGAAGCCTGCTGTAGTGAAATGTTCAAACTGGCTTACTGTCCGCCATTACACATAGTGGTCGGATGTTTTGTATGCCGAACCCTGGGCCTCGCCAGTCTTACAAAGAAATTTTTGTCTAGAACTACTCAAATCGCTCTTACAGTAGTGTGTTTACCTTATTAGATGCAAGTTCTTGTCTAAAAATAATTTCATCAACTTCTCAGTGGTTATATGTATTGCATTTGTCTAACGTGCGTGACTTTGGCTAGGGTATTGGTACAGCGTACATGTTGTACCTGCTTAATCGCATTGATCAATGATTTGAAATTTCAACGGTATCAATCAAAATACTTAACAACGTCATGATATTTGTCAATATTTCTTGTTATACATTTCATAAGGAATGTAGAACAATACATTTATGTTATATTTTGTGGTTATGTAGCAGAATCAGCCTCACTGAATAGTCCCTTAAATACAGATATCTTTTAGGATTGTATTTATCTTATTTGTGAATACAGATAGCAGTCATGGTAGTAACAGCCATCTTCCTTGGCTTTGGTATTTGGGGCTTTGTGGTGTTGAAGCAGGAATATAACCCAATCTGGTTCATCCCGACTGACTCTTATCCGTACAAGTATGATTCTGCCAACACTAAATACTTCAACACAGGTGCCCAGGCTGCGGTCTACTGTAGTGAGTATTATAAGTAACTGTGGAATTACCTGAAGTTCCTCAAAGATATTGGTAATCTCAAAATATCTCCTGATGACAAAAGGGATGCAGTAACCTATGATTCATGTCGACAGCCTATCTGGTAGTTAACGAGGTGCCAATGCTTATTAATATATTTTTTTCTCTCCTTGATTACAGAAAGTATAGACTACTATGGGAGCCAGACCCAGTCAATACTTACTAAATTATATTTCTCCTTGAAAGTATAGACTACTATGGGAGCCAGACCCAGTCAATACTTACTAAATTATATTTCTCCTTGAAAGTATAGACTTCTATGGGAGCCAGACCCAGTCAATACTTACTAAATTATTATATTTCTCCTTGAAAGTATCGACTTCTATGGGAGCCAGACCCAGTCAATACTTACTAAATTATTATATTTCTCCTTGAAAGTATAGACTACTATGGGAGCCAGACCCAGTCAAAATTTACTAAATTATATTTCTCCTTGAAAGTATAGACTACTATGGGAGCCAGACCCAGTCAATACTTACTAAATTATTATATTTCTCCTTGAAAGTATAGACTACTATGGGAGCCTGACCCAGTCAAAATTTACTAAATTATATTTCTCCTTGAAAGTATAGACTACTATGGGAGCCAGACCCAGTCAATACTTACTAAATTATTATATTTCTCCTTGAAAGTAGAGACTACTATGGGAGCCTGACCCAGTCAATACAAGTTTACTAAATTATCATATTTTCCCTTCATTACAGAAAGTATCGACTACTATGGGAGCCAGACCCAGTTTGACTCGGTGTACACCCAGTTGACAGCCAGCAGCTACATATCCTCAGGGTCGACTGACAGCTGGTTTAAATCCTTCACCGACTGGCTCAGTACTACCTCAACCGCCAGTGTCACTTCCAGATTAGATGGCAGTAAGTTTGATAAATGACTGGACAGTCAGAGTACCCAGCATCATAAGATGCAGTCTAGCGTAGTGTATAGTGCAATCAACCATGGGTCTTATGATTATTACCCAGAGATTAACAATATAGTATATGCGCAGGTAATTGGTCAGTATCTGACAACTGCACCATGGAGATTTTAACTCCTAAACTCAGAGTACCTGCTTTATCATCATCACAGTCCACTCAGCATGAAACCACAGATTTTTATATAGATATTTATTAGCTCACTTGGCCCGAAGGATGGATTGTAACCAAATTTGGCCACAGATATCCTTTGGGGAAGGGGAACAGAACTTGTATAAATTTTGGCCCTGACCCCCTGGAAGCAGGAGGGGCGGGGCCAAATAGGGGAAATGGAGGTAAATCCTTTAAATCGCTACTTGTCCTAGAGTTCTGCATGGATTGTAACCAAATTTTAACACAAACATCCTTGGGGGAAGGGGAATATAGTTTGTATAAATTTAGGTACTGACACCCTGGGGCAGGAGGGGCAGGTCCCAATATGGGAAATAGCGGTAAATCCTATAAATCGCTACTAGTCATATAGTTCTGCTTGGATTTTAACCAAATTTGGCCCAGAAACATTCTTGGGGTTAACAGAATTCGTATAAATTTTGGCTGTGACCCCCTTGAGCAGAAAGAATGTGGCCCAATAGGGGAATTAGAGGTAAATATTCAAATTCCTCCAGAAAAGAAACAATGAACCTGTATTCAGAACATTACTAGGTATTACAAACCAGGTGAGCGATACAGGCCCTCTAGGCCTCTTGTTATGTGATTTATTGTATTTTATGTAGTCGATTGTATTGATTTCCTTAGTATTTAATTAACATTTATTAAAGTTTAAACACTTACTTCTGTTGTAGATAAGTATCCTTCTTCCTCGACAAACTTCTACGACCTGTTGTATGAGTTTGTGACGACAGAGTCAACAGGTTTACGTCACAGGAGCGAGTTAAAGTTCACCAATACCTCAGGAGTCCTGGGCGTGTCTGTAAGTACACGACAACAGACCTACAGCCTTTGGATTGGTGTAGTACATACAAACCAACACACATAATGACATTCGTCATGGGACTTTAGTAAAATATTGAGATATTTCTGCTTGGTACTATTTCTCCTTGTTATTTTTTAAGTCAACCAAATTTTCTTCTTTCCAATATGGACAACATTTCAGTGTGCTGGTACATATACAATTAGTACAGACTCTTTATACATCACTTATTCATTTAATCTTTGATACACCAGTAATTAAACAAAATCACTCCAGAGTTGTCAAACATGTTAAGTCCCATCCCATCCTAATTTGATATGGAGACAGACGCATTTAAGCCTTGCAGACATTTTTAGTTAGTGATTTTCTGTAGCTTTACATGATGGCACTTTGTAAAAGTTTGAGTTATTGACATTTCAAGATTCGCTCATGTGTGCATGAAATGCTGTTTTGTATCTCCCAATCCTTTGACCTATATCGTATAATGAGACGCTTCTCAACTTACCTCCCCGTTTTTGTACACTTCATAAACTTTAACAGATTTTCTCATTATCTCTTCTTTCATGTGGGATACAGTGGTAGATATTTCTACACTTGACATTTAAATGGGATTACCAAAATTTGGTGAACTGATACAAGAGCTAGCTCAAATGAATACTTATCATTGTGTAAGGAAGTTAAAATTTCTTTTGTAGGCATCCTACATCAAGTACACCCACAACAAGTTTACTGACTCCACTACTAAAATCAATGCTATGGAAAGCACACAGAACATGGTGGCTGGACAGTTCCCCAACGACAACTGTTTTGCTTATGGCAGGCTGTACCTACAGTGGTACACAAATAAGGTAGACTTTCTTTGACTTTCCTTTAGCTTTGTGTTTGATTTTTATAGTCAATCCATTCAAACCGTTGTATTTACAAAAAATAGTGCTCTACACCGAATTTATTTCAAAAACTTAATGGAAGATGTCCCAATACGTAAAGTAGTTACATAGGAAGATGTCCCAACATGTAAATTTATCAACCAGAAGATGATAGTCAGCTATTAATCATTGTGAGAGAAATGTTATTTTGATCCTAATCTTTTTTGTATCTTACTTTCACAGGTTATACAGACCGAGCTTTACAGAAACCTGGGACTGGCTGCTCTATGTGTGTTTGTCGTCTGCCTGATCCTCATCGCTAATCTCTTCACCAGTCTCATGGTTCTCTCCTGTGTCATCTTCACTTTGGTAAGTCACTGATATACAGAGTTATTTCCCCTGTATTGCCCTACATAATTTTTGTGAATTGTGTTTGAATTATGCTTATTCTAATATTTTGCTTGGAAACAACTGCAATTATCGATGAATTTAAAGTATGTGTTATAGTATAAGAAATGTTTACTTTAATTCCAGGGCTTCTATATGTAAATAAGTAATTTTATGATTATATGGATTTATTCCTGTTATTTTGTAAATTATTATTGAAAGTTTATTTATTTATAGAATAAAGTCTATGAACTGTATCCCTAAACAAAACATGGGGCCCTGGCATGGTGTAATTGTTTAACTTTCTGGCCAGAAAAAGATGGTTTAGATTGGGATTGTTGACTTTGTAGTTGAAACATTTTAAAATACTTTATTAATACAATAGAAATTTTCAACATTAAAAAAAGGGATCATTTTTATGTTAAATATCTCTTGGACTGTAATACTTTTGTCAGAAAATCAATTCTTTTCCTCTTGATATTTCTTACTTTTATATGAATATTGTTATTAGCTCACCTGGTCCAAAAGACTAGGTGAGCTAATGTGATACCGTGGCTTCCAGCGTCCGTCCGTTAACAATTGACTTTTTCTCCATAACAGCTGGTCGGAATTTAACAACATTTGACTGGTAGCATCCTTATGGGGTACTTACTGAAAATTTTACTTTTGGTCGGGCTGACCCCCTGGGGGCCTGAGGGACAGGGTCAAAAGGGTTCAATTTGCCTATTTCTATATAAACAACATCTTCTCTGAAACTAAGCATGGGGTAGCATTCATAATGCAACTGTAGCGTCCTTATAGGGTGGGGGATTCAAAATTGTACAAATGATGGGGCTGACCCCCCAGGGGCCTGAGGTGCAGGGCCAAAAAATTGTACAAATGATGGGGCTGACCCCCCAGGGGCCTGAGGTGCAGGGCCAAAAAGGTCAATTAGGCTACTATTTTCATATAAATTACCTCCTCTCTGTAACTATATATTGAATAGCACTCATAGTCGTATGGTATCTATAGCATTGTTATATGGATGGGATTCAAAATAAAACAAATCATGGGGTTAATTTTTCTAATTGTAAGAGTCTTTGTGATAATTACTTAAAGAAAACACCAAGTGAGCGATATAGGCTCTCTGGGCCTCTTGTTCATTACATAAATTCTATCAGTTGTACATCTACCAATAATCAAACCGAAGTCCTTGAGTTAAGTAGTTACTATACCCTTATCAAAGTGTAGCAACAGAAATTTTGTTTTCATTCCAAGGTTTTTTTTTAATGTTTCTAGCTGGATGTGGGCGGGATGATGCACTTCTGGGGCTTGACCATCGACACAGTGACCAGCATTATCCTTATTTTAGCTATTGGTCTGGCAGTAGACTACTCCGCACATATTGGTCACTGCTTTATGACATTCACTGGTGACAGAAATGGTATGTCCCAATATCTCAGTGTCACAGTATCTTCATTACATAACTTGTAAAAGATCCATGAAAATGTTGAACACTTGTGTATATGAATCAAGTTCATTATATTTTAAAAAGGGAATTACACTAATGAATATGATAAAATTTATACAGGCAACATGGAATGGTAAGAAATATGTGAGTGATCTAATTATTTGAGTTAAGTGTCTTAGTGGAAATTAATACCACGGACAACTGTAAAAGATTTTTGAGTGGGTGGAGTATAACTAGGTAAGATTGACTCATCACAATTCATGTTTCCTCTAAAAATTCAGAAATCCTTCACTTTATGGTTTTAAATAATTTTTAGTTATTTTTTGTTTCATATTTGCTTATTTTGTCTGTGTGATAAATGATATGTTTTTATTGTAGCCCGTGCCCGTGGTACCCTGGTGGAGATGGGAAGCCCAGTATTTAGTGGAGCTTTTAGTACTTTCTTGGCGTTCATTCTTTTAGCTGTCAGTAATAGCTATGTGTTTACTACATTTTTCAAGGTAAATATTGATATATAGATAGTATATCTGCAGTTAACCAATTATATTTAGGTGCCAATAGATCGTGTATATATTGAGAATGCAGTCACCTATTGCCCTGTCCAGATTTGATTTAGATTTTGGGGCATGTATATTCTTTTCTCAATTTAAAAATTGACAGAGGTATGTCTCATTAATTTCAAAAATATATATTAGTATATTCTCTGACAGAAAAAATATAATTTCATTATATATTTTAAAGGTATCAGCAGAAGAGCTAAAGAGTTCATTATTATTTTTGAAACATAAATCTTTATATTGTTATTTTTAGTCAGAAAAGTCTGGAAACTGTTTAGATACGATATTATTATAACCATGTCGGTACATATACAATTTTATCACAGAATGGTATTGGATATGCACAAATTGATGAATTATTAAATTGCTCCATAGAATATATACAGAAAGTGTATAAGTTTCAGTCCCTTTTCCTACTCCATTCCACTCCAAACCTTCATTGTAGCATCATTGAGTGACTTGTCAACTTTGCTATTTGTTATATAGGTTTCTGTACTCGATAGTTTTCAAGGTGTTCCATCAGCTCGTCTATGTACAAGTGGTATACTTTGGTAATTTTTGTAGGTTTTTCTACTCGTGGTAATTTTCGGAGTGTTCCATGGACTCGTCTATCTACCAGTATTATTAAGCTGGATAGGACCTGCACCATACATGAGTGCTGAGCGCGAGGAGCCTCCTGTCTCACGTGATGTGGAACTAAAAGTTACAGCATCTGAATTCAAGTCACGTCCATCTTTACATGGAGAAATCAACCCATCTATGGAAACTAAGGTAAGTGAATGATTAATTATAAAATCAAACCATTAAACAAATTAAAAGTTTTACACAAGACTTTGGTTTAGATATTTTTATAAGTTTTATAGTTTTATAATTATTCAACTTCGCCTTTCAATATAATTTCCTATATTTGTGTTTTGATGAAATTTGATTGTTTAGTTATAGATGGTATATTTCAAAACATCCTAAAACCTTAGTGAAGCACCTGTCTCTTTCAAAGTCATTCCTAATAGTTTTCTTCCTCTGGCATCCTGGAAGGGGGAGAAAAGGGGAAGGGGGTGGGGTTAGGCTTAATTTGTGTAATTTCCATTGTTCCATCTGTTTGTCGTAGCGTTATCTTGTCTGGGCTCATCAAAACTAGGTCACTGTGACATATATTTTGACATAGATATGTGAAAAATCTTCCCAGCTGTATTTTCTATATGATAAGGGGCTTCCTACCCGATTTATTGGTCCACCTAGGCGAGATGATGTGTTGGGTACAAAACCATGTCACTTGGGCATTCATTTTACCTTGGAATATCAAAAAAAAAAAAGCTTGTCTGGGCTTTCTCCACTAGGGTGTGAGACACTGGAACTTGATACCTCCTTATGTGGTATATGCCCATCTTCACAAGGGAAATAAAATATCATGAAATTATTGGTTTATATGGTTAGAGCACTTAAATTCCTTGAATTGTCTTGTTTTTTAGAGTTAGATTTCACCACAGTGCGGTATATATCTTCACGTCTTTGTCATTGTACTATTATGGCTGTAAGCTTCGTGACATTTTGTTTTTTGCGTTTCCTATCAAGACCATCTTGTAGCTTTGTAAGATGGTCGCTGTTGCTGTATGACATTTGAATGCACAGATCAGAGATTGTGATAGACACTGTGACATTGTGATATCAGAGTAATTAATTATTGTACAGGGTATTGTGTCGTGTTACTTTGTAGCATCTTGTTCTCACTGGTATGTAGCACAGGGACCTGACACAAATTTCCAACCAACAGTATTTATATACATGTATATTATTAGTATAATATATATATATTTAAATACTGTTGGTTAGAAATTTGTCAGGTCCATGTGGTATGTGGTAGATATCATATATGACGTGTAAGTTAAAAAGTTATGGGGCAACAAAAATAACAGTAAGTTACCTAATGATTTCAAAAAATAACCAGTTAATATTGTGTTATGTTTGATAATTCTCTCTTTGATAAGGAAACTAATCTGAATTCATGGATAATTTCAGGAATGACAAGTAGTCTCTATAAAAATGTGAGAAATATTCTTTGTACTTATGTAATCTTAATATCAGAGATATGCATCACACAGTATCATAATCAAATATATAAGTATTGTATATATATGCTTATTCTGACAAATGATCAAATCCTGTATTTAAAAAATGATCAGAAAATCTTGTGTTACATTAATATTGATGTTCACAATAATCAGAAATACATATCAATCTTTCAATTTTCTCAAATGACCAAATATATTCACAAATGACCAATAAACACTGTAGAATATATATATTCAAAAAGATGAAAAAGATCTATATTTATTTTGAAACAATCAGCAGGTTTCATGATCATCAATAAAGTCATTAACCAGTATGCTAGCAAAATATTATAAATATCCGTCTACAGTAGCTGCTTTGTTAACTAATGATCATAAATATTTATGTAAACAATTGATAAAATATATATCAAACAATTACTAAATGTATGTTAAAATGACCCCTGATGATCATAAATAAACATTATATGATATATATCAGAAATAGTAATTTTGAGTAACTGCTATATTAACAATTCAAATGATCAAAGACTCTCATAAGTAATTATTTTACAGATATATTAACAAATTATCAGAACTTATCCATTGACAATTACTGCTATATTAACAAATTATCATAAAATACTTGTTTCAAGCTGTGCTGTAACTGAGTGAAAGTTTTGACATTTTAATTTATTTCATCATTAATCTATTGAACACCTTTTACATTATGTAAGGTTTGATGTATAAAGCTGTGAAAATCAGTTAAAGGTATAGACAAAATGTTTAATGCCTTTTAGATATTAGTCACTACACATTTTTTGCACAGTTTAAGTTCAAACAAAATTCATTTTGACCTCTTATTTATCTGTGTACAATTAAAACTCATGCTTTCTATTAGTATAGTATTGTAATTCTCAAAATGTTTTGAACGTTTGATGGCACAATTAAGAAATACACATACAAGTGATCATAAATAACCATTGCACATTTTACACAAATGATTACAACCTGATAAAAGTGGCACCAGTGGAAATGCTATGATATATGTGTTGCTGTTCTCTTTAGGTTGGAGACACCGCCCAGCAGTACATGTAGATGAGCTCAGAACTTTCATGGGTGAATTCATCATATTTCATTTCCACTGTTTCTAACACTTGCTGTAGAATCTTCTTTTTTCTTTTGAGTTTTTATTTTCTGTTTTTGATTCTGAATACATTGTTTGAAACCCACTTGAATTTTGTTCCATAAAATACTATTGCTATGTATCATGTGCTAGTTATCCGCTCTCTTTGTAAGTACATTTTTGTAGTGCTTTTCGTGATTCAAAATATCAAATAAATGTAAGAGTTGTTGTGGCCGATCGATTAAGGCTTCCATTATTGTCTTTTCTCAGCCAGCAAAGCTTGTCTTGCCCTTATATCAAAGCTGTTGATATAGGATTTAAAGCACAAGATAATCATCTAAATTGGAATAATATCATGATTGGTAAACTTTCTTGATGGTATCCAACTATCAATTGTGGGTACTTTGTATAGCATTATTTATTGTATTAGTTTGTAATACTACTAGCTATTGTGTGATTGCTTAGGGTATCCAACTCTGACTTTTCCCTGTCGCCAAAACTAGGCATATCAGCCATTCATATAGTGTAAAACCCAAGAATTTGCTAGTATGACATTATATTACTACCTGAGATTTCCTCACTCCTTATATTTCATTTTGATAAAACCTTGCTTTAGATTTGTTCATATTTGAAATGTGTTATACATGTGGACACTGGCCATTGAAACTCCTTAGTGTCACTACGTAACATTTCAGTTTGGGGTTTTGTTGATCAATATATCTGTTTGGATGTTTGTATCATTTATTCATGTTGTGTTGAAGTTGTATTGTGGATTTCAATCACTGCATGCAACTTTATTTCAACTACTTTGATCAGACAATTGAGCCTTTCCTGCATGCATGTAGGATTGAATATATATGATCTATATAATATGATACTGTATTAACAGAAAATGTATTGACAGCAAAACTATAATATTACAACAAAACATTATGACAAAGATTTTATTCTACTTTCGTCATATTTATCTGTGGTACAGTAAATTGCCTCAACTATTCAATATTTTAATTAAGTTTACATTTTCATTCTGATTATGGGAATCATCTTTATTTATAAATAGATTAAAAATAAATGAATGAATCAATTATGATAACAATGAATTTGGCAGATTTGAATTGTAAAACACTGTCCTGTTTTCAGATTTTAATGCAAAACAGATAATGAGTCACCCATTTGAACATGAAAACTTAGCATTTAATGTTTGGTGGTAATTACTAGGTACACGTGTAGTTGTATAAGCATTAATAAACTTACAAACCTCGCGAACGTCCAGAAAGAAATATAGGTTAGGTAGGTATAATTTATGAATTAATCAACTGAAGTGTACGCATCCTGCACATAATGACGAAATAATATTGTAATATGGATATAAATATAGATCAGAATGTGAAGAAAAATAAGACACTGGCAGATGTCTTTTAGAGGTTACGACTCACAGGATGTTCACACATCTGTCAGGGTAAATTAAGGATATTTCACACTATCCACACGGTATACAAATGACTGCATCGTACTCTGGTCATGTCCTTATAGAACATTGAAATGATGCAAAGAGCAAAAGCATGTAATTACAAACAAAATTTGAATAAAAATGGGGAAAATAGCGAAAATCGAAATGAAGAACTAAAATAGTAGAGTAAAACAGAATTATGATACTGTGTTGCACTTGTGTATAATAATATCAAATTAACGAAGCGTGACTGAGTATTTGTTGAACCAGATGCTAGAAATTATTTATCATTATGAATGACACGCTCTACCAACCAATTTAACAGTTATTAAGCTATTTCGGAAATGAAATGCAGGTGGTTTTAAAGATGAACAGGAAACAAGTAGTTGTCTCGTTTGATGATAAGTTCAGTATTTTCTCACTTATTTTTTGCAGACACGTAGTTTCTCATCGCGGACAGTGGTGTCATAGGCAATGCAATATTTCCCAAGTCGAGATAAGACCAGCTGCAATACTTATACAGTGTAATTGGGTGTAATTAACAAATAGTTAAGAATATAAGAATATTGATGCACGATTGCTGAACGTTATCTAAAAACACTTTGGATAAATTATATGTATATATAGACGAGATGAACTTATTTACACTCCCAAACTAGATAGCTATTCAAAATATGTTAGATGAAGCTTAAGGGGAATGAACATTATAATACCGGTAGACAGTGAGGTGAAAATGTTTTCTAAATATTACAGCAGAGAAACGACACAATACGCTTAAACATGGAAGAAAGAGCGATATGGTATATTTCAGACATAGAGGAACGAATAAGTGAATACATTTAAACCCTTGAGAAGAAAATGTTGGTCATAATCTTTTTTTTTCTATTTTCAGCATGCTTTCTCCAAACCAGCACCTGTACCCAATCGGAGTCGACCGACGCCACCTCCTGATTACAGTCCAGAGGTGGCGAGACGTCCAACAAGTAAGGAATCCACCAACAGTCGTGGAATGCGACAAGTTGCACCTGTGTAATGCTAGTCTATACAGCATGGCAGGTGGTCTCACACCTGTCATCGTGTTACTTTTTATCCAGTGCTTGAGAGCCAGTTCTTGTTTTTGAGTAGATGTTGATTTTAGATCAACGTTTGCCGTTATGTTAAAATTTCAATATTTAATATGAAATATGTTTGTGATAGCGGTGTTTATCTTACACACTCGTGCGTTTTTTTCCTGTGATATCATTACCAAATAATTATTTATTTATATTTTGTTATTGTAACTATAACATTTAAAGCTTTTGCGTTTAATTTGCGTTCTTTAAATCCGTCCGTTGTATTTTCTATATTTTTTTTGTTTCTCGATATTCCGTTCATATTCATAGTTTCACGTTTAACGTATTACACAGTGTTCAGTGGAATTAATTCATGATGTAAAATTAGCCGTCCTTAGCCATCATTTCATGTCTACCTCATTGATAACACATTATAGAACTCTAACATTACTGAATTATGGAAACGACTGCTATAGAAGTATCAGTTATCATTTCTTTTCTTTAGGTTATTCATGCATTCCGTCCATAAATGTCCCTAGTAGTCTAAATGATCCAATGTCTCTATTAAATTGAAAAAAATGTTTATACATAGATTTACTTTCAAAGACAATTTTTGTTAAATTATCAAAATTACATTGTACTAGTAATGTCTTCACTGTTTGTACTGCCCACGTTGTGGTCTACACACATATATAAGGTGTGGATGACATATGTAGCATACAAAATTATACATTTCCTAACCATGTGATACTTTTGTTATCTAATATCATTAATATCATTTGCTTAGAATCCGATAATCATTTTACTTTTATCTTTAAAGTTAAGCAGTTGGCTGTAAAGCGCATTTTTTTGCCTTGCGTATAAAGTACCAGACGAACCCCTTTAAACGTGAAGTTGTTATCATATTTCAGACATGCCTGTCACAGCCATTCCAATCAACTATTACAGACACGACCCCATATCAAACATTCCGCCAATGCACTTCTATCGGGGACGGGAGCGATTTCTTAATCGGCCGTGGCCTTCTCGTCCAATGGACGAGTACAATTATTGGTATAATAACAGCTATCCTTATTATCATGATTATTATAATCAATACCATAATAGTAACCAATATTATAATTATTATTAACGTGTTATCGAGCTTTTAATCGGACTAGGAAATAATAAAATTGTTATTGTTTGGGCTAACCGAACCAAAGTATTCTTACTACAATGTAATGCTCTATATTTTAGCTCGCACAATCGTTGATAAATGAGATACAAATGCACTTTCATTTTGAAACATAGAAAAGGTTTTTTTTGATAGGTTGCTATTAACACTGCATTTTTTGTTGTTACACCACTAACCTTGGGCTTGTACAATGTTTCTTTTAACTTCATATCACATCATCGTTACCGTATTCATGTGTGGAGGGTTTGAACTTCATTTTTCTGTTTTGGACATATTTATATAACACTCTTTTAGAAGTATGTGAACAATACTTTGCTCTAGTTCTTATTGGAAATTTTAAGATCTGATAGTCAGCCTGTCATACTTTTCTTATGTGGCGATATTTCGTTTTGAATCATAATACATTCCATCTTTCATGCCCCTTTTGGTAGACCGCTTCATGCTATACTTTCTATGCCGGTGATCATTTACTTATTTGAGTAATTTTCTAAGAATTTTATCGAGGTTAAAATCTCAATACTATATTTGATTCTGGTTCTAACCGTAGAATGTTTCATTAATGAGAATTTTGCAAATGAACCTTGTGGATACCACATATGTACAAGTACTACTCAAAGAGTTTGAATGTCCTTATGAATTCGATTTCATATCTTGTGAAATATATTTTATAAATGTACTATTTACTGATACGCTATATACCAAAATTGTTCTTGCCTTTGTTATTTGGTGGTAACATAAGTTACGTTTATTCTATAACATTCCAGTTTATTGTATAATTATATTTGTTATATAGTTTTTATCAATCAAAATCCAAAATCGCTACCCATAAAATCAGAAATCCTATGTATATACTACTGTAAGTTATTGGTGTGAATGTTGGTTTTCATTCAGTTGTATTGTTTACGTGCCACTGTTTTATTACACACAATGATGAGATAAAAATTTGTAATGAACAACAATATTAGGCATCCCTTTGTTTTATAATATGTTAAAACGATACAAAACAAAGTTTTATAGTTTACTTTTAGTTTACTTTCAAATGATAATACCCATTTAAAATTTTAAAAAAGTTCAGCATTTATCAGAATTTCCATGAAGTCTCGTTAGCATTATTTTGATCTTTTACCTTTATACTTCCTTTAAAAAGTATTTTTTTTTTTACATTTTTTGAGAAGAGCAATGCTGTTTTAAACAAGTGCTGAAACCATTCAACGATTTAGATTGTAGTTATTTTACCATGTAGACGGCATAACTACATTATTATTGAATTGCTTGTACTAATTAATATAGTTTTGTAAAGAAATGATACGCGTTCAATATTATTTAAAAAAGATTAAGTTTTGTTTTTGAAAATAGGCTGGATGGCTATTTCCATTTTGTTTGCTTGCATGCCTGAATGAATATGAGTGGGATAATGCTTGTTTGATTAAGGACGCAGTGCCAACAAGTTGTTATAGGAAGAAAAGTGATTAGTTTGTTAAAATAATCTATTAAATTCATTAAATTGGAATTTTATATTGATTTGATTAGAAATTTCTCTTATATGAAAATAATATTTATGAATCTCATTTAAAACGAGTATTTGGAATTTCAGCTATTTAATATATGTAAGTTTACATGACATGTTTTTGTTTGTTGAGATTTTTGAGGTGATGAAAAATGACAAAAATGCCTGGATCTTGTCAGGTGAAAACAAAGAGATTATAAATGTTATGATGTTTTATATAAGTAAACTTTTCAACTTCTGGTTGTATGTTAATGTTGTTGTTTTCTTTTCATTTTGTTTATCTGTCATATTGGTATGTATTTAGAATACAAATTGACATTGATCTACACTATACCGACCGAGTTCCCGAGACGCTGATAACAACTGTAATAGTGGCATACTTGTCATCAAGTATGGAATGTATTTAACCGTATATAACGAGGGAACAGATTTTGCATTAATTACGACTTTGACTTGCTAGGCGTTGAAGGGAATCGATAAAATTTCTTTAACTCTTTCTTTTTGTCATAATCAGGACATACTTTTATTCAATTTAATCAAAACGAAAGGCCCATGGGCTTAAACGCTCATCTGACTTACATGACACAAAACAATATATTAATTTTATACAGTATTGGCTAACAATTAAGACCAAATGTCAATAAATGGAAAAAAAACATGAAGTCGTTTAAAGATTTTGGACCTTTTGACCCCTGCTGCCTTAATTTGAACACACTTCATCCCAGCATGCTACAGAGTCGATATCAAGTATTTAGGCTTCTTAATTAATTATTGACAAGATGTTGTTTTAAGATTTTAGCCTTTTCGACCCCTGTGAACTTGAATGGGGGTTAAGGTCAATAGGTTGAAAAATAACAACTTGGTAGCCCTTCATTCCAGTATGTTGCAGGCCCGGTCTCTAGGCCTTTGACAAGAAGTAATTTAAAGATTCTAGCGTATTTGACCCAAGTGACCTTGGCTGAAGGTCAAGATATTTTTAAAACAAACTTTGTAACCCTTCATCCAAGCATGCTACATGCAAAATATCGGTACACTAGGCCTTTCGATGACTAGGCCATCCTGACTCTGAAAATCCTAGGATAATGGCAAATTGTTTTTAAATATTGACCCTGACCTCATCCCACAATGATTTTGACCAAATTTGACTACATGCAATGGCTATGATCCTTTGAGTTTCGGCAAGAGGGCTGGACATAGGAAAACTGGTCTTCTCAAATTGCTTCTCAGAAAAGACTGAACCGAATTTATCCGAATTAAGTCGGGTCTTTCTTTTGGTGAAAGAGTAACTCATCTCGCTCGTATGACTGAAGGACAGGTCCTATTTGGAAATAAGATAATTTATTTACTTGTAGTGAAAGGATTTTATCTTAAGGTTTGGCCTCGATTTCTCGTAAAAAACTTAAGTCAAAAATTGACTAAGTCAATTTTTTAACATAAGTTATAAAAGGAGAAACAACTTTAGTTTTGACTTTAAGTCTATACTCTTGTTTCGAGAAATTGGATCCAGGAATCTTCTTATGACAAGGAACAAGGTATGCATGGACACTAAGACTAGGAAAGATAGAGAATATATTGTGTTGATTAAAATGGCTAAGTATTTCTTGTTACCGAGAAATTCAGAATGGTTAATAAAATAAAACGGTGATAATAATTTCGACCTTTAGTCATTACATCGGTATCCGGTGACGCCTGTATGCTTTCTTGATGACATTTGATTTACACCTCTAGATGTCAGTGATTCATGGTGGAGTTTGATTCCACAGAAATACGTGTATGGAAACAGCCCGCCTTCACTATGGGCTATTCAAATCGCCAGTCGTTCGCCCGTTAACAATTGCTATCGCTATATCTCAGATTTCCCAAGTTCCCCGTGCACTCTAGTTGTGCTTTTGAAAACGATCAGATTACAAGATAGCCATATGAAGGCCCTCTTGGGTTTTGACTGACGTTTGTCAACGCTATTTCTCGGAAAACACAGATGAGATTTTTCTCAAATTTTTATGTAGGTTTCCGCTGTACCCTAGTTGTGCACATTGCATTTTGGGCCATAAGGATTGTACATTCAATGGTGTTTCGTATTCTACTAATATATCTTTTTTAATTAACTAACCTATGAATATTATGTATGATGTACCTACATCGGCTAAAAAGACCCATTCCATCATTAGACATTACAAAAGTGACCTTAAAACATTAAATTGCATATTACTATTAGTCAATGTAGGTACCGATACCATATCTGTAAACGATCTAGGCATCAAGTTATTGTAAAATCAACAATTGAGGAAGAGTATCGTACTGAATACCCTTGGCTAGTGATTTTTTTTTCAATTTGGATGTCACATTCATATGTCTTATACAGTTTGAATTACAATAAGAAAGAGTTTACTATATAATGTCCATATATAGAGCTTATTTGTACACAAATTGTCTACATCATTTTATTAGGAGATATTGTAAAAATTTACATGATTTTTGTTTGAACAAACATACTCAAAAATAACAATATGGTTAAAGGAAAACCCCTATAATGTAATTCAATATTTGCTATGTAAACTTGAAAAAAACCACTCGGGAGTTTGCGTGATAACATTCATAGGACTGTAAGCAGGTAAAAAAAAAAAAAAAAAAAAAAAAAAAAAAAACCAACAAAAAAAACCAAAAAAAACTTTATGAAGACCCAAAGTTAGAAAGCTGTTTCATCCATACATAACCAGATATAATATACTATATTATTAAAGTTAAATTAGAAAAACCATGAAGAAAAACTTAATAGTGTTGCTTAAATATGACAGAGTAATTTAATACAAATTTCATTACTTTAATGATTATTCTAAAAGACCATTTTAATTTATAGTAATTTGTTTCCCATTTGATTATTGGTTAGTGAAGTTGGCGACCTCTGAACTGGAGGAAAATATCGGTGTAGCTCATCACCACTTCTCTAGGGTTAGGACATTCAGAGAAAAGTGGAATGGTAACCTCCATTACCAATACAACGTGCTTACCCCTTTTTAAAGAGGAACATTAATGTATCTAAATTTATTTTCAGTTAGATCACTAATCGTTATTTCTTATTCATCATTTTCAATGTGTTTTTATCAATGGAGAAAACGAACAATATTTTTCATGAACATTCTACAATTGTGTAAATATATTAACAGTTTGTTTTCCGTTTTTAGGCGGAGTTATGAATGAAGTCTGTATCGTTATGCATAATAATTGAGAGTGACGACTCGAAATGTACTTAAAACATAGCATAACTTAGCATGTCCGCTCTTACACAATATTCATTAGAGAGTTTTCCCAAAGATATTATCGTGTTTCCCGATCGAAGTCAAGTTTAACAGTTGCGTCTAAAGGTGTGGACAAATAAATGCTCAGTCTATACATATATTATCATTCTGTAATAAATGCTGTCAAACTAGTAACATTCAGGAATGGTTCTATACATATTCTCATTCTGTACGATAGCGTACGTATAGGATGTAGGTGTCAAGGAGATTAATCTGTTCTGACAAAGCAGGAAGTTATGTTCAGCGCACGACAGCGTGTGCATCTCCATGCTGACCTTACTATAATCGCAAGCATTCCTTCAAGTAATGACTAGCATTAGTCTGAAATATGTCGTGCCATCCAATGATTGATGATACAAGGGCGTGAAGTGCACCACGGGCCAGCAATTATAACTCATTCTTATCTTAAAGCAAACCAGATTCATTTGTTTATCATCTTTATATAACAAATCATTTGATATATTTTACTATTTAGTTTAAATCCGACGATCGCGCGACGTCTCTTCTCGACGCCTTAGTAGTCAATTGTTAAAACCTGTGTAAAACCTTTTATTTGATATGTCCGAATGGAATAACATATAGAACCGATCTGTTTTATGACAACAAGGCATCACAAAAGTAAACAGGTGTAACTGGTAATCAGAATGTTATTCCCTAGTCTTTTATATCCTTAAAAAGTTCAATTTGTCAAAGTCGAAAAATATCGTATTCAACACGGAGCTTCAGTTTTGTACCTATAACGGAAAGTTCTTTAACTCCTAAGAAATTTTTATAGAACTCACGGAAATCCAATATTTTGATTCAACGTGATTTTTCACCCTTTTGCTTCAACAATTTTGGTAAACAACCCATATATATTTTGAAACTTCAGATCACACTCTTTTAAGATTTTGTATGAAAAAACATGTTTTTGCGTTCATGACGTTACCATAGCAACCGAAATTGGGGGCTTTCATAAAAAAATTAAAGTTTATTGCATTTAAAGCTCTTAAGTTGATGAAAGTAATTTAAATGCTCATTTAACTTAATAATCCAGAATATCATTAAAAAAAGATATGGAATTTTTTTGGATGTCACATTTTCAATTTAGTTTTGGTTGTTACCATGGTTAACAAGACATATTTAAAACCAAAGATTTTTGAAAATGTTTTGATTTAGCGCTGTATTTGTCCTGCTTTAGCTGTAGCAAAAATATTTTATATTTATGCACAGGCTTTATTATTTTAAATGATTCTTTGAATGTCAATAATATTCAACATTACATGTATAATATTCTATATCAATTCTTCCATATTCCATCATAGTATATGTAGTATACATATGTGGTACACTTAAGCCGATAGCGTATGTGTTTCGAAATCAAGATGTTCAGATGAATAGCTTTACATATAGATATAATCAAAATTGCAAAGATGTACTCTTCATATGTATGTACACTGCAGTAATTTGTTAGTTACCAAGGCAACAAATTTATCAATTGACCTAGTGTTACCTTTTTCTTATACTTCGACACAAAAATATCAATACAGTCAGGGACTTGCACATATATGGCTCCAAACACATTATGCATTTTACCAGTACCTTTACTAAAACAGGAAAATAAAAACATATATACACACATTTTAATGTTTCATAGGGCTAAATTTATTACGCATGTGTACAATGCTCTGTCTATATAGCTTTATACGTGTAGCAAAGGAAAGGGGGTGCTAATTTATAGGACTGAATGTGCAACCAGGAAGAATGATAAAATCTTCCACCCCACTCAGGGTGAAGCAAGGGTTAGTTCAATCCGAGGCCGATAGTTAAGATTTACCGTCTCTCGCTTTTAAAGCGATTATCTTTCTCTTAACCGGTTCGAATTCTGGCCTAAGATCATGAGTCCTATAATTGAATATTTGCTTAGCTAATAAAAATGACGCAACTATTGGTAACCTCATCTGTGATTGGCTAAATCTAAACTTAAAACTGTTTTTGTCTGAAGTCCATTTCATAATCTTGGGGCCTGGTGCATTAATTTATTTTTGACATTGCACAAATGCACGATAACGTGTATAAGTATACAGGCTATTGTCGTAACGTCATGACATTATTGTATATTTCTGATTAACATAGTGCTATCTTACCCACACTAAGTGAACATCTCTGACCAGGTGAAGAGAAAGGTCTCGTTCATTTAGACTCTGATGGTGTATGTATGTCAATTGTAAGACAGCTAAAGTGGTAAAAATAAGGGAATACGAACAACAACAACACAAATAATAATAAATATAATAATGAATATAATATCTTTGTCAACGGACTTAGTTATAAATTCATATTATCGACCTGAACATAACTTAATTCACAATCGTGTCAAAATACCTTTTGGATGATGCTATAAACAACTTCATTATATGATTATTTCGATGAAAGGGTGGAGCCTGCGGTTGGTTAGTATCTATCAAGAGGAGAGGATTACAAGTTTGATGACGGACACATGAACAGCTCGGCTATGGAATATTGAAAAAAAAACCACACACACAAAATGCCCAAACCAAGCTTGGCACGTGTCGTACTAACCCTAGCATGTGCGGTGTAACAAGTGCAAGATGTTTGGATTAAACACTGTAGTAAAATAAACACGAATTGACCGAGAAACACCGAGAAGCGTGCGACCCATTAAAAATTTATGTTCGTATCTATTGGACCAAAAAGGTAAGCCTACTTAAGACGCTGTGCCTTGGCGAATGTTTCCAGAAAAATACTCGCGCTACAAGCACCTTACCTCTATACAACATTGAGGAGTCGACAAAAGTAATGGATAGAGACTTTGTGCAGTGTTTCAGGTTGTTTTATAGCTGCCGTCTATTACACATCATTATTTTGCTGACCTGTTTTTTAGTTTCTAACCAGGAAGAGCTTTGGGATACTTTACACCGACAAATGCGATACACACCAGAGGATAAAAATTATATTCCTGTGATAACATTACGGAGATTTTTACAGTTCAGAGATGCTGATGATGATCCTTCCTATCGTCGACGGTCCAAAGTCTCACTAGATTTGGACAGCTTTGAAAAAGTCAAAATATTCTACTCGAAACAAGGTAAATAGGATTTTGACATCTTTAAATTATCGATATCAGCAAATGTTTAGGTTTTGTTCTAGCATTTGAAATTATAATCGTTATTATTTTACGATTAACAATTAACATTTAAATCATAAAGAGATTATTTAACTTCAATCATACACTATCATAACGGACACAGTTTGAACACAGAAAAAAATCACATTTTCTTAATATTTCTTCTGAAACTTTAATGATTACTGAAACTGAGAATGCTATTCTATACAATTCACATCAGTATTTGTATAATTGTTGACACATTAAGATTACGTTGTCATTTACCATATATACAAAGTGTCTATTATTGAATAGAGAGCAGAGCATATTTAAACTATCAAAATCCAAGATGGGGTTGGCCAAATCTTGTTGACAGATCGGTCCCAAAATGTAATAGGCAGAACTAGGGCCCTAGAACCTACATGGAAATTTGAGAACTATCCATTCAGTACTTTCTGAGAAAAAGCAATAACAAACTTTAAATTTCAAAATTAAAGATGGTTGCCTGGTAGCTATCTTGTCACCCGCTTGGTCCCAAAATGCAATATATTCAACTAGGGCTTTAGGGGAACCTGCATATGAATTTTGAGAATGATCCCTTCAGTACTTTCTGAGAAATATACACAACCACGACCCTATTGGAACTTACATGCGATACTTGAGAATGATCTCTTCAGTACTCTCTGAGAAATAGCGGTGACAAACCTCAAGTATCAAAATGCAAGATGGCTGCCTAGCGGCCATATTGTTCACCAATCTGTCTGAAAAATTAAATAACACTCCTTATGCCCTAGGGAAACCTTCCTATGAGATTCGAGACAGATCCATTCAGTACTTTCTGAGAAATAGCGGTAATAAACATCAACTGCAAAAATCCAAGATAGCTGCCTGGCGGCCGTATTATTTTTTCGATCAGTCTGAAAATCAGCATGACTCTCCTAGGGCCCTAGGGGAATCTACATATGAAATTTGAAGCAGATCTCTTTTGTATTTCCTGAGAAATAGTAGTAACAAATATCAACTGTCAAGATGGCTTCCTGGCGGCCATATTGTTTTTTTGCCCTAGGGGAACCTACATATGAAATTTTATTTAGATCCCTTCAGTAATATCAGAGTAATAGTGGTAACAAACATCAACTGCCAAAATCCATGATGGCTACCTGGCGGCCATATTGTTTTTCCAATCATTCTCAAATTAGCATGACGTTCCGTGTGCCCTAGGGAAACCTACATATGAAATTCGAGACAGATCCCTTGAGTACTTTCTGAGATATAGCGGTTACAATCATCAACTACCAAAATCAAAGATGGCAGCCTGGCGGCCATATTGTTTTTCCGATCAGTCTCAAAATCTGCATGACACTCCTAGGGCCTTAGGGGAACATACATATGAAATTTGATGAAATTTGAGACAGATCCTTCGAGTACTTTTTGAGAAATAGCGGTAGCAATCATCAACTGCCAATATCCAAGATGGCTGCCTGGCGGCCATATTGTTCTCTCGATCAGTCTTTAAATCAGTATGACACTCCGTGTGCCCTAGGGGAACCTACATATGGAATTTGAGACAGATCTATTCAGAACTTTCTGGGAAATAGCGGTAACAAGCAATGTTTAAAGACGGACCACGGACGAAAGGCGATTTGAATAGCCCATCATCTGATGATGGTGGGCTAAAAATTAATTCACTAAGGTCTAGAAACGGTTTGTACCCTTCCTAACCCCTAAATTCGTGGATTCGTTTGAACAAATTAATGGGTGATTGAATTTAAACAAGTACATTACTGATACAATTGTAGTTGCTATGGTAACCATCCTAAATGCACAATGTATGCAAACATTAGGCAAAAGTTTATTTATTTGGTAAGTGATAATGCAAATCCTTGAAAAAACTACTTATTTCTCTTAGAGATGTATCTTTTATACCTACATATATTCCTTAGGTATACATTTGTAGATGGCGCTTCATTGTTTCCAAAAATAACAACAGAATAGAAAGGGATTAAAAACACTTACTGCATATTTCCTAAGGAAAGTGGAGCGGCAAGATTTCTGAAACTTCCCAGAAAATAATTTCTATACGTGTATTTTGCATCTTGTTGTAGGTCGAAAAAATCAAGTTTTCAAGTTACCAGGAGATATCGATAACATTTCTAAAATTCATCGGGCAGACCTGATAATACAGGATTACGACCACAGTTTGGGACAAGTACGAGTGCATTATCGAAGAAATCGTCGTAAGTGATATATTAATTGGTTGGACTAAATGGAAAGATGATGGTTTGTCTCCCACGTATGTGTATATGTTTTGCGAGACCATAGGGACCTGGCACGAAAATTTTTAACCAACAGTATACATATATATATATATAATAGTATCAAGGGTATGAACTCGGCGGTCAGGAAAAACTGACCTATTTTTTTAAAACCGGGATTATTTTATCAATGGGTTCTATACAACATTGACGCATATCTTAACTTAAAAAGAAATAAATTATCTTTCCAGTGAGTGTTTGATGAACAAAATTGGCCAAGTATTGACGAAGTAATGGCTTGATGAATCGGGAAAAAATGCTACTCGATTTTACTGACACCACATAATTTGTATAATGCAGTCAAGATATGTAAAATCGAGAAGCATTCCGAGAGAAAAAATGAACATGGCGGTGTTGGTTAAAGTAAGTGAGCTACATGCTGTTTAAATGAAGTTTCTACAAAGCACGGGACATGACACCTCCAATGGAGATTGTGGATGAACATAGTTATGGATACTGTTTACCGCCACAAGCGTAGATTTTGTGATTTTGGCTTGGTTTTTGAGGTACCCATTAGAAGCGAGACGACATTTCGACCGGACAGGGAAATGTCTACCTAGCATATTTTTCGTAAATTTCCCGATTCATCAAGCCATAACCTCGTCAATACTTGGCCAATTTTGTTCATCAAGCACTCAATGGAAAGATAAATTATTCCTCTTTAAGGTAAGATATCCGACAATGTTTTATAGAACCCATTTATTGAAATAATCCCGGTTTGTAAAAATAGATCCGTTTTTCCTGACCGCCGAGTTCATACCCTTGATACTATAATATATATATGTATACTGTTGGATAAAAAAATTTCGTGCCAGGTCCCTGTGTGCGAGACTGGTATGTTCGTCTTGTGTTCATGTTAGAAAATTACTTTCTTACTGATGCATACTGCCAAAGACATTAGTTTTACAACATAATTATACTCCATGTGTCAAGTTTTACAACATAATTATACTCCATGTGTCAAGTTTTACAACATAATTATACTCCATGTGTCAAGTTTTACAACATAATTATACTCCATGTGTCAAGTTTTACAACAAAATTATACTCCATGTGTCAAGTTTTACAACATAATCATATTTCAAGTTCCACGTTTTACAAAATAATTATACTTCAAGTGGCCAGTTTGAAAATATATCTACTATAACGTTCTGCTAACATAAATTAATGGCATTCATCATTGAATGTATCAACATTTGGGACGTCATTACGTTACAAAATAGTTTCTTGACTTACGCGAGTGCTACCATATCGTAATGGTTTTTGGTCAAGAGATGTTCATGGAAAAAATATGCCGATGTACGTGTCAATGGGCCATGAGGTTTTGACTAAGCACAACTGAAGATAAGGTTCTAATTATATAATCATACAAAACGACTGAATAGAAAAAATAGTTTCGCCGCGAAACAATTCGTAAAACCTAAGTTAAGAAGAAAAGATTCATTCAAGTTTTGATCGACTTTAACAATAAGCTTTATTTGATCATAAAGAAACTTATTTTTTAAGGCAAACACGTTCTTAAATAAGCATATAAAACAACGAAAACGGGGCGATCAATATTGACTAATAGACTGCAAATTAAGTAATAGTTTTTTTTTATATTTTATTGCATAAAAACATTTTACATATAAACAACTTGTACATAGTCATCATTCACTAACTTTCTCATCTCTCATTTTTTTAGCATTTTGTTATATGATCATCTTAACTTCAGCATATTATTGCACTATTATTTCCTTTCGTTGTACAAATATATCTCATTCTCTCTCATTTTTATTACAATTACACTAATACTATCGATCTCTTACTTACTCCTATTTCATTCAATATAATGTCTAATATTTCCTTAATGCTTGTTAGGTTGTATATTTTTTTACATCCCTCTCATTGACTCATTCTACATTCTCTCATTCTATTACACTCACACTTCATTTTCTAGTATCGTAGTCAATTTTTCCAATGTCCCATCTAATCCAAAAATGTTTGCTGTTCTGATTAAATTATTTTTAGTGTGTCTGAATATAAAATTTTCGTCATGATCAGTGTTTTGATATTTAATAATATTTTTTGTTTTCCAAATCCACCATTTTGTTGTCATTATGATAAAACTGGTAGTGATTTGCTGTTCCTTGTTGAAATAAGTATTCAGTCCTAACATAATGTGTTTTTCTTCCATAATATAATTTGGGGGTAAGTTAAATAGCCTTATAATGACATTTTTAATTTTTTGCCATAGTAATTCAATTTTTGGGCACGAATAAAATAAATGAGTTAAGGTTTCTTCATTAATTTTACAGAATGTACATAGGCCGTTTGATTTCTTCATTAGTTTAAGTTTGTGTTCTGTGCTTACTATTCTTTGTATAAGTTTCCATTGAAAATCCTTACATTTTTTATCTGCTATTGAATATTTGATTGTTTGCCAAATTAGTTCCCAATTCATATCCTCGTTATTAAAGTAGTGTTCCCATTTGTTCATTTGTTTAGTTTTTGAGCTATTGCTATACAGAATGTGTTTAAAAACTTTTGAGGTCCTAAGTGTATTTATAATTTTCTCATTGTATATTAGACATAGATCGTCGGTGATCTTAGTAATTTCTTGAGCATTTTCTTGTTGGTTTTCTAAGATTTGTAACCAGTTACTAGGTATTGCCTTCTTTATTTTAGCAAATTCTGATATCCAGTTATGTTTGTTGATTAATTTATTCTGTAATGCTTCGGAAGTTATAAATCTGCTTTCTGTATTATTCCATACATGTTTGATTTTAGATATTCCGCTCTTACACCATTGTTTAAAGAAAAGTGGTTTGTGCTTAAATAATATTTTGCTATTGCCAAAAAGATTCATATTCAATATGCCTTGTCGGGTGTGATTAGAAAATTTTTGGATAATGAACTGCCATTGAATTAAGGCCTGCTGAAATATGTCTGGTATTTTCCGGAGGTCTAACCCTTTTGTGGTACTACATTTGCAAAGAAAGTAATCAATGTTGAACGCTTTATCGTAAGTTTGGAGCCAGTATTTTCCTAAGATATTCCATGCCTCTGTTTCACTGTGGATAAGCTTATATATCATTTTGACTTTTTTTATTTTATCAATAACGTCTATATCCAACATATCCAATCCACCCTGATTTCTTGACTGATAACATAATTGTTTAGAGACCTTATGAATTTTGCTGTTCCATAGGAACTCGTAAATCAAATCGTTTATTAGAATTTTGTAGTTTTTCGGAATGGTCTTTTGAGATAATTCATAAGTTACCTGGGAACAAATCAAGGATTTAATTATGAGAACTTTCCCTTCAAGCGTAAGGTTTCTTTTTTTCCATTGTGTTATTATGTTTCGAATTTTCAAAAGTTTACTTTCCCATATCTGTTCTTCATTGATGTTATATCCATGATATACACCGAGTGCTTTGATGTTGTCTTTCACCCATGAAATTTTTCTAAAATTTGGAGGCCTCTGTTTCCAAATACCTATACATAGTCCTTTTGTTTTTTCTAAGTTTACCTTTGCACCAGATGCTTTTTCATATCTAGATAGAATGTGGAAAATATTTGGTAAACTGTTCGCGCTACTAACAAAGAATTGAGAGTCATCTGCGAACATATTAAGTTTTAATTGAATGTGTTTGTTATTTACACTTGGTAAGTCAATACCGTTGATAGCTACGTTATTTCTTATTGAACATGCTAGTGCCTCCGCTTGTAAAATGTATAGTATTGGGGCGATTGGACATCCCTGTTTTACTGACCTGGATATGTTGAAGAATTTAGAAAGATGGCCGTTAGTAAGTATGCAACTTTTAGAGTATTTGTAAGTCATTTTAATCCATTCAATCATTTTTGTCCCGAAACCAAATTTCTTCAGACATTTTTCTAACCATCCCCATTCGACCCTATCGAACGCCTTCTGTTGGTCTAAGAAAATAATTGCCCCACCCGTATTCATTTGCCCTGTATATTCAATCACGTCACTTAATAATCGTATTGCATCTTCTATGTTGCGCCCTTTGATAAACCCTTTCTGATCACTATGAATTATTTTAGGAAGTAACGGTTTGATTCTTTCCGATAAAACTTTTGTGATAATTTTATAGTCGGATGTTAATAGAGTTAATGGTCGCCAATTAGCTAAGTTTTCTCTCTCACCTTTTTTATACATTAAAGTAATGACTCCTCTGTACTGTGATGTTGACATTTCATTATTCGAAAAAATTTCATCAATTACTTGAATAAATTCAGTCTTTATAGTATTCCAGTGAATTTGGTAGAACTCTGCCAAGATACCATCAATTCCTGGTGATTTATTACTTTTCAGATTCATAACGGCTTTATGTATTTCATTTTCAGTTGGAGAATTTTCACAAGACTCCATTTCATATTTAGATAATTCAGTGCTTATGTTACTTACCAACAAATCAGCTTCGATTTTATTCCATCCTTCCGAAGAAAACAATGTCTTGTAAAATTCAACTTGTTCTTTAAGTATAATGTTTATATCGTTGCTATAAGTACCATCTTGGCATTTAATTGTTTTCCAAGTTTTATTTGCCCCATGAACCTTTTCTAAACTGAAAAAATAACTAGACGACCTTTCGCCTTGTTCATACCATTTTAATCTAGACCTTACCCTTGCCGCTTGTGTCCGTTTATCGTAATATCTATATACTTCTTCCTGCAAGTTAGATAACTCTTGTTCATTTACAGTATTTCCTTCATCTTTTTTTTGTATCATTTGGTTTATTCTTTTCTCTAGAGATTCGATATGTGCTTTTGGTTTGTTGAGGAGCTTACTAACTTGAATGCACAAGTCTTTTATCTTTATTTTTGTAATCTCCCACCATTCTGTTTTACTACTGAATTGATTGATGGTGGTTTTCCATGTAACCCAGAAAGTATTAAAAATTTCATTAAAAAGTTTAGATTTAATAGTTTCTACATTCATTTTCCAGTATCTTGGTCCATTAGCAATGTCGGTAGAATTTAATTCTATATAAGGATTACCATAGTGGTCATTATTAGTAAATGGGCAGTGCATGAAAGATACCTGAGATATATCTGAGTTTAATGATTTGCTTGTAAGGAAATAATCTATTCTTGACCGTTTTTCACCTCTTTTAAATGTAAAACATTTTTTGTTTGGGTATCTTCTTCGCCATATGTCTTCCAAATATAAGGATTCCATTAAGTGTTGTAATTGTGATTTACCTGAATCTGTGACAGTAAAACAGTTTTGTCTATCTTTATCGTTATGAAGTGTACAGTTAAAGTCGCCACCTATAATCATAGACTTATCTACTTTAGAATTCAGTTTATTATTTAACATCGTGTAATATACCTCTTTGTTAATGTTAGGGGCATATACATTTATCAATAAAAATTCTTTGCCATCCTTTTTCAAATTTATGATAATGTATCTACCGTCCACATCTTTAACTACTTCTATAACCGATATTTGTAAACCCGCCCTAAATAATATAGCCACTCCTCTAGATGCTGACGTACCATTTGCCCAATAACTTTCTCCATTCCATTCTCTCTCCCAAATAAATTGCGAGTTTGTGTCTTTACAACAGTGAGTTTCTTGTAATAGGATTACGTCAATATTTTGCTTTCGCAACCAATGAAAAATATTGTCACGTTTCTTCTTATTGTTTAACCCATTTACATTAATTGATATAAATCGTAATTTCATTATTATTATTATATATCATTTTTTTTTTTTTTTTTTTTTTTTCATTTTGTAAAAAAAAAAAAACTTTTCCCATCCCACTAAATGGTTGATATTAGGTCTGTATGATCCAGGTTAAAGTCTCTTACCAAATGTATTAGGAGAAAAACTAATGTTTCGGCTGTTTGCTCTCACTCTCAGATGTTAGAGATGACTCACTCCGGGGCCTTTTTTTCGTCCGGACTGTGAGCGCCTCCAGTTTATTGGTATCATTCACACAGTCTATGAATGTATCCATCAGCGTCTTTGCTCCTTTGGTGTTCACGTGAAGGCCGTCTTTGTCAAAAAGTTTACCGTTGGGTTTCCCTTTTTCCAGAAATACTGTGTCATTGTCAATGAATTGGAATTCGTGTCTTTGACAGAATTTCTGAATAAAGGAATTCACAATTTTACCAGTTCTATTGAGTTGGTCTCCACTCTGGCCTGTAATGTTCCTCGGTAGAATGCTTGATACTGTGACTCGTGCTCCTGGATAGGAATCTTGGACTTTTCCCATGGCCTCAGTTAAGTTTATGTTCACTGTGTCAGGGTTGTTTCTATTTCTAGTGACATCATTAGTTCCCAGACTGATTATCACATCATTGACATCACTATCTACAACTCCCTCATCGTGTGCCATTTTTATCAAATCATGAATGTCTTCAGATGTAGCTCCAGATTTCGAAATGATTTTTATTGATGAGTCTGTTGGTTTCACCCTTGCACAATTTGAGGCTCCAAAAACTAAGGATTTCACCTGTTGTTTACTAACAGTACCTGGATCACTGCATGGTATATCCCGCTGTACAACGCTACTATCGCCGGGAATATTTACCTTGCTTTGTGAGTGTTCATTGCTCTTTTTGCCTACTGTATGCCAGTTCGCATCCCATGCGGTGGACCTGTCACTGTGAGTGAGCCTATTTTTAGATACACGAATTTCACCTGTGCAGTCTTTAGCCAGGTGAGTCGTTTCATTACACTTATAACACCTTTTGACTCTCGTGGGGCACCTGAAGTGGGGGTGGTCAGATTGTTCACAATAAATACATTTTGTCCTGTCATTGTCACAGAATAGTCTGACAGTGTAATTCCCAAATGATGTGGTGTTTGGGATAGTAGGGATTGCATCGATCAGTTGTATATAACGTGTTCCCGTTTCAATATCTGTTCCTTTAATAGTTCCTCTCTTCAGAGTACCAGATACCACTTTGCCATATTTTTCCATACATGTTGCTATATACTGGTCTGATAGTTCAATGGGAGCGTCTTTTATTGTGACTGTTGTTAGGGATCGATCAACATCTACTAGCTGTATTTGCCTTTCTCTCAATACTAGTCCATTTATCAATACTTTCCTTTTTACTTCGTTAGTTGTCAACGTAATTAAACACTCACTTGTTGTCAGTTGAATGCCTTTAATGCTACCCCTGTCGAGGACCTCCTCTAAGCTGGCTAGGACTTCTCTATGGGTCAATCCTTGCAAACGTTTGGTGAAGAAATGCACCGTTGTATCCCGATTAACTTCACTCATAGTGAGTCTATAGAATCATGGATTCAATAGTAGGTTCTGTATCAATTTGCATCAGAAAACACTCACTAAAAAAGTGAGTATTCCAATAAAAATTCCTGAGCAAATTCCACCTGCAGTACACTTCAAGGGGGGTAACAATTCGAGTGACTAATTAATTAAGTAATAGTCATACAGAATGTCAATGTGGTAATTTTGAAAACTTGATTAACTTAAGATATGCAAACGAGTCACGTTAAGGTTTTAGGCCCTGTTTAAATTAGTGATATTTTGTAAGCCTATATATCACTTGATCAAGTTTACTCAGATCAGAACATTATAAATGAGGCATAATAATACGTGTGTATGCACAGGCCTAACCTTAGCACTAAGGTATTACTAGTGACTAATAGATTGTTGTGATTCTTGTACATTTCGGCAAACTATGGTAAAATTGTACATTTCAGTTTAACAAGTCCACAGGGTTTGGTACATGATAGCTGACACAAAATAGCCATGCCACCTTGTTAACTTGTGTCTATAGCTTGTACAAGGAACGCTTGTTTGTGCGACTTTTCAAAAGCGTACACACCCGTGCCTTTTTGACCGTGTGATGCAAATGGCGGTTGTAAATTATACTATGCAAATATGGCGTCTAGGAAGGCACTTCAATAATCACAAATACATCTAATATATACCTTTAGAATCACTGAACATGAAATGAACACTACATTTGGTAAAAAATGTCCAACCGCTAGATTTGTGGGAATGCACTTAAAACTCTTATCAACTAAGTTATGTTCAAGTACATGTACATCTAAGAAGTGATATTTGGCTTACAGAATATCACTAGTTTAAACACGATAAAAAACCTTTAGAATATTGCGTTTGATGAAATAGGCAAATAGTAAGATTAAAGTCGATAAAAAATGTCAAGTGAAAGGAGTTAGATATTTTTTAGAACAAATATACGTACCCGGCTTACTATACCTTTCGGCAGGGTACGAAATGGTCTCAATATTTCGTAGTGGAGAACTGCCTCAGAAAATCATTCGGGCACAGTTTTCTATACTTTGTTGTAGGTTTCCAATCATTTCAAACGTATGCATGCATTTATATACTATTTTGTCCAAAAGAAACATAACGATCATTCTTAATATCTACTTTACCACTCATAAGACGTCAAATTCATAATTTGTAGACTTGCCGTAAAATTTTCCTTCGAAAAGACCATCATATTTATATATGAAATGAAATGTCTCCCCAAGTGGGGACAAAGCTCAGATAACCAGGCTCAGTGAACTCGCATCATACCCCGACTCCCCCTATCAAACCCCAGCGTCGTGCTGTTCTTGTACAGCTTGTTACAAAATGTCTTGTAATGTCGTATAGTGGCCGGTCACATAAATTACATACGGTGCGTTGTTCTCCAGGAACACAGGTAATCATTTTGCAGATATACAGCACTGTTTTATTGCCAATATCCGGTGTTTGCAGTATGTGATATGGTTTATCATATATGGAGTGAACATATTTAAATCTCACGAAATCACTATCGTTGTCCATTCTCTTATGAAGCGACCGATCTTCATGTATAGCTATAGCTCCTTTTACAAAAAGCTTCCATTTGATCTTTGACGGAAAATTTGCGGACTGGATATAGCACTGTATGAAGTCTAATAGATTGTACTTGGCTAAAATAGACACAATATCGGGGATGAAACCCATTTGCTTTGCTTTTGGCGTGTTTATAGTCGAATAGTCTGCTTTTCGGAACACTGGTGGGCGTGCATTCGATAATATTACGTAAGAAGTACAATTTCCTCTTTTCGATTTCGCTCTGGATTCTGCGTATTCCAACTATACTTTCGCACATGTCGGATCGCGTAGATCGTCTCAGATTTAAAATGAGCTTAATAGCATAGTGCTGGAATGTTTCAAGCTTGCGGATATCACATTTAGTTAAGTTATTCCATAGTTCGCATCCAAATAGTATCTACAAACATGTGTAAGAGTTTTAGTGTGTCAGCTCCCATGCGAGAGATAGGATGTAGCATGTTACGTCCTTTCTTGCAAGCGTTGTCAACGGCATCGGTGTTTTTCAAGTTAGAGGAGAGAATGATTCCTCGTCACTTTATTCGCAATACGAATTGCATTGTTGTTGATTGTCCACTCAAAATTTAGGCATGCACAGCCGAATGTTAGTAAGTTACATTTCGATGCATTATATTGGAATTTCCATTTATTAGCATATCCCTGTGCAACGTCTAGTAAAGTTTGTAGTGCCTTCGGACTTGTGGTAACAAGTGCGACATCATCGGCTAAACACGGATTCCCACACGGGATGGATTTGACTTTAGCGCCAACGTGGGTCGCTTCCAGATCAACAAGCATGTCGTTAATATGCAGTAGGTATAGGCAAGTTGAAATTATCCCACCTTGTCTAACTGACCTTTGAACTTTAAGCCAGCGTGATTGAGCACCATTATGGATTACAGCACTATAGATGTCACGGTATGCGTTGAACAATATTCTAGAGAAGTGTCACTCCAATTTTATACAGTTTGTTAAATATACCATTATGTTGAACAGTGTCAAAAGCCTTATATGTATCTAAGAAAGCAACATAGACTTTGCTGTTTTGTTCAATATTTTCAAATATATATTCACGAAGACTTAACGAAGCGGTTGTGCAACTTCGACCTTTCTGGAATCCTTGTTGTTGAATAGCAGGAAAATTGATATGAATGGTATCCATCCAACGCGATATTCTTTTTAAAATCACACTTTGCATAAGTTTATATAGCAATGGTAGCAACGAGATAGGCCTGTAATTGTTCGGGTCGTTTTTCTTCTTAAAACCACCTTTATAAATCGGCATAATAATTCCTCGTTTCCACGTTTTGGGAATAAATCCGGTAGTCCTGATAGCGTTCATTAATTTTTGGATAATTTCAATAACGGCTTTCCCTCCAAATCGAATGTGTTCGCTCGTTACCATATCGGCTCCTGGAGCTTTTTTAAGTTTCATTTGCCTGATTGTTGTCTCAATCTCGTCAAAAGTAAACATACGATCAAGTTCTTCTTGTTTTAGCAAATAGAGATTGGTGTCATCCATTATCGAATCATCTTTATATAGGTTTTCATAAAAGTCTGCAAAAGTTTCAACAACGCATTGTCGGTCACGTGCACATTTTTCGTCGAATATTAGTTCAGTACATGTGTCCGGTGTTTTGTTCTTCCGTTTTCGTACAATTCTCCAGAATAATCGAGTGTCTACATCCGCCATCTGTAATGTATAGTTTATATTTGTTTCTCCGTTTAAGCACAGCTATGTTCAACTGGTACCAACCCATGTTTCAAGATTTTTACCACCGGATGATCAACAAATCCTGTCATGCTTATGAAGACTACATCCACCAGTTTGATAACGGGTAACTTCTCCAAAGATAGTGTTGATCACCGGTACATATTTTTATCTCTTGAACAAGATATCTACGGTCAATACACTTGCGTTAGTTTTTTAAGTATCAGTATATCCCATTATGTTCATGTTTTGCTAACTTATTCTTTTTATTACATACACACTCTGTTATTTTGTTACTTTGTAATGATGTTGAAAGAAATCCAGGTCCTACACACAATCTTGACATGGTTCATTTAAATGTAAGATCAATAAGTAACAAGCTATCTTCAGTAGAGGCGGAACTTGATATCATGATATAATATGCATAACCGAAACACACTTAAATCCTTTAATTAGTTACAGTGATATACAACTGCACTCATTTAACCATGATCCATTCAGAACAACTGGTCCAGGGGGTGGGGTTATGGTCTACTAAAAACAATATAATCATGAAAAGGAGAGCTGATTTAGAAAGTGACGATGTTGAACTGATCTGGTCTGAAGACTTAATTAATAATCATAAATTTCTACTAGGTTGTATCTATAGACCACCAGACAGTAATTTAATGTTGATATGTTGAACTTGCCACTGAATGGCCATTTATCTAGACTTCTCATTAAACATAATTTACATAGCTTCATAAATGAGCCTACGAGATTAACACCTAATAATATTAATGCCACATCCATTGATTTTTTATTTTCTAATAATAGAAACTTGATAAAAAGTACCTATGTATCACCCCCATTCTGTAGTGACCATTCATCAATTCATGCCAATATTTATTTTAAAATATTCAAGCACACCAGCTATAAAAGAAAATGTTTTAAAATATGATGAAGCAGATTTTGATAGTATGAAAACTACAATATCTGAAATTGATTGACTTAATTTATCACAAAATCAAGACACTGAACTATTTAATACTTCTATAATTAATTGCACTACGGGTCAACTTAACAACTTTATTCCTGTTAAGGTTATAACGGTTCGACCAAATGACAAACCGTGGGTAGATTGAAGATGAGACAACGAAACAAATACACAAAAAAGCAAAAATAAATAATAATCATCATGATTGGCATAGATTTCGTGTTATAAGAAATGAAGTTGTAGACTTGATCCGCGAGGCAAAATCAAAGTATATTGAACAACTTCTCTTAGCGAAAATAAAGTTCCTCAAGATAAATGGTGGAAGATAGCCAAATCTATCACTAACTTTACTAATTAGTCTTCCTTAATTTCCCCTCTTGAATCTAACAATCAAGTCTTTCATCATCCAGTTGACAAAGCTGAAATATTAAACAACCATTTTGTCAACATTTCTACATCTTCACCAAACCTTGAACTTCCTCAAACAATAGAAAATGTACAACTACCACCATTCTCACTTTCAAATATCAGAATTACACAACAAGATGTCATTGATCAAATTAATTCTCTTAATATAAACAAGCCAGCTGGTCCTGATGGCATTATTCCAAAAATAGTTAAAAAGCTCAACATTTCTCTGGTACTTTCTTTAACAATATTGTTTAATAAATCACTAGATTAGAATCAGGGTTAGTACCTTCTAGCTGGAAACAAGCTAATATAAATGCAATTTATAAAGGAAATGGTTCTACAAATGATGTTCTGAACTATAGACCAATTTCAATAACATCTTGTTTTATTAAATTGATAGAAAAAATCATTTTTAAATATCTTTATAATTACCTTGTTGACAACTCTATAATTACCAGTCTGGCTTTACACCAGGAGATTCAACTGTGAATCAATTATTGTTTATTTATAATGAAATTGTTTGTAATATGGATCAAGGCAAAGAGTTTTTTGTGATATTAGCAAAGAATTTGACCGAGTTTGGCACCAAGGTCTTTAATTCAAATTAAGAAAATATGGTATCAATTGGTTTCAAAATTATCTTTCGGATAGAATGCAAAGAGTAAGTACAGAAGGTTATTTTATTCCCAATTCAAGACTATTAATGCAGGGGTACCCCAAGAATCTGTTCTTGGCCCGCTTCTCTTTCTTCTTTATATTAATGATATCACTGAAAATATCTCTACTAATATTAAGCTCTTTGCAGATGACACCTTCCTCTATGTGATTATAGACAATGACCCTGCACAAGCGGCACAAGAATTAACATCTGACCTCACTAACATAAGCGAATGGGCCCATTTATGGGACATAAAATTTAACCCTACCAAAACTAAATCTGTCACATTTTCCAGGAAACGAAACGCAAATCACCCCACAATAAATTTCCAAAATAGTCAAATTACTGACACTTCATTTCATACACATTTAGGGTTTACACTTACTGATGATGCAACATGGAATCAACATATTCAAAATATATATATAAAAGTTTATAAAAGTTTATAAAAGACTCAACATTCTTCGTCATATAAAAACTAAAGTGAGTCGAAAAACATTAATTTCTTTATATACAGCATTTATTAGGCCAATTTTAGAATACGCTGACATTGTTTGGGATAACTGTACGCAACAATCTTCAGAACTTTTAGAATCAATTCAACTAGAAGCAGCAAGAATAATTACAGGCTTAAGATCAGGCACCTATCATAATAAACTTTATACTGAACTTGGTTGGGAATCTCTGGCTGCCAGAAGAGAAAAACATAAATATATCATGATGTATAAATTAATGCACAATATATCCCCTCAGTATTTACAAGATATTCTAATACCCTTTATTAATAATCCTAACGATAATCACTACTCTCTTCGTCACACAAGACAGTTTAATCCCCCAATTTGTAGGACTAACAATTACTATGATAGCTTCTTTCCATTCATGTGCCGCACAGTTAATACCTCAGATGAAAATCTTTTTAACTCTCCTTCTCTTGCAAGTTTCAAACATCTATTAGATAAAAATAAAGTTACTGATATGATATCTTTTAAATCTGAAGGGGAAAGGAGGGCGAATATATTATATTTACTCAACTTGGAAATAATTGTAGTGATTTAAAGTCTGATTTATATTATGATCATCTAACTAATAACCCATCATGCAGTTGTTCTGACTCATCTGAGACAGTTTCTCATTATTTCTTGGAATGTCCCCTTTATATTAATATTCGCAATGAATTATTTCAAAAACATCAACGGATACAATAATACACATAACCACATTAGCGTTGATACATTTTTATATGAATGCAATAGTTGTGATATTAATATAAATAAGCAAATGCTTAAAGATATTCATCAATTCGTTGGAAAGTCTAAATAATTTAATATTTATAAAATTTAAGTCTCTGTTTTGACCGTAGGATCCAATCTGAATATAGTATAATCCTTGATTCCGATTGAACCCATTTGAACAATAATTCTGTGTTTGTGTGTTAATAAACCAATTTTTAAACAGTTTGTGATTCTTTAAACTTTACTCTTATATTTACTTATTAATAAATATCCAACTAACATATAATTAGTAAATATATAAAATTATTCACAAGTTCAGACATTATCAGATAGGATGGTTATGGCCTGTGCATATAATAATGCACAAGGACATTTGGTCAAACCACCTAACTGTTTGTCAGTCTTACTAAAATGTCTTATTTCATATGTATTTACTTCTCATACCTTAGTTTAAAAATTGCTATATCTGTATAAAGTTTATAATGTATGTGTTTGTAATGGTGTGCGTGTGAATGTATGTATTTATGTTATTTGTATATATAACCTAATAGTTACCTTTTCTATGTTTTGTTGTTATATAAATATATTAATTTCAAATATTTTAAAGATGCTCCACCGCTGACAAATGTTATTTTTTCACTATCAAAAATAGGAGCAGACGATTTAGTATTTTTCTTCAGATACAAAAGTTACTTACTTTACACTATTACCACCATTGAAAAGTTTGAGCTTCTAATTTTACTTCAAGTTAAAAATATGAAAAATATTTAATTGCATTACAAAAAAATTCCGTGGCACTATATTCTATATGGAATGAAGTACTGATTGCACATGCACCACAGGCGAAATAAATTATTTTATATCAATTTTTGTGTTAATTAGGCATGTATATACACGATTAAACACCAATTATTGTTCAAAAGATGAATATCATTTATACTCTGTCGGCGGTGGAGCATCTTCAACTTATAATCCACCCAAGGAAAGAATTTATATAGGCTTTGCCTGTTATTCGATCCTTTTGACTATAACATCCATGTCAATAAAATTTGTTGAAATTAAATGAAATGTCTCGCTGTGAATTTGATATTTTATACGGTTAAGTATAATTGTCTAGTAGGTAAGTAGGTAATAGGCACCAATAATAGCTCTAAACACCATTATCTGTCTAAAAGTCTTTTGAGCTATAAAGTTGCAGCTTGATATTTCCCTGTCATTTTTGTATGGTTCATATAAGCAGAGAAGAGGCAGATGAACGTAGTAAGTTTATCATTTCAGCATGCTTGTTAAATTTCTTTTCATTTAGTTAATAATCAAAATCTATTCCTTTCAATGTAACTCCAACACCCATCATTGCGACTGCTTGGTGCCAATACGCAAGTCTACGAAAAAGAACAAATAAGTTGGTAGTCTCACAAAATCCAAACTTTCCCCTTAGTTCAATTTTCTTTATACTTGTTTTATCACGCAACTATGTTGTTATGCACCTGTCAACGTTACGAAGAAAGTGAACCCTTTATGCTATTTAAATTGATATCTGAAAACATTTTTCTGTATATGAAAAGTCAACATTAAATCCGCCCCTTAAGTATTAATCTTCAAACAAATTTTTTTATAATATATGTATTTTTTAACCAAATACTTTTTCAAGAAAAATATGCTTCGTTTCTCTTCATAATAATTTTTTTGGGGATAATTTGTTGTGGTGATGAGGTAAAATCTATCCTCGCAAATGACCTTAAATCCTCACAAAATTAAAATAAATCAATATTGAGGAGTTCGATTTTGAAGTAAAATAATAACAATTGACATGTTTACTTTTATTCAGTTAATCTAAAAAAAGAACAAATTGTCATTATTTAGGGCTTAATTTTAATATGTTTTCGTGTTATTATATAACCTAGATTTTAACTTCTACCACAGTACGCCGTGTTATTCCACTCTCAGGCCTTTGTATAAATGAGCTAAATGTTGGATAAATATATTAAATTAAGGTTTTTGAACAATGTTGAGTGCCTATTTGCTTATATAAGATATTAAGATATCACTACATATTATGTATTGTAGAAACAGGTCACAACGTTTTGGATATGAAATTTATTTCACTTTCGTCAGTTATTTTTATGAAGTTTAAGCTAAAGGTCGTGTCTTTTGGAACTTTGAAATAATTACTCAGTCACTAATTAAATGTGAAATATATTCCATATCCAACAGCGACTCGTTGTGTAACCTTGATTTCTCTAATCTTAAATTAATAATGCTATTTTTTATTTTTTTCTTTTAGCTGGAAAAATAGCAAGGTGGACAACCGAAGGTTATGCTTTAAATGTCACCAAGCGTGTACATAACCACCTCCAAAGTGGTCATAAAACAATACGATTTCGTGTATGTGTACAGCACAGAGAGCACTTAAGATGTCGTGGCTTTGGTAAATTTACTATTGCTCTCGTCATTCAAATCAATGTACACATGGATGCTTCGTACGAGTTTTCAACTGAACACATTAATTTGCTTGACATGTATCGCGATAGAGACAAATATCAGATCAGAACAAAAAGATCTGAAAATGACGAAAGGACAGAAACACCTAATCAAAATACAGGAACTCCTTTAAATACGCATGTGGAGACACCCCATTGTCACGTACATCCGTGGATATTAAATTTCACGGATATTGGCTGGAATAACGTATTGGTACCACAATCATTCGATGCAAACGTTTGTGTTGGAGGATGTCCATCGCCACTTATAAGTATCGACAGTCTGAATTCGACGTATCACTCAAATGTAGTGGATTTGTATCTCATTTATCATAACATGACCGCAAACGGCATTCCACCAGCGCCTAGCTGTACCGCTACTGAACTGGCTCCGCTTTCTATAATGTATTCTGAAGATGACGGAAGTGTGGGACTTATCAAACTTGAAGGGATAAAGGTTGTCGCGTGTGGTTGTCGCTAAAAAGCGCAATTACTTTACTGAAAGTTTAAATGAAAGAGAGACGAAATATTTGAGGATACGTCGGTGTCTAATTTGATATTTTTGTGTCGATTTAAAAGATCAATCAATATCAAAGGCCCAATACCTTTCCGAAACAAAAATTTAAATTTCTTAAAAACAATAATAACATAAGAAAATGTCCATTGGTGGCTTAAGATTACGTTACCACACCAAATAAATGCAATATTTCCTCCGGAATCTATGTGAACAGGGAAGATTCATTTCGCTGTTTTACCGTCTGTTGCAGTTACAGTCAATTATCGCACGGCAATTCGGACGACGGCAGGAAATAAAACGACGCGCGACATGAAAATTAACATTTAACTTATTTTAATTACTTTGTTCAGAAGGTGGTTATGAGTTTAGTTTTAACGGTAAGATGATAACGTTTTTATTGTACAAAATTATCAATCTAGTTTACAATCCTAGTTTAAAAACTAGAAGTTTTCACTGGACAATTTAACGGGCTTTTAACCAACAAACAATATTTTGTTTAGTTTAACGTCCTATTAACAGCCAGTGTCATGTAAGGACGAGCCAGATTTGTTGTCGGAGGAAAGCCTGAGTACCCGGTGAAAAACCAACGACCAGCGGTCAGTACCTGGCAACTGCCCCACATGGGTTTCAAACACGCATCCCAGAGGTGGAAGACTTGTGGTAATAAGTCAGGACATCTTTACCACTCGGCCACCGCGCATAAGCAATGTCGGTCAATGTCATTAGTTTTAACAAATTTGGTAGCCCTTTATGCTACAGGTTCAATTTCAGGTATCTAGGCCTTACAGAAATTGACATTAAGTCATTTGAATATGTCAAGGTCAATCATATATATTAACAAACTTGGTATTCATTTATGTCAGCATGATACAGGCCAAATATTAAGTCTCTGAACCTTCTAACTCGAGAAAAAATTTAATGATCCTTTGAAAAATTGCACCTTTGAACTTTGACACTTATTTCCAACCGGAAGTTGACATGCTACAGAAAAGTGTTACCCACAAGTTTTCAATGTATGAATTATTTTTTGATTGATGGATTATTAAGAAAGTTTTTTTTTACATTATCAATATATTTTGCACATTCCTCAGGGAGCAATATTATCCATTTCACATCCAAATCACTTGCTTTGAATTGGTATTATGAACTCATTTTCTTTCTATCATAGCATACATGTATATGTTAAACAGAAATTGATAAAAGGACTTACCCATGTTGCTTATTACATATTTTCACAACTTTATCATACATTTTCATGTAAATTGACTTTTCAATTTTATTTCGCGATTTACAATTAACAAGAATTCTTCGGAAGTGGATGTTTTGCCTGCACAGCAATTTAAAACATTACATTTTATAGGTATTTACAGTTGAAAATATTGTTAATAATTAGGTGAAGTTATGAAGTCCCGTAACTCGTGCAAATATTGACGGATTTTGACAGTAACAAATCACTCACTGCGAGATCTCATTAATATAAAGCAATAAACCAAAGGACTAGGTATGGTAAGGGTCTTTTGTGGCCCCCAGATCCGCTATTTTTCAAAGTCTGTTATTTTAAGATGTTAATCTTGCATTTCAAGTATTAACTACATAACTGACATATTTGATAGTGCTTTTATTTAATATAGCAGTTCTAGTTGCCATGGAAACCATTTTTAATATACATAAAATATGCAAAATGTGAAAATTTCATCAAAATTGGCATTTTATTCAGTTTTTCATCTAGTTAACATAGAGCGCCTTCTAGAACAATCTTTATATTTCTCAAAAAGATGTATTCTTTGTGTCTGGTAATTCCTTTAAAATATAAAGTTTGGTTCTAGGTTGTGCTCTTATGCTTTTAAAAGAAAAACTATAAAAAAATGTATGCAAAGTTAACTGGTTGTATAGCAAAAACATACTTTCTACCAACAGAAATATCGTTAAGTTTTTATCAGGGGCGTATTAAATATTTCAAACGCAGCAATGTAATTTCTAAATACTTAATTTGAAATTTGGTAGATTTAGGGGCCAAAAAGAGCCATTTCCATTTCTAGTCCTTTGATTTAAATGGGACAATAAATACTAAAGTTATCGAGCGAAAATCATGGATTTATCTATTTTTACGATTTTAAAATCCCGAAACTCTGGCAGGTATTGACGGTTTTGACCATTATTGAACTGATTTGAGATCTCATTGATATAAAGAAATGTATAAAATTTTGTTGAAATCGGATAATAGATACTAAAGCAATCGAGCAGAAAACATCGATTGATTTTGACCATTATCAAACTCATCCGAGAACTCATTGATATAAAACAATATATATAATTTGGTTGAAATCGGACAACAAATACTAAAGGTATCGAGCGGAAAACATAGATTTATTTATTTTGACGATTTTAAAGTCCCGTTATTTGGTGAATATTGACGGATTTTGACCATTATCGACATCATTAGAGATCACATTGATATAAAGCAATATACCAAATTTAGTTGAAATCGGGCGATAAATACTAAAGAATAAAGCTATCGCACGGAAACTTTTTCCCGAACGCCGACGCCGACAAAGTGATACCAAAGTGTCGCCCTTGCGTTGCTGGCGACACAAAAACTATTGTATATATGGCTGAAACTTTACGAAGCCATTATTTTCGTGTTTTTTCATACCATTGCATCATGTATTCTGATCATCAATATATATCTAATAATTTCCATACAAACGCTTTCATAAATATATTCAAGCTTTCAGCATGTGGAATACACAAGTTAATTTTATCTTATTTAAGATCATATGTACATATAATTATATTAAGTATGCATTTTTTTAACTACAAGTACAGTATGGGGACAAAAGTGTTGAGAAAGTTATATTTTTATCATGATGTTATTTTTCATCATATTTTATTGAAGAAAAAAACGTTTGGAAAAAACTTACTGCTTTTTCTTTGAATATGTTCAAGATATTTCATATTGCTTTTCAGTTTTTGTGAAATACATGTATACGACTACATGCATTGTAACAAAACAATGTTTGTTGTTCTTACTTTATAATTCCGTTGGCGAAATATATAACAATGTAACATATAATAATTTAAATAAGGTACCGAAAATTATGCAATTATTATCTACAAATATTTTTCCATGTTCACACAAAATTCAAGGAAATTTCTGTGAAAAACGAACCCGTAAAATCAATTAAAAGCTTGTCAAAATGCATGAAATATATAGTAAACAATGACGTTTCTTAATTCTTAAAGGGACAATTCAGTCTAAGAGATCATTAAAATTTGTACATATATTGGAAAAACACCAGTTCTAATGGAAATTAGATCAGTCGATTTTACTGTGATATGCCACAAAAGCCCATGGTGGTGAAATGCGTGTGAAATGTTCAAACTCGCTCGCTGTCCGCCATTACACATTGTGGTCGAATATCTTGTATGCCGAACCCTGTCCCTTCCTCATAGAGTAATGCTGCTTTTGTCTAGAACTGCGCAAATCGCTCTGACAGTAGTGTTTTTACCCTATTATGTGAATTGTCTTGCCTAAAAAATCATTTTATCACCTCCTCACTGGTTATGTAGTTCAGTTGTTTAACGTGCGTGACTTTGGCTCGGGTATGGGTACAGCGTACATTTTGTACCTCCTTAATCGTATTGATCAACGATTTGTAATTACAACGGTATCAATTTAAATACTAAACAATGACGTGGAATTTGTCAATATTTCATGTTATATGTTTCATAAGAAATGTAGAACAATACATTTATGCCATATTTTGCTTCTTGGTTATGTAAAAGAATTCGCCTGAGTGAATTGTCCCTTTAAGTACTCCCTCCTATTGTATCTCACTTGTTCGTTTTAAAATAAAATCCATAAAGTAAAATGAAAAAGAGGGACATTATGTTCGAGTAGATTAATTGTGAAAGATTTTGGCCGCCAACTCCAAGCAAGTCTCGAGTTGACGCCTAATTTTTTTCACTCGGGTTGAAATATCCCTGTCCACATGACAGCTGCATATAAGATTACTTAGTAGGGAAAATACGAAATTTTCGTTGCTGTCCTGATTTTTCATCGCGCCATTATCACAGGAAGTCGCTATGCGTTAAAATTAATGACGTCATCAATAATGCATGATGCGACTACACCGCATGTTTTGATGACATTACGTTATTTTCTCGCACCTCGGACAAGGAAATCTCACATGATACCCAGTGCTAGATTTTTCTATCTCGTCCGAACTGTCTGACACCTTTACGCGATTTTTGGCGGAATTTTACGCCATTTATGTAACAGTCCGCGCATGCGACGTCATACTACCGAATCGGTGACGTCACACGCGCTAGGCAATCAATATTATCAGAAATACATACATTCAGTTATTTATCATGCATTGCTTGGTTGTAGTTTTTTATAATTAAAACAGTATGTACCGATTGAGCATCGTATTTTCTGTGATATAACCGAACTATAGTTTTACGCGGAATGACTAAATTCGAAGCGCATATGAAATGGTCAATCGGCTTTAAACCAGGAGGCCCAAGATGGAACAATTTTACACTGAACGCGTTTATAGATGGTTTTATTATATCTTAGAGGCGAGGGGCACGAGAAAAAATCTATTACCGGTAAGTGATCAAGATCGGATATCTCAGTCTAAGATTTTGTAACATCCCAACCTCGGTTAACGCCTCGGTTGTGATTATGTTACAAAGTCTTAGCTCTCAACTGAGATAACCCGATCTCGATCACTTACAGGTAACAGATTTTATTAGTCTAGATCGTGTGAGCTGTCTTACACCCCCTGTGTAAGATAGAGTTATATTTTTCCTAGCAACCATGGGATATTCCTGTGAAGTATGGGAGAAAATTTACTGTAATTCAGCATAAGCCCTCTTCTCTATGCTAAAAAATTGTTATTTATAAATATATTATCCGAAACCAGATGTAATAAAACCTGTAATCTATGATTGAATCTTTACGTGTATTTTAATCATATGGTTAAGGATTTTTCACTGTGACTGACGGCGAAAATATCAAACCTACTAAAATAATACTAATAAATTGTTGTATGTTATCAGTGAATGGAATTCTAAATGCAAACTTTGATACGATTATACATCTAGAATATACACAAATCATTGATAATATGACATGTACAAATGTAGGTAACCGAATATTGAATGAATATCAAAACTTGGTATCGACTTTTTCTGCGCTAATGAACACAGAAACAACTAGAAATACAAATTAGTGCATTAAGGTATTTTAGGGGCGAGGAAAATCACGTATGGACAGTGCATGAAAAGATATATTTGGTGAAATAGTTGATGCATTTAAAACATGTGGATGTGTAGTTTCGGCACTCGTGATTTATTCAACATTCAAGCATGGCATTTCCAGTCTAATTTATTCTACAGGAAGTCAACATATAAATCATAATAAAATATAATTTATAATGTATCTACAAAGAATAAAAAGCAGATAGGTCCGTTTCACTGAGTTTACTAGTCTTTGCTTCTGTCTGACCAATATCAACAGTCCGCGCATGCGACGTCATACTTCCGAATCGGTGACGTCACACGCGCTAGGCAATCAATATTATCAGAAATATATACATTCAGCCATTTATCATGCATTGCTTGGTTGTTGTTTTAATCATTAAAACAGTATGTACCGATTAAGCATCGTATTTTCTTTGATATAAGCGAACTATAGTTTTACGCGGAATGACTAAATTCGAAGCGCATATGAAATGGTCAATCGGTTTTGAACCAGGAGGCCCAAGACGGAACAATTTTACACTGAATGCGTTTATAGATGGTTTTATTATATCTTAGAGGCGAGAGGCACGAGAAAAAAATCTATTACCGGTAAGTGATCAAGATCGGATATTTCTGTCTAAGATTTTGTAACATCCCAACCTCGACTAACGCCTCGGTTCGGATTATGTTATAAAATCTTAGCCCTCGACTGAGATTATTTGACTCTTTCATATGTACATATGTAGGATAGAACTATTCCACCCGAGGGTACAGAATTTTGGGTCAGAACCGAGGCTTGCCGAGGTTTCTGACCCAAAATTCTGTACCCGAGGGTGGAATAGTTCTATCCTACATAATTTACATATGATAGAGTTATTTTCTCACATTGCTTGTCGAGTTACTTGCACGAAAGGTGAGGCAGCCATTTTGTGACAAAATCTTAACTTCTTAAATAATTGATCGATTTTAAAAATAAGAACGCCATTCGAAAGAGCTCATCAAAGTTTGGTTTATATATATAAATATAAACAAGAAATCTTAGGTAAAACGGTTTGAAATGCAAATTAAACAAATGAAATGGTAAATAAATCCGGCAAATCAATCGAAATAGAAGAAAAATGACGTCAACTTTGGCTGATATGACGTCATCTGATTGTTTGGCAATTGTGACTTACCTGTAAGTGATCGAGATCGGGTTTTCTCACATAGCAAGCCATGTAAGATAGAGTTGTCCCATGAAAGACAGCTATGTAAGATAAATCTATCTTACATAGCTGTCTTTCATGGGACAACTCTATCTTACATGGCTTGCTATGTGAGAAAACCCGATCTCGATCACTTACAGGTAACAGATTTTATTAGTCTAGATCGTGTGAGCTGTCTTACAGCCCTTGTGTAAGATAGAGTTATATTTTCCCTAGCAACCATGGGATATTCCTGTGAAGTATGGGAGAAAATTTACTGTAATACAGCACAAGCCCTCTTCTCTATGCTAAGAAATTGTTATTTATAAATATATTGTCCGAAACCAGATGTAGTGAAACCTGTAATCTAAGATTGAATCTATACGTGTATTTTATTTAAATGGTTAAGGATTTTTCACTGTGACTGACGGCGAAAATATCAAACCTACTAAATAATACTAATAAATTGTTGTATGTTATCAGTGAATGGAATTCTAAATGCAAACTTTGATACGATAATACATCTAGAGTATACACAAATCATTGATAATATGACATGTACAAATGTAGGTAACCGAATATTGAATGAATATCAAAACTTGGTATCGACTTTTTTCTGCGCTAATGAACGCAGAAACAACTAGAAATACAAATTAGCGCATTAAGATATTTTAGGGGCGAGAAAAATCACGTATGGACAGTGCATGAAAAGATATATTTGGTGAAATAGTTGATGCATTTAAAACATGTGGATGTGTAGTTTCGGCACTCGTGATTTATTCAACATTCAAGCATGGCATTTCCAGTCTAATTTATTCTACAGGAAGTCAACATATAAATCATAATAAAATATAATTTATAATGTATCTACAAAGGAAAAAAGCAGACAGGTCCGTTTCACTGAGTTTACTAGTCTTTGCTTCTGTCTGATAAATATCACGCATTAGCTGTTTCTTCATTAATATTTCCATATACTTATCCAGTGAAAAGGTAACTTTTTTCAAAGAGACTTGGCAAGAATTTTGAAAAGAAAGTCTCATATCTAAGGAACGAATCATTCATATGTTCCCACCAAAAGTGGGGTCATGACCTCACGTTGCTACTCCAGCGACTATTCATGTAACAATAGAACCACCGCACGTGTTGTACTATCATTATACTCTGATAATAATAATACTAGAAAGCATGGCTATTGCGTATATGTCAATGCAAACTATAAATATTAGGTATAGCGACACAATACAACATACATGTTTTGTTAATATATTTGAAGATGGGTGCATTGGATAACAAGAGACCCAAGGGCCCCTTAACGGTCACCTGAGTTCGAATATAGAATGAAACAATGACATATAATCTCTATATACAGGCCCTTGACACGGTCAGTGATTTTATTGATTTGACTTTTTAATCTATGACCCGATATATTTGACCCTATTTGGCACGTCCCTCTGGTCCCTCAGGGGGTCAGCGAGTTTGACTCATTTCCTATGAAAACTGAGCAAATAATGTTCATAAATATGTTTTTCCAATATAAACTTAAGTAAACTTGACCCCCTCACCAGGGGGATATGTGAGACCCCAGGGTCATATAATTACCAATTTTCATAAAACACCTTAAGACCTTTCCAACTATAAAAAGTATTTTATTCTACCATTTCCAGAACTTTCGAAGAAGTTTTTGCCTACTTGACCCCGTTTTTGGCCCCATCCCCCTGCCCCCAGGGGTCGTCCAGGACCAATATGGATATAATGTTAAAATACTACTTCAGACTAATAATTCTAAAAAAGTTTGACTCATTTCCTCTGAAAATTGGGCAAAAAAGGCTCATATATGTGTTTTCCCTAAAAAATTCCCTGTATAAACTTGACACCCTCCCCAGGGGCAACGCGAAACCCCAGGGTCATATAATTCACAATTTTTTTGGAAAGGACTTTAAGATCTTTCCATCTATGAAAAGTATTTGATTCTACCATTTCCAGAATTTTAGCCTATTTGACCTCTTTTGACCCCACACCTAAGGCCCCTGGGGTCTGTCATGGAAAATTTGTTAATAACATTCAATGGCCATCTCATACTGATAATTCTCATAATACTTGACTAATTTCCTATAACTAATGACCAAATAATGTTCAAAAATGAGTTTTCCCTTTATAAAATATAGTAAACTTAACCCCATCCCCAGGGGGAAACGACAGACCCCAGGGTCATATAATTCATAAATTTTGTAAAGGACCTTTAGACCTTTCTATCTATTAAGAGTGTTTGATTTTAACACATCTGTGAGTTGAGAAGAAGATTTTTGAAATTTGAAAAGTTTTGGAGAAGAATTCGAAATGTAAATTGTTTACGGATGCACGACGCACGACAACGGACAAAAGGCGATTATAATAGGTCACTTGATACTTCGTCTCAGGTGACCTGAAAATATAATACCATTGAATAAATTTTAAAATATGAATAAACTGGTTTAAAGATATGCATATGTATAGCAATTATGCTTCATAGCCGGATTTCAATCTGTTTTAGGTTCAAAAAATGAAAATGTTGACACACGAAAATACCCGATAGCACGGCATGAAAAAACGTGTGAAAATAATGAATTTAGTGACAAACTGAAGATAGTATCTTCTTTATTGATACCTTTCCCTCAACGTAAAACGTAAATAACTATTAAGAGACAAAACACGATAATTCATGTATACACAATGATAAACAGGGTTTAATTGGAACATTTCAAAATCACAGTTGGTACGGTGCAGGGGAAAAGCATATACATGTATTTCTACAATTAACCTTCAAAAACTGTCTCTTTTTCATACTGACTTTTCATTCCTTGTAGATAAATTCTGAGACCGTCAGCATCCAATCTCGAGTTTCTGGCAGTTTGCACAAGCCTTGTCGCAAGCTTAAACACAGCACGTTGTTTATTTCTTTCAGGGGAACTGTCTTCAATCTACAACAGAATATTAGTATTTTACATATATACGCCCAATCAATTAAAAAGTATCCATTGGTTATTGATGTTTGTCAACAATGTCGTAATAACTCTTTAATCGAAGCCACATTGCTGGATTTATCTGGACAAAGTTTTTCACTTTTTCAATTTCGTAAACGTTATGAAGATTATCAGCAGAGCGTTATTTTGAGTATCAAAATACATTACTCACATACTTATCAACAACATTTTCAAAAATCAGCTCTATGACAATTTATTAAAAAAGGTCACGTGACGAAGCAATATACTATTGAAGCAAATTAACAGGTGATAAAATTTATGATACATTTGTAAATTAAAACAAGTACAATAAAGCGTCTGACAAATATGCTAAAAAGGGATTATCGCCTAAATGTTAGAATAATTATCAAAATATATAAATAATAAATCAAAAGAATTAATGTTTTTCTATCACAGGGATGGATTTCATGCTATATTTCCCCAGTTTTAATGCAACTTTTCAAGTCAGTTGGGCTAAGACATTGTCCATTCCTACCGCATCATAGTCAGATAAATTGTTTATGCAAAATCTTTCCCCTGTTTCCCTTCTTTGTTTCTGAATAAAACTTGCTTGAAATCTTTTAAGCATATCTTCACTTATAGCGAACTAAAGAATGTTTCACTATTTCTCCTCCCTCGATGACCAAGACACATGTAACTATCATAAATGTTCCCCTTCCTCGTGGAATGTTTCAGTATTAGGTCAAAATAATTACATAATTACTAGTTGTAAATTAAATGTCTTACTTCCGATATCTCCTCTGGGTCCATCCACTAATACCCACTTGGGTCAGATTTGCCATTTTTGCAAAACGACCATGTATAACTGAAATTCACGGAGTTTAAGACTAAAAGCGTTTTTTGACGCCAGTGTCTCTACTACCGCTATTTTCACTAATATTACTGGTCCGGGCAAGGTTAATAGAAATTGTTTTTGTCTATCGATTATGTTTGACCAGATTTTATTTGGAATCCAGTCCGTGGTTAATGACATGTGATGACTTAAAACATATATTGTTAAACGACAGACTTCAGGATGGACATATAATTACGGACACCGCGCCATGACATAAGCTCATCTGCACTTCGTGTCAAGTGAGTTAATAACGTCTATCATATGTAAATGTAATACCGTAAGTTGATTATATAATACTTGCATGTTTAGCTCTTGATAACTTTAAGGCACATGCTTCTGCTTTCTCCATCACAACTCTTGGTAGACATGACATTCTTGCCAACTCCATCCCTGAAATACTCTAACCGTTTTATACCGAAATTTGGTTTGCCTGCCGTTTATGTCATATTTCTAAATAATATTCGTTCTTTTAAATGCTATAGTTTTCACCGAAATTTCCATGACCCGCATTTACTAGTAAGTGTACACTAAAACTATTTGGTCACTTTAACACATCTACCCCACAAAATTCAGAGCATCGTAATTGGTTTTCGCATATGTTTGTGTGAACCAAGCGTTGACCGAATATACAATATGCGATAACTGTATAAGAACGCAGATGAAATATTTATTAACAATAAAGGTGACTTTTATAGATTCTGAATTGCCTGCAGTTAATATCAAGACCTTTCTGGGTTTGAAATTGATTAAGCATTAAAAACGGGACATATTTCCAGAAACATGATGTAGATCATAATAAGAGGCCCAAGGGCCTTAACTGACTGCCTTTTGGCAATACTCTTCGATTTGGGATCAACCAGAAATGTAACAACACTTTGTCGAGATCATGTCATGGTCATTACAGGTGTGTTTCAGCTGTGGCGGCCATCTTGGATTTCAATTTGACCCGAAAAATAACAGTTTTGTCTCGAGACCATGTCAGGATCATTTCAGGCAAGTTTCAGCCAAATCACACCATTAGAACTTGAGAAGAACTTTAAAAATGTGTTTACAGGAGGGTGTCTGTCACGGCTATCTTGGTTTTCGGATTGAACTAAAAACAAAACACATGGTTGGAACCATGTCAGAATCATTTCATGCAACTTTCACCTAAATCTCACATGTAGAACTTGAGAAGAAGTTCAAAATGTGAAAAATTCACGCACGGCGGGCGAGGACTGACGAAACACCCTAAATCATAATTTGCTTAATTTTAACACCTCTTGTTATATTTTGGTTCCGGGGTAAACTTAATTATGTTTAATCTAGCTCGAACGCTGGGAATACAACAAAGTATATTCTAAGTCAATGGTTCTCAGTTCTTTAGTCAAAATAATTGGAACTTAAAATTATGAAACAACTAAACTTAAAGTACACATTTGCCATCTCAAAATACACGTAAATGGAAGTACAAGTGTACGTATACTTCCACACCTTTGTGTCATGTTTCGTTTTTACGACGTACGACACACAACGACGGAGAAAAGACTATCGCAATAGGTCACCGTGGCATATGGTCAGGCGACCTAAAACGAAATGAGGCCGTGAGTGCTGTGACAAATTTCAGTTGGACAGAGAGAAGGACGTGGAAACTTCTTCGATAGAGGACTTACAACGCATCAAAGGAAATTAATCATAAATGTGTGTATATCTAAGCATTAAACTGTTTTCGTGTGGAATGTATGGTCCTTTAATTCTCCTTGGATTGCAGAAAAAATGTATAACGCGCGTTATGATTAATGTGTCTGCAATCCTGGAAGAATTATAGACCATAAATCCCCAAAGAAGGCAGTTTCATATACTTTCCCTGGATATCAGACAAATTGTATAACGCACGTTAGCGCGTTATGATTAATGTGTCTGAAAACCTGGGAGAAAATTAGGATTATAAATCATAAAATAGGTCAGTTCAATGATTGTGTTTCCGTTTTCTGTTACAGTATAACTTGTCTAAACCATATGTGACGGGGACCAGTATATTTGTTCGGTTTACAGGGGTGTCCGGTTTAAAGAGGGAAGAACTTATCACAATATATATTCACATGAAAATCATCCGAAGGGAAAGTTTTGTTACACCACAAACATTTATTCTCACATATGTTCATGGTAGAACATCAGCGAATTGACAACGATGAAAGTCTATGTAGGTTTTGGAAATGTCTCCGATCGTTTAATCAAATCCATCATTTTTTCTAAATTCAATTCTTTTCGTGATCTCTTCGGAGAAGGCGTAACACAGAATTCCAGTCTACGTTTTCTTTGTTTCTGAGGTGTACATGTACGATCCATTTCTTTCGGTGTGCTACATTCAAATGAACTCTCAGAAGTTATGTGTATATCTTATTACTGCATACTTCCAATCTCTCACAAAGGAAAAGTGTGGCCAATAAATGTCTTGCTACCACAGTTGACTCCACAACCCCCTTTCATGGCCAATCAAGATTACTTGACCATGAAAGGGACTGAATCCCTCATTCATGACCAATCAGGATTATTATATTATAAATTACATGACCATGAAAGGGACTGGACATCTTTAGTCAACCATGGTAATAAAGCTGTGAGAGAGGGGAGATAATCATTACCCACCTTGTTCTAATGATTAGATTAATCAAAAGACCAACTAAGCAATGCTGACAAATTTTTTAAAAATACAATGCAATAAGAAAATCACATTTATTTAAATGTACATGAAAAAGCTTCATTAATTGTTATTTCAATTAATCATTATATTATTGTAAAGAAAAGTTTTAACTCCCAATGAACCTTTATATCAACAAATGATGCATTGGTATAATACATATTCATTTTATCAATTGAAAGCACGGATGGAATTAATTTAAAATAAAAATTTACTTCCATTTAAAGTTTCCAACAATTTCTTTTTCATTTACTTATTTTTCTTGCAATCGCTGAACAGAGCTTGATAAATATCTAATTGTTTTATGCTGTACATATCTCCTAAAAACATTTTGATGCAGCATTTCGCAGAATCGAAGTTTTTATCTCTACACATGGCAAAACTTCTTGTGCTCCTTACGATGGACAATGACAAAGTGACGTATTAACATTGAACAAAGAACCTCTAATACTGAAAAGTGCTCACAAGCTTAATAGGTACAGGTAAATCAAAACAGAGAACAATGGGAGAGTTTGGGTATAGGGATGGAAAGGTGTGTATTTTTTCAATTAGCCTGTCTTTTTGTTCGAGGTTAAGAAGCATGCAGTAAGTCAGTTATTGCATGATTTCTCGTCACTCGGGACTTATTACCCCCTCGCTCGGGTGTAATAAATCCCTTATTACTCGAAAGCCATGCAAAAACCTTAACTTGTTAGAATTGACCATGAAAAGTATTCACAAATACAATGTACATGTAACAAAATCGTCGAATGGAAAGTGAAAAGTTGTCACTATCTAGCTCTTAGTATACCAGTACAGAAAAAAAACCTTAAGCGCCTCATCATTAGACGAGGCATGAATCGACAATGTCTGTTTTTTTTTTGTCCCATGTTGTGAAAACATTGTTGGTGGTTTGCCCAAGTTAATTTTACAAAGAAAGGTATTGTAACATTACCTAGACAGTTCCGGTTTTCAAAGTAGATATTTATTTGAATTCATAAATTAATATTAATACTTTTTCAATAACGATGTTAATATTTCACCCACCATAATGTCTCTCCTCTGTCTTGCCTCTTTGAATTGTGTGTGTAAAAATGATTTTCTCCTCTGCACTCTCTGTGCAAACGGATCTCTGGACATCAAAACAGTAACTGAAAATAAAGCATGCATTTACAATTGCGTATATTCAGTATACAGACACAACAATAATATTCCTTTAGCGAAGTTATTACACCCATCAGTCTTTATGGCCAATATAAGACAAAAACTTTTACTCGGACAAAGTTATATACAAGACTTCGATATTCATAATGCACTAAGCAGCTCTTGTATCCTTTCCCTGAACTCGAATTCGATAACGGTAAACACATTTTAAAAATACTTTCTGGTTCTTATATTAGGCAAGGGTTCGACGTCACTGAAATGTATAATTAGAAATGAACAGAAAATCTTACTTTTCAACGTTAGGGTACAGAGCATCCAAATTGGTCAGTTCAAGAAAGTGTGTGACAAAAACAGTAAAAGCCTGAAAAGAATAGAAAAAATATGCCTTATTCAAAATGACTGAGGTTAGTTTAGACAGTTTCATAAAATAATACAATTTTCAGCAACACAAATATATACCTTTAATTGAATCAGATATTCACAGATAGAGTGACAGATTCCGACTCCCTCTTCTGGACTAGTGGCTGTAAAAGGAAATTAAAAGTAATTTACTTGATAAAGATAAATCCCGCACCTACAGTATATTTCTAATCACAATTCACCAAATAACACTTATTCAATACGGATTTATTTGACATTTGTTTGCATCAACGATTCACGTCATTTTCATTGACTCTCATCGTTATTGGTTGTATTTGGTTAGATCAACGATTCACGTCATTTTCATTGACTCTCATCGTATTGGATGTATTTTGCTGGATCAACGATTCACGTCATTTTCATCGACTCTCATCGTTATTGATTGTATTTGGTTGGATCAACGATTCACGTCATTTTCATTGACTCTCATCGTTGTTGGTTGTATTTGGTTGGATCAACGATTCACGCCCTTTTCATCGACTCTCATCGTTATTGACTGTATTTGAGTGGATCAACGATTCACGTCATTTTCATTGACTCTCATCGTTATTGAGTGTATTTGAGTGGATCAACGATTCGCGCCATTTTTATTGACACTCATCGTTATTGATTGTATTTGGTTGGATCAACGATTCACGTCATTTTCATTGTCTCTCATCGTTAATGAATGTATTTGGTTGGATCAACGATTCACGTCATTTTCATTGACTCTCATCGTATTGGATGTATTTGGTTGGATCAACGATTGATTGTATTTGGTTGGATCAACGATTCACGTCATTTTCATTGTCTCTCATCGTTAATGAATGTATTTGGTTGGATCAACGATTCACGTCATTTTCATTGACTCTCATCGTATTGGATGTATTTGGTTGGATCAACGATTCACGTCATTTTCATCGACTCTCATCGTTATTGGTTGTATTTGGTTGGATCAACGATTCACGTCATTTTCATCGACTCTCATCGTTATTGATTGTATTTGGTTGGATCAACGATTCACGCCATTTTCATTGACACTCATCGTTATTGAGTGTATTTGGTTGGACCATCGATTCGCGTCATGTTCATTGACTCTCATCGTAATCTATTGTATTTGGTTGGATGAATAATTCACATTATTTTCACCGACTCTCATCGTAAATAATTGTATTTGGTTGGATCAACGATTCACGTCATTTTCATTGACTCTCATCGTTATTGGTTGTATTTGGTTAGATCAATGATTCACGTCATTTTCATCGACTCTCATCGTTATTGATTGTATTTGGTTGGATCAACGATTCACGTCATTTTCATTGACTCTCATCGTTATTGGTTGTATTTGGGTGGATCAACGATTCACGCAATTTTTATTGACACTCATCGTTATTGAGTGTATTTGGTTGGATCAACGATTCACGTCATTTTCATTGACTCTCATCGTAATTTATTGTATTTGGTTGGATCATCGATTCACATTATTTTCACCGACTCTCATCGTTAATAATTGTATTTGGTTGGATCAACGATTTATGTCATTTTCATTGACTCTCATCGTTATATAATCTATTTGGTTGGATCAACGATTCACGTCATTTTCATTGACTCTCATCGTATTGGACGTATTTGGTTGGATCAACGATTCACGTCATTTTTATCGACTCTCATCGTTGTTGATTGTATTTGGTTGGATCAACGATTCACGCCATTTTCATTGACTCTCATCGTTATTGGTTGTATTTGGGTGGATCAACGATTCACGCCATTTTCATTGACTCTCATCGTTATTGGTTGTATTTGGTTGGATCAACGATTCACGCCATTTCCATTGACTGTCATAGTCATTGTTTGTTCCATTGCTGTCCTATTCTACATTGCAGGTAGCCCATGACGTTTTTTTTCTAAATCTTAATTTTAATGCCTCTAAAAGAGATGAGGAATATCAAATAATCGTATATCTTGTATATTTAATTAGCAGAGTTCGTCGAACGAATTTTTCAATAGATTAAATAAAAATGTAAAACAAGTAATCCGATATACATTTAGTATAGATCATACCTCTCCCAAGTTCATCTATGATGACAAGTGATCTGTTCGAGGCATTCTGGATGATATAGTTTACTTCCTTCATCTATAAATAAACAACTATTAATTATCATCATTAAACTCAAATAGTTCGCCGGGCGTGTAAATGCTGAAAACAACACAATACTACACAGAAAAGTTTCTTAATGTCGACCCACCCACTATATCGTGCTTTTCGAAGAAGTTATATTGTAGTCCAGCATTTGCTTTACGTGTGGGGAATAGCCATTTCTATTTAAGGTGCCATCTTATTTGTGAAGAAGCATCGTATCAGGTGTATGGTTGAAGGCAAAAAGCAAAACTGACACGGATTACAATATTTCTGTAGTTTTCTCCCTTTACCAAGCAAAAATAAAATCAACATATATGCAACGTATATGAAAATAATATTGTTGTTAAACAGACCATTCCATTGTAAGGAGTCATGAAAAATCTGAGGAAACACGTTAAAGATGCTCCACCGCTGACAAATGGCATTTTTTCACTATCAAAAATAGGAGCAGACGATTTTGCATTTTTCTTCAGTTACAAAAGTTACTTACTTTACACCATTACCACCATTGAAAAGTTTGAACTTCTAATTTTACTTCAAGTTAAAAATATGAAAAACAATTAATTGCATCCCGAAAAAATTCCGTGGCACTGTATCTTATATAGAATGAAGTAATGATTGCGCATGCACCAAAGGCGAAATGAATTATTTCATGTTATTTTTTGTGTTAATTAGGCACATATATACACGATTAAACACCAATTATTGTTCAAATGAGGAATATCATTTATGCTCTGTCGGCGGTGGAGCATCATTAAGTGCATTATATATACTGCGTTGCCAAGATCTCAATAACATTCAATACCATCAATAGGTGTAATAGTTTAATACGTTTTACTAGTGTATCAATAAAGATCTTGAGATATTTAATTTTAATGGCTATATACATTTACGTGCCTCTAGGGTGAACGTTGATGAATTGGTTTCCATTTCATCATCAGTGCTAATTCTAGAGAAGATCTGGTCGGCTATTCGGAATGATGCGTATTCTGCTGGAACATTACATCCAACCTGGGCCATTATTTGAAGTAGGGCGATTTGGCGGATATACGTTGATTTCCCGCTCTGTAAATTTACCATTACATGTATACACGATATTGAAGTGGACTTTTTCTATATACAAATTTACAACACAATACATTTTCGTTTGGAATGTAGACAAAATCATGTATAATGAGAAAATTAATACATTGAACTATACCATAAATATGTTCAAAGCTTTATTCTTGAATAATCGATGATATTGATAATAAGCAAAGAATGTCTTGAAAAAATAGAACAAGTTCAACAAGCTTACAGTAAGTGTTAGAGGCAACACACCTCCCCTGCCATCAATAACATTTTCTAATCTATGGCAAGTTAGTATTGTTGCTTAGTTATGCTATCGTTGTATCAAGTTTGAACAAACTCTAGATCTGTTGATGTGTTCTCAAGTTATCGTCCGACAACTAATTGTGAAACAAACTGTTTTAGTAACAGTAATCTTTATAGTTGACCCTTTAACCCCAAATTCAATCCCAAGCTGTATTTTCTCATATGCTACCATTGTGTGAAGTTTGATTAAATCCATCATTTCGTCCTGAAGTTATCGTCTGGAAACTGACATTTTGTGAAAAATCTATATTTAGTCGTAGTGACCTTTGTAGTTAACCTTTTGACCCAAAATTCAACCCCAAGATGTGTTTTCTCATATGCCACCATTGTGTGAAATTTGATCAAAATCCGCTGATGTTTTCTCAAGTTATCGTTTGGAAACTTAATATTTGGAAACAACCTATTTTTAGTAACAGTGACCTTTGTAGTTGACCTTTTGATCCCAAATACAATCCCAAGCTCAAGTTATCATCTGGACACCAAAAGGACAAACGAACGGACAGACAGACAGGCAGACAGACGGGAACAAACACTGAAGTCCCAACCGGTTTCACCGGCAAAAGACTAATAATACCCTTACCATATTTGGTCCAGTGACCATGAGGAAGTTGCTTTCATCTGAAGCATACTAACGTCAAATACAAAAATAAAACAAAAATGACAAATCAATTGAATTCATGTTACATTTTGTAAACAGTTTTAAAACATAATATTTTTGCGTGAAGTTAGATATTCTAACATATTTTTTTCTCATAAATTTGTTGCTCTATTCGGAACTGTCAGCAAACAGCTGTGTTTGAGAATTTCGGCAAATGCACCCATATTCCACTAACATACTTATGTGTGAGCATTGACGACAGATGAACATATTCAAGACCTTTTCGGTATCCATTTAAAGCATACATGTAGTTATTCATTATGAATGTTACAGGATAAAATATACAAGATCAATGTTACAGGCAGAAAGACATTTATCTTGCAACCAGCACTGGTGCCGTCGGAATAACTTTGCTGTGTTCGGCACTGACGGAAAACAGCTGTATTTTAGAACTTTAGCACGTGCACTGACCAACTTCCGAGGCAAACCATTGTTTGAAATATTGACATATTTGCAACATAATTGGCATCTTTCAGCAAAAAATAAAATTAAAGAAGAGCTTTGCAGAATAAAAAGTACTTTAGTATAGACGTCAGTGTCTTAAAATATAAGCCGTATTTGGATAGGTCAAAAAAGAAAAAAAAATTGTCTTCCTAAACCCTTGCCAAAAACAGCTTATATTTTAAGCCACTGACCATGTATTTTCCATATATTTTGTCTTTCCACACTCTTCAAAGCTCAATTTTTATTTCAAAACACTGATCATGAATTCCCTACAGATAATAGCTACAGGGCATTTATCATTGTCGTTAATAAAATCTCCGGATTACAATATATATCAAATAAACATTTGAGCGTGAAATACTCGATCCTTACAGTATTGTTTGGAACTATTTGGCCGATGGCGATCTTTTCAAGAATGGGATGTCGTCCTTGTTTGATGGCCAGTGTATCTGTAAACTCTGGTCTCACTGTAAGTATAACGTGCATAGATAGCACGTGACTATATGATCAGCAACATTGATCTACTACACCGATACCACACTGGTATTTTTTTGATATCAATGGAACTTGGAAAGGTTATCGTTTGTTTCTGTGTTAAAAGATATGCATTTAAAGTATTGGTGTTTTATGACATAACATGCATTCATACTAGTGTTTTGCTCAAAAGATCCCAATAAACTTGATCAAAATATGGCATAGCCACTGAATACATTCTCGTTTTTTTATTATCAGAATGACTTGTTATTACAAACCACTTAAAAAAATAATGCACTTTTGAAAAAAAAAATATGCACCATATTTAACGCACTTTGAAATATTTATTTTTCAATATGCGTATTTTTTCTTAGTGGGTCGTAACATGTGTTTCTGGTTGTAGTCATTACACGTAGAAGTAAAATATGGGAAACATGTTCGATATACGCAATCCGCCTTGTACAAAAATCAGGTAGTAACAACGTCCTCGTACTTTTTTGTACGTAGTTTTTCAAAATCGTCTGCTCTTAATAGGACCAAATTTAAAATAACCTTCCATAATTTTTTTTAGCACAAAGTAAGCCATTGATTAAATTGTACTTGCTTTGAAAAAGGCCTGCATGTATATATAAAAATTATGAACGAGTATATGGTAATTTGTTTCTGTGTATTTACTTTTTCATCTTTATGAAATAACTTCACAGAAATATGTCCTATACATGCATATGTGGTCAAACAGCAACAGAATGACATCCAAATTAAAACACACAAAACAAAGTAACCATTTGATGTATAATAGTACTACTCTACTCATACGTATTATAATATACAGTGATCTAAAGAATATTTATTGGCAGGTATACAAGTTTCACTTACCATAATTCGAGAGAGTACAGACATGGGCAAAAGACAGTAGAACATCAATGATGGCCACGGACTCGGTCAGTTTATACAAACAGCCAAGGTAACTTCTTATGTCGTTCAGCAATGCAGTCACAACGCTATCAAAAATGTTCAATCAGTCAAAGAAACGTTCGTCAAAATTCAACTGTTCAAGGTAATGACGCCAACACAAGTGAAATCGTTTCTCATGGAAAATCGCCAAATTGGTTACAAATTATTCTTTCTATTTGCAAAAGTCAAATGTATTGAAACTTTTGAAGGATAATGGTATAACTCAATCTCTGCACAATGTCCAGATTTAAATTTTCTATTAGTGTCAAATTCTTTCTTCTGTTACAATGTTATTTTCTCCTAATTTCAATATATTGGAACATTCAGCTCACTACTAAGTGGCATGTTCGAATTAACTTGTCTTCATTATTATTATGTCTGCAGGTTTCACATCAATGGCCACCTTATTTAACATTAAAATAGTACTTTTGGGGGTTTTGGATGGATTGGGTGAGTCCATAAACTTACATGTTTGCCATAAGATATATTTCTTCCAACGATTGTTGGATTCTTGCTGGAATAAAATGCGAATAAAAGTAATCAACTAATCGTATGTCGTAAAATTTAAGTTTAAAGGCCCACTACCATTCCGAGGCAAAATTTAAAGGTTTCTTGACAACATTAAAGTCCCAATATCCGTATATGTCTTATTTTTTTTCTTGACTTTAGAAGAATGTTGAACAAAATCCAGTTGTAAATCATGCAGACACAGGACTAAATCGGAGTCAAGATAAGCGATAATGATTCGGATTTTTTTTATAAAAAACAAATAAATATTGAACGTTGCTAGGTGCGCCCCATTTTGACAAACAAACCGAAGTTAGCCGACATTGTAACGTCGTTGCCGAGAACGTCATGTTACTACCGTAAATACGTAACGTCTGTCCGAACTCTTCCGAGAACGGGTCATGAACTTTTCGCATTCCGTTCGGCAATAATCGTAACTTACATGGCGACCATATAATGAAGGCAACAAATGCTGTACCAAAGTTATTAAGAAATCATTATAGATATTCTTCGATATAACTACATATACAAATACTAACAATATTGGGGTCGAATCTAACTTGACATTTTGGTTTTTAGGACGACGACGGGTAACATAAGACGACCCGCGTTATGAAAATTAACGTATTATTTATTTCATTTTTTCCGGCAATGATGATAAATGTTGTATTTACGCTAAGTTAATAACTTATTTGACTCTACAAAATCATCGATTCTCGTTTCACAATATCATGACATTTTAAAAATTAAAAGCCGTTTTGGAAATTTAGTGGGACTTTAAGTTACTTTCAGCAATGGTGATATTGAATACTTTAAATATTTATCAATGGACTTAGAAAATAGCATTAACTTTTCATTGTTGCATTGACTTCTCATAAGTAGCTGTAATTTAATGCTACAACAGTTGAAAATGCAAAACTTTTTGATTAAGTCAACTGACATGAGACTATACAGAAAGAGCATTTGAAATACAATACATCAGATGATTTAACGATCAACAGAACAGAAGAAAGAACGACAATGTTCAACTGATTACAAAACAAACTGAACAATTGCATAAACATTAAGACAATACTTAATCTTACATATGCATTAAATCATATATCAGTGTTGAAGCAAATTATTTAAGACAACTTTACTGTATTGGACAATTTAAAACCAGTTTTCACAAAATAAAACAAATGTTATCACATACCATTCAATTTGATCTGAAAAAAAAACTTTCTCAATGTTAGATATGCTTTTATATTGCAGATTAGATAAGAGACATCAAACACAAAAAGTGAATTTTAACTATGCCTGAACGTTATTTTGATGTTGTAAACTTATTATTTATTAAATATTTAAGTCAAATTTATAGATTTGCATAATTTATCTAACATCAGATACACCAATAATGAAGAATACATAGAAATGGAAGGAATTATAGGCATATTTATTCCTGACTAAACCAACATCCATTGACATCAATCATAAGAAGGTAATAAGGCTCAACAACATTCAATAATCCTTTGTATATAATATATATATATACATTATCCTTCGAGTATGTACATCCAAAGGAAGGATTAAATCTCACCAAGTCTGTGGTGGTAAAGCTGAGTGTACTTTTAACTTTTGTAGCCTTGATGAAAATTCCTGGTAAATTGTCCATGGTCAAACCATCCTTTCCTGATGAGGTTGTCTGGATATAGAACCCTCTAGCTGAATTATAGCTGGTTTTCAATGGTAGACTGTATTGGGTACCAAGCTGTGTCACCAACTCTAAACATATGCGATTGTAATTCTGGTAATAATGTAGCTTCACATATTTAGTGTATTTGATTCTCTCAAACGCTATATGTTAGCTTATAATTTAAGTTATAATCAACTTCAATTATAAGAATCAATATATGAGGGAAGACTAACAAAAGGTAACTTTTGATTGCCAAACAATAATTTCGCAAACTATTTGGATAAATAAAACACTCGTTTTGAAAGTTTTGAGAAATGTGAATAAAGGCATAGATCCAATAAATTAAAATTCTATTTTATAAACAGTTCTATTAAAATATCAGAATGCAATAAAAGGAAATATTCATCTTACCAGATATATCATCCACAACTTCTGTGTACATTCTTCTTGCTACATCTAACAATCCTTCAAACAGAAAAGAAAACATATAATGGTAACTTCATTTCAATTTTGTGGAATTTCTTTTTCTTAACCAGATTAATACATTGAAGCAGCTATCATCTCAAAATTATCTTTAGATCAATGAGTCATTATCGAGGTAAAAAGAAGTATTACCATGCTCAAAAGAATTTACGAATGTTTTATTTGGAAATTTTATTTACATCTATGGAATCTCCATAATAAATCAAAATGATAATTTTACAAATTGACAAAATCTAACATTATAAGAATAACATAGATTTTCAAAACTCTTTTTTGAAGTCAGGAGGACAATGGTGGACTTTGTTAACCATTCATTAACTTCTAAACCCACAAGTGAGATTCTATTTAAACTTACCATTGATATTTGGCTGAAAGGGTAAGTATAAATACGAAATGCAGTATGAACTAAAAACATCAAACATCAAAATATCTAATCAGCACAATACATAAATTCATAAATACATATTCTAAGTTTTAACAATTTCAATTCATGTAACCTTGACAAAGGCTTAAAGTGAATAGTCGGGCAAAGAAAACCAGTCTAAATGCGTTCATTAGCCTTCCAAAAGTTCTCGCATATTAATACAACGGCCAAGTTCTGCTTGGTTTCCCAGTTCTGACCATTAAAGTAAAGAAAAGTTGAAAGCATTGAAAGCGAGGCTGCGTGGAAATGTAACCACGGACATAGTGAGCCGGGAGGATGTATTAGAATTTCCATACTTTAAATTAATTTCTTCGTACGCAGACAGATTTTGACAAGAGATTTTATTTTTCCATTTCATAAGAAATTATACTGGATACATTCACACCATTTTTACCGAATTTAGCCATCCTTGCCCGACTGTTCACTTTAAGGTTAATTTTCATAAATGAACAAATATCTGACATTTTTAAATACTGAAAGCTTCTTACATCCGAAGTCATCCTAATTAAACACTGTATGTTGAGAAAATGCCAGATTAAATGGAAATGCGAAGATGAGAGGAATTGAGCTTAGTAATTATTAGCCCGAGATACTCTAGCCTGACACCAGACTTAGACATTATAACAGATAGATGTCTGGTTTAGGGCCAGAGGGCAGTAGTACTCGAAAACCTGGAATAAGCCGACACCGTTTGGTATCGGACCAGGTACTCTCAAATTCAGCTACTTACAAAATATTACCACCGAGAATCGCCACTTACCTTGGTTTTTTCAACAAATGAATAATTTATCTACTCATAGCCATCTATTTCATCATGCATGCACGTTCAATTGTGTCAACACAGTAGTTTCTTTTCCGCAACTTTAAATTTCCCTCGTCGCTGTCACCATTTTCTTGTAGCATGCATATCATCTTTAATCTCGATGGATTGCTATATTTGGGTATATATGATGTTCATTTGTTGTATAGACTAAGGTTAGTGGTGCTTCTCGGTGGTCAGCCTGAATTGTAGAGTACCTGGCCTGATACCAAACGATGTCGACTTATTCCAGGTTTACGAGTACTACTGCGCTCTGGCCCTAAACCAGACATCTATCTGTTATAATGTCTAAGTCTGGTGTCAGAGCCAGAGTATCTCGGGCTAAGTGATTATCAACATAAATATTTAATTAGTGACAGGTAACCTATACCTTGACAGCGAAGCACTTCTGGGTTCTCATGTGAAGCGTTCCCTTCTGAAAGCGAGTGTCTTCATGGATAACACTGGAAATCTTCGTGATGATGATGTCAAATCGAGGATCCTCCAATGACTGCATTTTCAATAGAGAATACATCAGCATTTTTATAACATTAGACTTAATTTTCAAAAGCTCTAGCTTTTTTAATATGGATTGTCAAATTTTAGTTTCATAAATTGAAAGGCAATGAGAAGAATTTTGACGTAGGTTTTTTTATAATAAATGTTATCATTTAATACACTATCAAATAAAGTAGGTTTAGACTGAGTGAGCAATAAATAAGTTCAAATTTTGTCTATGGTTGCTTTTTTTAAAAGTTCAATAGTTGATTAGTAAGAGTACATGAAGTAAATAAATAAATATCAAATTGTGTCAAAAGTTATATAGTTGAATATTTTAAGAAGCAAAATTAATGTATCATGGACTGACTCCAAAGAGACCCCTTGATCTGCTTTCCATCAATCTATTTCCTATCTATAAAGAAGTTACTTCATTTCACTGTTATACCTTAGTTCTATTCAGAGTAGTAATAGGTGAAAAATAATTTGACAGAACCAACCTTGCAGTAGGCTTTGAGTAGTGGATTCTCACAGTCCTTCAACGCCTCCTTTAGTGGCTCTATTAGCTCCAGAGTGTGTTTCAGGTAGATGATGTTAGTGATCTTGCTTTCTGCTATTTTGATTGTCTCCTGTTTAGGGATCTGTAGCAACAGGGCCAAGAGATGGTCAACATCAGGGAACTGACCAATCACTGTCTGTAAGTTGTAAAACACCTCCTCTTTCTCTGTCAGCTCACCAACGGCATCCTGCCTCATTGTGATGGTCTCTAAATCTGAAACAAAATATTTGTAGACATGGCTCTCTCTCTTTTAACATATTGCAATGGCAGAAGTAATCTAATTACAGAATTCAATACCCATATAATTTGAATTAGAGATACAAATATTGACAAACAACTAATTGCTCTTTAAAAGCCTGTTGACAATAAATTTTCAAAAGGTAGGCGGAGTACTATGACCTTGCCCTTTTGGGTTTGTTTATTTTTACGTCCTATTAACAGCCAGGGTCATGTAAGGACGTGCCAGGTTTGTTGGTGGAGGAAAGCCGGAGTACCCGGAGAAAAACCACCGGCCAACAGTCAGTACCTGGCAACTGCCCCACATGGGATTCGAACCCGCTTCCCAAAGGTGGAGGGCTTGTGGTAATATGTCGGGACATCTTAACCACTCGGCCACCGCGGCCCTTTTGGGACAGAGAGAGAACGCTGTATTTCTCTTGGTTTTAACCGTACCGTAGGACATCCTCCATATCCAAAGGTTAACTATCACTGTCATTATATCCACCTTTGAAATATGTCATAGCAGAACTGTTGGCTGTGTGTGCAATAGTAGGTGTAACAGCAGATAAGAAAAGTGGTTTGATCCTTTGATGTACATCAAAAGAATTGAACATTGGTACACTGTTTTTGACAATGTGGCTTTGAAGTTGGGTGCTGTTCTGTCTCTGTAATCTTCATAGGAAGTATCTACACATTCCAGATGTAGATATAATAACAATGATAGTAACACCTGGAGTATTAACGATGTTGACATAAAGTAACTACATTATGGAGCCTGAATTTAACATGGAGATCATACCATTAAATAATGACATACCTGTTTCTGACGTTTACAATTACATAGGCATAGACGCTGGAAATTTTGAGATAGAAAGAAAAAATTACCTGAAGGTGGCTGTAAGATGTTAGCCCTTAGTAACCTAGCCCCTCCTGGTGTTTTTGTATAGTTCAGAATACCATACAGGGTAATGTCACTGGTAGGGTCTCTCAAGTTCTGTAACAACTCCAAGTTCTTGGCTGTAGATGCATCTACAACACAATTCTCGGTGTAAGATTTTTCTTTCGTCAATAATTAGAAATCCCATAACTATTTTTTCTTGATATCATATTACATACAAATTAGGAATACATGTATCTGAATCCTATCACCAACATTGTGACATGTATGTGGGACAGTCAATCAAGCAAGATGCCAATAAAAATCAGCACCATCAACTAAATCAGAAGTGGTGCTAAAATGTCAGACTGCAAAATGTGTCAAACCAAAATGTAATTTTAAGAATATCATGGAATTGGTATACAAAATAAATAAGTTCTTTCTTCACTGATTAACATAAATCATATAGATTTTCTACTGAAATGAAAACTTTTATTTCAGTATGATTATTAATGTTTGTTTCCTACATTCCTTACCAATCATTGTTGTGTTTTCACTTCCATGGAAGACAACTTTCAGTGAGCCGGGAGCATACATGATGTTCTGTATAAATTCTACATACTTCATGAGAGAGGCTGCAGCTGCCAAAGCATAGTACCTATAAATGGTATCAGTTTTGATTCAATCTGATTAAAATACAGATCTTTATAATTACTAGATTTTCTATCAGATCGAATGATGATAAGGATTTGTATTTTGATCAGATTAGTTCATGTTGGCTATCACACGTACATATTGCCTTTATAAATAAAACTGAACTTTGTTTGATATATCCTATAGTCATAGTAAGAGTTGATTTTAAAGTTAAAGCATTTCAATAACTATTCTGTACTTAAAATATTTCAGTAACATATATCTAAAACACTGTGACTTTTATAAATAAAATAGAAAATCAAGTAAGAGAACCAAAAGGAAAATTGCATGAACAAATCATATTTACCAAATACAGAAAGGAGGCAAAAATTGACATATGTATATATATGAAGATTATGTTCATTGATAGCCTAAGTAAATGTAATTTAGTGCTTACTTGACTCTTACTTCCATCTCTACTGTATTAAACTCTGGCACACACAACTGTTTCACATACTGCAAACCTACAAATTGAAAGAACATTGAACAGATTCTAGAAAAAGAAAATGGCAGATACTAGGTGAATACCAAATATGAATTTACCAATTTGGCCTTTAATAAAAAGTTTAAAACCACCTGGATTCCAAAGAAATAGTAATCATATTATGTTCTGTTTTAGACTTTGGAAAATGAGTAATCAACATAAAATCTTAATTAATAATAAATATGGAATTTGATACCTCTTGTTTCATTGAAGTATTTCCTTTGTACAGTTGATATACTGGTATTTTGGAACTGATCATTGATCAGTTTTAGCAGTTTTGTCATGGTTCCATTCTCACAAGCAGTATTAGGAACTATGATCTGAAATTAAAACAAAATGTAACACAAAGGAAAAAATACAATCACAATATTATGAAATAAATGTATAGCTGTTAGGCTTACAAATCTAAGCTCTGACAGGTTACATCAAAATGCATTATATGGCAATTAACATCAAAGGCATGTATAATGAAATGGATATGATGCCAAGTAATATTATATAATTTACTTATTTTTTATATTGCCCTGCAATACAACTATCTTACATCATATCTAATTAAGATTGGATTTATCATTTGATCATGAGATCCTTTGATTTCTTTCAATAAAGGTAAAACAAAGCCATTCTGTAAACATAAAGCAATAAAAACAAAGGAAAAATTAGTAAAGAGAGTTTTTTTCCAAATAATTATGTATAAACTAAGTACAGTCAAACCTGCTATAGTATAAATACACCTCTTTACACCTGTCTATAAATGACAGACTCATCAACCCCTTCTGGTGTGATTTACAATATAAATGACCTCTGTATAAAGGACACCTGTCTGTAAAGGACAGACCAATGTAATTGACCTCTGTATAAAGGACACCTGTCTGTAAAGGAGAGACTCATCAGCCCCTTTTGGTGTGATATACAATGTAATTGACCTCTGTATAAAGGACACCTGTCTGTAAAGGACAGACTCATCAACCCTGTCCAGTATGATTTACAATGTAATTGACTTCTGTATAAAGGACATCTGTCTATAAATGACACTCATCAACCCCTTTAGGTGTCATTTACAATGTAATTAATTACCTCTGTATAAAGGACACCTGTCTATAAAATCAACCCCGACTAGTGTGATTTACAATGTAATTCACCTCTGTATAAAGGACACCTGTCTATAAAATCAACCCCGACTAGTGTGATTTACAATGTAATTCACCTCTGTATAAAGGACACCTGTCTATAAAATCAACCCTGTCTGGTGTGATTTACAATATAATTCACCTCTGTATAAAGGACACCTGTCTATAAAATCAACCCCGTCTGGTGTGATTTACAATATAATTCACCTCTGTATAAAGGACACCTGTCTATAAGGACATGTTAGCTATGTCCCTTTGGTGTAATTCATTAGATAGGTTGGAACAGATTTGAAGTTGTTGTTTTTTTAATCATAAAGTATTACTTATTTGTATATATTATTTTACCTCAATAGGTTGAAGGATCTGAAGCTTTGTGATAGTTTTTACATAGGTCTGAGTGTCTGAAAACTGTGATAATATCAGGAATGGACACTTCAAATCCAAACTGGCTAATCCTATTTCTCCTTTGGCTAATCCTCGCCCCTCTACGATAGCTGCAAATAAACCGAACTCTTATTTTATCATGGAAGTTAATACCTTGCAAAATTGATCAAATTCATCATCTAACATATTTTTAATAGCCTGTTGCATACTACCAAAATAATTCGCAAAAACAAACCCTGCAAATAAATTCCAAACATTAATCGTGAAATTTTACACCCATGAAATTCAACAGGTCAACTATACAGTAGTATTTAAATGAATGTTTTAGCAAATTTTGATCATAGGTGTTATACACACTTAACAGAATAGTCACAAATTCTAATAAGAGTTGAGGTATACCTTATGTTTTAAAAAAAAAAGATATTTGCTAAAGCATATGTTGATTCTAAAATAAACTTACAAGCTTTTGATATTATGACTTCTTCACCCCTAAAGACACATTAAGACTCTTTTAAATCAAGGACTGAGAACAGCCCATTATACAATTTCAGGAGTGAAGATTTACCAGGTAAGCAAAATCAATGGATGCATGTTTTACATAAATGGTTATCTATATCATAGCGATAAGAGTAATAGAATCATACATGGGTCTGTGAAGTGAATAGGGATATCTCAACTCGAGTGAAAGATTTTGGCCGGTCAACCCGAGGCTTGCCGAGAGTCGACGGCCAAAATCTTTCACGAGGGTTGAGATATCCCTGTCTACTTCACAGACCAATGTTTGATTTTTCTCTCCTATACTTAGTAGAAAAAATGATGAAATTCCACTTGGTTTCCAGCTTTTTCATCGTGCCATTATTGTAGGAACGTTGTTATGCTTCAAAATTGATGACGTCATCTACAATGCGCGCAACAGTTACGCCGCATGTATTGATGACATCAAGTTATTGTCTTGCGCGTGTGAGCTGTCTTACACCACCCTGTTTAAGATAGAGATATGTTTTTCCCTAGTAACCACGGGATATCCCTGTGAAGTATGGGAGAATAAATGGTCTGTACCAACAATTATAGAAGATGTGGATTCTCTGGGAGTTGTTGTGCTATAGTTGACACTGGCTGGAGTCCGTCGCGAGTTTGGAGTCCTGAGGGAGCTGGAGGAACGTGGAGTTGTGTAGCCTTGACATCGTCCTCTCTTCCTTGCTCCAGGAAAACTTGTACTATAATTTTTTTTAAAATCACAAGAATCAGGATTCAGGAATAATATTTACCTTAAATGAAAAAAATAAAAAAAAAAACAAGTACATTGTCTGGCACCTGATCTAATAATTGTGTAACTAGTGAACGTATATACCCGGTATACTCAAGGCATTTTACCTCGATGTATTTGAAGTCAGTCCAGTGGGCACAGAGCTAGAGTGTTTATACCAATCATGACCTCCACTCTTTACCAGCTTATCAACATTTTGTCTTGGAATTCTCTGAAAATTTTCTGTGCTTGTCTCGGATTCATATCCAGAAATATTTGACATTGGTGTTTGAAGAAGCCCAAAATCTGAAACATAGGAAATAAAATTTATAAGCAAGGACATATATAGGAATAAGATTGGGTAGTTTGATGATAAATAGCTTGGGTTTTGTTAGTTTAGCATTCAATTAATAGCCAGGGTCCTGTATGATGTAAGGACATGCCACATTTTTGTTGGTGGAGGAAAGTTGGAGTACCCAGAGAAAAACCACTGACAAACGGTCAGTACCTGGCAACTGCCCCACATAGGATTCGAACTCGCAACCCAGAGGTGGAGGGCTTGTGGTAATATGTCGAGACATCTTAAACACTCAGCTTTGAGTAAAATGAGTGACTCATTTTTCAATTAAAAAATTAACTAAAAATCAAATTATCTTTGTACATTTGCTTGCACTGTTATATTGATATTAATGATATAAGTGTCCTCCAGCTTTCCCAAGCCTCATGTTCACCTATCTCCATTGCAAACATTTCAATACATGTGTAATGGGGCGAGACTAGTGACTGCTGCCAGCTGGGCTCAAACCCGCGATCCCAGACTTACTGGTCCATGTCGCTTTACCGCCTGAGCTAAATGGAATTTCTCCCTAGCACAAAGCTAGAAGGTCGACCATATCATCATGTACAATTAAAATCGGGAACATTTACACTTAAAGTTACTGTATTTTACTAATACGGAGGTTTCGAGATCCCAAAATGACGTGAGTAAAGTCGATTAGTCCAAGAGATCCCAAAATGACGTGAGTAAAGTCGATTAGTCCAAGAGATCCCAAAATGACGTGAGTAAAGTCGATTAGTCCAAGAGATCCCAAAATGACGTGAGTAAAGTCGATTAGTCCCACCGGTACTCTATTCACGTCAAATGATGGCGTCATAATCACCAGATGGTGGTACTCATCAATGGTAAATTGTACTTTACTCACATTGTTTTAGGATTTCGAAACCCCTGTATTCCTTTATTTTATTTTGTTTACATTGATTTGTTTTATGTGAAATAATTTTGTACAGGTCTCATTTTAACTCTATATTTGATCCCAGTAAGTGTCCCACATTCCTCAATTTACTTGCTCTTCTGGGGCAAATGTATGTGACAATATAAAAATATGAAATATAAAAAAGTGATCTCACTGTATTTCGGTTGTTGGGCAGCCATATCAAGTTATGTGATGTTTCTTCTCACTTGGTTTAGCCTATATATATAGGCTACAATCTGGAAAAGAACATAAGTTACACATGTATGTAAAATCAAAAAAGTTTTTTTATAAAGTAGACTTTATGCTGAAGCAGTACAGTGTAGGATACAACTGTATATATTTAATAAGATATCCATAAAAGATAAACGATTCTGCATTAGCTTAAAAAGTCTCAATTGTTCTCGAACGATCACTGGTCAGTCTTCAGTCGTGTCGTCTGCATCGTTTCACTTCCGTGTTAGTAATAAACTGACTTTAGATTTAATATAAAATGACTGGCATAATCTAGGGTATCCAAGTGTCACTAACTAGTATCAAATGCCAAACATTGCAAAATTGTATCAACAGTTTATGTCGATAACAATAAGAACTTACGTCTACAAAAAATTGGTGACATCCATTTTATATGTTCGGATGCTATCATGCAATATCGTTCAGAGGCAGAAAATAGGCGAGGTGTTCCAAATGGAGAAGTTGGCGAACTTGTTTCACATGAACCGTCGTGCAATGGTGAGTTGTAGGTTTATCTGGAAAAAAAACTTCTCACAGAATCTAGATGATATTGGATTCTAATTAATTCATTTGTATCTTGAAGTTGGAGTGTAGTATTGCCGATTATTAAAAAAATTCAAAATAAACATTTGTGGGACAGGCCTACAAATCTATCATTTCTGCATTTTAGCTTAGTCACTATAGGCCTAACGTGTACATGCAGCGTTACGTTTCGGACTCAAAGTGTAACATTGACCAGGTGCCGCGTACTGATGTCTGTATGCCATTTTTCTCAAAGAAATATAACGCATCATTTTCTTGTAAAAAAAAAAAAAAAACCATGGAGACAAAAAGTAATCGGAAAAATTTACATTATAAACTCCTAGCTAACTCTACATTTATAAAAACATGGCCCATCAGTTTGAGAGAGAAAATGATACTTGTATTGCGTTACGACTGCTTGTCGTGAAAACCTTGTTTCCAAATAATGTCTCTTGTTTATTTTAAGATTAGGGATAACTTGATCCGAGGCATACAGAGGAAGATTGGTTCCAAAGTTGTTCAGGAAAATGTTCAATTTAGCTGATACTAAGAGAAGTGAGCGTTAAAGTAGTTTAGTGTGATGCCTTACTAGTATTTTCTCACGATTACCAAATTCCGTGTATTCCGATATTTTGGCGAAAAGCTCCTTATATATCCATTAAATAAATAATCTTAAATTTAATTAATATGTCGATTCTTAAAAAAATACATGTGTAGACTTAGCAAACTTGCTTTAATTGAAACACATAAAGCCGATATACAGAACAATGCGATCAGGTTTCTTTAACCTTAACTCCAAGTTGAAAGTGCCATATTTACTCTTAAATATCATGAATTATACGTCCATAAATCTACTGTATATTTTGGTCTTAAAGTGTCGGACATTCCACAATCACCACTATTTGTACACGTACATGTAGTTAAAGTTTTAAAGAACCTTTGGACATTATATCATATTATAGTGAACGTAGGTTGATCGTTTTCTCCGGGAACTTTGCCTTTCATCCTCCAACAAAAACTTGTTCAGATGATAGTGTTTGTGATTTTACTACATGTCATAATGCAAAACAGAAAACCATGTAAAGGGAAGCAATTTATTTTTTATTAAAAGTAAGAAGTATCATTACATCGATATATCATATTACAATATCTAAAAATCACTTGTCAAATTTTATTTAGGGAGGAGAAATTTAATATCACAAGTATATTTTAATCAAAATTCCATGCTATAATATTCTACGAGACATACAGAATTTACAACATACACCATTATGTAATGTTCAAAGCTAACTGGAAATACTTTTAATTGTCTCATTAATTAAATATATTTGAATTGCTGATAAGATAGCGTCTGGAAACTCACATGGTCTGATATCAAGACACACATATATATATAATATGTCAACCCTTGTTGTTCATCTTTTTAGTATCCATGAAAACAAGACTGCATTGAGTTGCTTGGAGGTCTCCAGATTTATCTCCCCTGTACATGTATATCCATTATTAATTGTTGCGTCATTACTCAGTTAGTAAGATGATGTATTACTAGTAAAACAAAAAATGGCTTACACCTATAAAAACAAATAACAAAAACTCCACGCTATTGTAACTATAAAAAACACCTACCCAAAAACAGATAACTCCATAAAGAAAGAAAGTTAATTTGTTAAAAAATGATCTTGACCTTCAGTCAAGGCCACTGGGGTCAAATAGGCTATAACTTAGAGGCCTATATACGTGATATATAATATAAACTTGATTTATTTTACATCCTTTACGAAATAAGTTATACAACTTATGCAAATCACTCTTGATGTAAGCGCGCGAGGGATCTTATTGTTTGGAGGAAACTGGAGTGCCCAGAGAAAACCCGCGTGATCGGGCAGATGACCTCTAACCTTTTCACGTCCGTGTCGGGGATCGAACCCCGGCCGACTAGGTGAAAGGCGAGTGGCTTTACCACTACACCACCCGATCATCCTAATAGACCTGATATTGATCCTGTAGTACGCTGGGATGAAGGACTACCAAGTTTGTTCAAATAAATGACCCTGACTGTCATTCAAGGTCACAGGGGTCAAATCGGTTTTGGCCATTCATTACTTTTATTGTTAGCCAATACCGTATACAGTGACTATGTTGTTTTGTGCCAAGTAGGTCAGATGACCTTTTAAGCCTATGGGCCTGTTGTTCAGATTAAATCGAGTTAAATATGTTCTTATTATGACTAAAAATATTGAAAGAAATTGAATCGATTTCCTAAATTGCATCCCTTCAGCGCTTAGCAGGTCAGAGTCATAATAAATTTAAGATTACAAGAGGCCAATGTGCCCTAATGGTCATCTGACTATCAGCACAATACAACACACCAAAGAATATAAAGAAGTGGCAAACAGGCAATACAACGAACTCTTGAATGGAAGAAGTTCAGTTTCTGATATCTTTGATGAATTTGTCCTTGAATAAAGGTCAATGTCAATAACTTCAATATATATGGTAGCCCTTCATGCAAACAGTCCAATATCATGTCTCAAGGCCTCTTAGCTACAGTGTATACACAAAAAGTCGTCTAAACATTTAAGCCTACATAACCCCTGTGACATGAAATGAAGATCAAGGTCATTCATTTGAACAAACTTGGTAGCCCCCATCCTAGCACGTCACTGGTTCAATATCAGGTATCTGGCCTCTTAGTTATTCACAAAATGCCGTATAAATATATAAGCCTTTTTGACCTTATGACCTTGAATGAAGGTCAAGGTAATCCATTTGAACAACCTTGGTAGTCCATCATCCCAGCATATAACTGGCCCAATATCAAGTCGGCAGGCCTCTTAATTATTCACAAGATGTCGTTTAAAGATATTAACCATTTTGACCCCGGTGACCTTGAATGTTGGTCAAGGTCATTCATTTGTACAAACTTGGTAGCCCTACATACATGCATGTTGCAGACCAAATATCAGTACCCTGGGCATATAAGTTATTAAGAAGAATTCGTTTGAATGAAAAGTTCGGACGAACCCTCGGGTAAGATGACCTACAATGCATTTCATACTCTATAACAAGTAGCGATGCAAAAACAACTGCCACTATTACAGTGGTTAAAAGCGTCTCAGGAACTTGGTCTGTATAGTCTATATAAATATCAATTTGTATTCTTAATACATACCAGTTTGACAGAAAAGAAAACAACATCAATAACATACAACCAGAAGTTTAAAAGTTTATTTGTAAAACATATAATCACTTTGTATTCACCTAACCCAGGCATCTATGTCATTTTTTATCATCTCAAAAATCTCAACAAACAAATATATGTCATGTAAACTTACATATGTTAAATAGTTAAAATTCCAAATATTAATTTTTAATGAGATTAATAAATAGTAATTTACATTAGAGACATTTCGAATTAAATTAAATACAATGAAGAATACATTATTTTAAAAAGTATATCATGTATCTCATTAGGTACATAGTATGTAAACAAACAAAAAGGAAACAGCCATTTTAACCATTATTTGAAATATAATTGAATGCGTATAATATTTTTTTTACAAAACCCATTTATTAGTTCAAGCAAATAATGAATAATGTAGTTATGGCGTCTACATGTCAAAAACAACTACAAGATAAATCGTTCAATGGTTTATGCACTTTAAAAAACAGCACTCCGCTTCTAAACAAAATGTAAAAATTACTTTTTTTATGAAGTATAGAGGTAAATGATCGAAACAATAATGATACTAACTTCATGGAGATTCTGGTTAAGGCTCTTTTTTAAAAGGTTATCGTCGTTTAAAAGTGCTGAAAGTATACTATAAAACTTCGTTTTGTATCGTTTTAACATATTATAAAACAAAGGGAAGCCTAATAGTGTATTCATTTTGATTGTTTTAATAATACAACTGAATGAATACCAACATTCACACCAATAACGTACAGTAGTATATAAATAGGACTTCTGATTTTATGGTTAGCCATTTTGGATTTTGATTGATAAAAACTATATAACAAATATAATAATACAATAAACTGGAATGTTATAGAATAAACGAAACTTAAGTTACCACCCAATAACAATGGCAAGAACAATTTGGTATATAGCGTATCAGTAAAATGTACATTTATGAAATGTATTTCACAAGATATTAAATCGTAACTGTTTGGCGGGACTGACTGCCGTTTCATTCACTCCTACTAAAGTGACGTCACTGGAATGTTCGGGATCAAGTCATTAAATTTAGAAATTGAATCAAACGAAAGAAATTAAACATTTATTTACTGATATCGTAATATTTTCCTGTTACAACTATTACAGGAATTTCTTATTATCCGGTATCGAGTTCTGTGTCCGACTTATGTCGATATTAGTGCTATAAGTGCATTGTTTCTTGATATTGTTCCGCTTGTTTTGTTGACTTTAAATTCATAAAATGAACTTAACCCGCGAAGGGCGTCAGAACGCTTGTTTTCAACGGGAATAAACACCGTAGTGATAAAGACCTTCCAAGTATGGCAACAGTGAATATTTGCATCAGGAAAATTGGGACACAAAAAGTCGATTTTCTCCAAATGTAAGTAAGTTACACTACATTAATTTTGCTGGAACACTTAAAAATTCGTTCTGATTTCAGAACAATTGGAATTATGAAGATACCTCTTACAGTATTTTTATTATTATTATTAAACATAATGTAAGTAAACAAGCTAACCGATATTTACATAATATATAATTTTCAGTCATGTGGACATGACGTACATAGGAATTATTTTACGTAATGAATAATTTGCGTGCCCCTGTGCTTGGGCTGAGGTGACCAACATTACATTTCACGGTCCCGGAATAGCAGTTGAGATGGGTTGTTTTTATCTTGTACATACGTTCCTTCCACATATTCATAATTCTTAATATAACTGTCGAAGACAGCTATATCTGGATCAAATTATCGATGAAAAGTTACATAATGCATATGTATAAGACCACGATCAAGTGTATTGTGGGTAGCGATAGGCCTAGGACGTCTCCTTGCACGCGGTATATGGAGTTTTCAAATTATTATTTGCCTAGATGAAATAAATGATTTGTTTTAATGTTCAGGAGACAGGAGTCATTTCGTCTTTCCGTGTCAACACCAAAATAAAAGTAACAGTTTAAAATCACAAATTTTTTTGTTTTTCTTTAATATACCTGGTATACGATAATCTTTGTTTGTTATTTTATTGATTTTTTTCTGATATGCTCGAACGTCGTTGAAGACACCCCCTGAGAGGAATGAGATAGATTTCGCCGAGACGAAGCACACGCTCGTGTTACGTTGATACGGAGAAAACGACAGTTTTTATTTTATACCATGGAATATCAAAGTTATATTATGCATTGAGAAATTGTACAATACAATCTCTTTTAGATTATACCTTTCTACTGCGTATACATCGTAAAATTCTACTAAGTTGCATGAAAAATCACGATAAATGCAGGTACAGGTAGGCCTAATGTTATACAATGCACAGTCGATGTCGGGAACAGATCCGATTGGATGCATTCAACTCAAATATATAAAAAATGAATGCTATAGCCGAAACCTCTTGGACTCAGAGATAGTCAAAGATCGCTTTTTTAATGAATAAGAAAAAAAGTATTTTTATTATTATTATTAAACATAATGTAAGTAAACAAGCTAACCGATATTTACATAATATATAATTTTCAGTCATGTGGACATGACGTACATAGGAATTATTTTACGTAATGAATAATTTGCGTGCCCCTGTGCTTGGGCTGAGGTGACCAACATTACATTTCACGGTCCCGGAATAGCAGTTGAGATGGGTTGTTTTCATCTTGTACATACGTTCCTTCCACATATTCATAATTCTTAATATAACTGTCGAAGACAGCTATATCTGGATCAAATTATCGATGAAAAGTTACATAATGCATATGTATAAGACCACGATCAAGTGTATTGTGGGTAGCGATAGGCCTAGGACGTCTCCTTGCAGGCGGTATATGGAGTTTTCAAATTATTATTTGCCTAGATGAAATAAATGATTTGTTTTAATGTTCAGGAGACAGGAGTCATCTCGTCTTTCCGTGTCAACACCAAAATAAAACTAACAGGCCTATTCAAGGACACGTCCTTGGCCTAGCTACTGTAAGATACTGGCCATGTATATATCCGATGTAAATCCTCAGATATATAATTATTTATTCTGTAGTAATAGAGCTAAATGTACATGTAGCCCTCGCCAGATATTGTGAATAAATTGAATAGGCATGTTTGCATGATATATTAAAAAAAAATCGAACAAAAATTGCCGCCGGTGGTGAGGATCGAAAGATCAGAAGATCTGCACGTTAACACTAAACCAGATTTCTGCTTTTTATATACAGTGATTTTTTTTTATAAGAAGCAGATAACATTGTTGCATGATAGAGTATTTCCTTATAGGAAAAATAAAAATTTGTAAATGTAATGTGCATGTAGCTGTTGTTTCAGCATGAAGAATAGTGAAAAAAGGATAATAACACATTGATCACAATTCACAAAGTTTTTTGTTGTTCTTTAATATAACTGGTATACGATAACCTTTGTTTGTTATTTTATTGATTATTTTTTCTGATATGCTCAAACGTCGTTGAAGACACCCCCTGAGAGGAATGAGTTGGATTTCGCCGAGACGAAGCACACGCTCGTGTTATGTTGATACGGAGAAAACGACAGTTTTTATTTTATACCATGGAATATCAAAGTTATATTATGCATTGAGAAATTGTACAATACAATCTTTTTTAGATTATGTCTTTCTACTGCGTATGCATCGTAAAATTCTTCTAAGTTGCATGAAAAATCACGATAACTGCAGGTACAGGTAGGCCTAATGTTATACAATGCACAGTCGATGTCGGGAACAGGTCCGATTTGATGCATTCAACTCAGTATAAAAAAAATATACGATAATCTTTGTTTGTTATTTTATTGATTTTTTTTCTGATATGCTCGAACGTCGTTGAAGACACCCCCTGAGAGGAATGAGATAGATTTCGCCGAGACGAAGCACACGCTCGTGTTACGTTGATACGGAGAAAACGACAGTTTTTATTTTATACCATGGAATATCAAAGTTATATTATGCATTGAGAAATTGTACAATACAATCTCTTTTAGATTATACCTTTCTACTGCGTATACATCGTAAAATTCTACTAAGTTGCATGAAAAATCACGATAACTGCAGGTACAGGTAGGCCTAATGTTATACAATGCACAGTCGATGTCGGGAACAGATCCGATTGGATGCATTCAACTCAAATATATAAAAAAAATGAATGCTATAGCCGAAACCTCTTGGACTCAGAGATAGTCAAAGATCGCTTTTTTAATGAATAAGAAAAAATAAACACGAAAAAATCACGATAGCTGCTCGCAACCCAGTGGTACCGCGGTTTCATCGGTTTTCGACGGCGAAAGACCAAAATAGATTTTTTTACACACAATGTCAAACATATTCAATTCAACTCATTAATTATATGTGTCAGAAGCATGTTAATGATGTTTTTTTGTGCAATACTTCACGAAATTCATCTACTAAACGAAGCCTTGTATCCACAAACGCTGTAAGATTTACATTGTAGCCTACGTAGGCCTACTGTTTCTTTTTGTCAAAGTGACGTTTAAATAATGAAATGTTCCAAGATAAAGTAACACTATTATTTTAAACTATGTTAAGCTGTATATGAGTGCAAATTGCCACCATAATACCGCAAATGAGTGCTTATTCAATCCTTCAAAACGTCAGCTTGCAAGGTCGAATCACCCGGGCTCATAGAGGACTAAAAAGTGACGTCATTGGAATGTTCGGGATCAAATCGTCAAATTTAGAAATGGTAATCAGAATAAAGAAATTAATCATTTATTTACTCACATCGCAATATTTTCATATCGCAACTGTTACAGGAAATTCTTATTACCTGGTATCGAGTTCTATGCCTGATTAATCTCGATATTTAGTGCTGAAAATATCTGGTTTATTGATATTATTCCGCTACTTTTGTTGAGTTTGAATTCGCAAATTCGAAGGGCGTCAGAACGCTTGTTTTCAACCGGAATCAACACCGTAGTGATAAAGACCTTCCAAGTGAATTTTTGCATCGACATAAAAAGTTGATTTTCTCAAAAAGTAAGAAAAATAAAATACATTAATTTTGCTGGAACACTAAAAAAATCATTCTGATTTCGGAACAGTTGGAATCATGAATATACCTCTAACAGTATTTTTATTATTATTAGTATATATTATGTAAGTGATTATTAAAATACAATTCGTCAGCGGTGAAGCGTCTTTTTCAACCATGTATGAATGTAAGATTATTTATTTTGCATTTGGTGCATGTGCAATCAGTAATTCATTCCATATAGGAAATAGTGCCACGGATTTTTTTCGGGATGCAATTAATTATTTTCATTTTTTTACCTTGAAGTAAAATGGGAAGCTCAAACTTTTCAGTGGTGGTAATGATGTAAGTAAATAACTTTTGTAACTGAAGAAAAATACTGCTCGTGTTTTTGATAGAGAAAAAATACCAATCGTCTGCGGTGGAGCATTTTTGATTTGTTAAGATAGCATTTACTCAAAATAAATATTTCCGATAATTTGTTTACATATATAATGTTGTAAGGTGAATAGCTGTAATAGTTAAAACTTTTTGTGGATCATGAACACTTCTGATCATTTTAAAAATTAAATATAAATCTTCATCTACATGACTATACTTGCAGTGTTTATTGATTTTTGTGAATATACTTGATCATTTCAGAAAATATATAGCTGAATATGTATTTCCGATTATTGTAAACATCAAATGTACCATTTTCTGATAATTTTTTAAATGCTGTTTTTGATCATTTGCAAGAATAAACATATACAAAACATACATATTTGATTATGATATACATTGTGATGCATATAATCATTCAATACAAAGAAGATTTCTCGCATTTTTATAGAGAATACTTTTCATTCTTTAAGTTATCCATGAATTCAAATTAGTGTTCTTATCAAAGAGAGAATTATCAAACATAACACAATATTAGCTAGTTATCTTTAAAAAATTATTTGATGATTTGTTTTATTTAACTGTTATTTTTGCTGCCACTTTTTAACTTGGATGCTATTTATCAAATCTACTACATACCAGTTAAGCATAATTATCAATATATTTTGGGTTTAAGAAGTCATAGACAAAAAATGAAAGGACATTCTCCATAGACGTTTTTATGAAAACAAATGTCCGTTCGTGTTTTTGTGTGACTTCATAAACACAAAAATATATTGAGAATAATACTTGAGGAGCATTGATATCTTATCCAATAGTTCTATTTGGGCAATGACTATGCCGCTTTTAAAATATCCTTAGAAAATGTTCTGTATATGTGACGTCATAATACTTTACGTACAATCCTTTCGGTATATGGAAAAAACAACCTCAAAGATGTAATATAAAATGAAACTATTTTATTTTAAACCCGAGTTATTTATAAAATGTTATATATAAATATATACCGAACTAAATAAGATGCCACAAAATAACATTACTCAACCACAATACCCTGTGCAATCAATCTGATATTACAATATCACGGTGCCTATCAAATCTCTCATTTTAATGTTCAGATGTCCTAATATGGTACCATACAGCAACAACGACCATATAACAAAGCTGCAAGATGGTGTTGACAAGACATGTCATAACACAAAAAATGAAATGTCACAAAGCTTACAGACATTTTAGTACAAGAACAAAGACATGAAGAAAGATACTGTACTCTGGTGAAATCTAACTCTAAACCTATTAAAACAGGACATTTCAAGGAGTTTAAATTCTCTAACCATATAAACCAATAATGCCATGGTATTGCATGTCCCTTGTGAACATTTACCGAGGTATGATGCTCTGGACAGTGTCTCATACACTAATGGTTTCCATAGACGGGTAGATTTCTCTTTGTAAAGATTGACGGGACTTGAATTCAGATGCTGTAACTTTTAGTTCCACATCCCGTGAGACAGAAGGCTCCTCACGCTCAGCACTCATGTATGGTGCAGGTCCTATCCAGCTTAATAATACTGGTAGATAGACGAGTCCATGGAAACCTCCGAAAATTGCTACAAGAAGAAACACCTACAACAAAGTAATACCACAGGTAGATAGACGAATTCATAGAATACTCCGAAAATTACCAAGCATAGAAATCCATTGTTCACAAGTCAAAGACGATAGAATGAAGGTTTAGGGTGGGGTAGAACAAGGCACTGAAAAAGCCAATGAAAATCGCTCCAGGTCATATTACACTAGTGACATTCGCAAAAATATTACACGGGCTAAATCACTGGATATCAGGCGGATTATGTAATAAAATATCATATGAGCAAATAAAGAGACATATATAAATACTCAACATCTAAATCAAATTTGGACAAAGGTGACAGCATGTTCCAAACATACTCGATCTGTAGAAATCTGGATATGGTTGGTACAGATATACCATCTATATATTGGCATGTACCTTGAAAAATATAGTAGCCACATAGTTAGTACTGGTAGCTTAAGGGATAAACGCCAAGAAGGTACTAAAAACTCCACTAAAAACTGGGCTTCCCATCATCACCAGCGTACCACGGACACGGGCTACAACACAAACATACCATTTATCATACAGACAAAAAAAAAAAAAAAAAAACAAAACACATATGATACAAAAAATAAAATTTATCATAATTATTTAGAAAAAAAGTGTTTCTGAATTTTGAAAGGAAATATTAATTATGATAGAGTCTTACTTTGTAATACTCCATCCAATCTTGCACTATTGTCCATGGTATCAATTGTAACTTAAAACACTGAACTCGAATAATCAGATGCATCAAATACTTTTCACCATTCCATGTTCCCTGTGTAAGTTTTATGATATTCATTTAGTGTAATTTGTTTTAGATATAATGAACTTGATTCATATACACGAGTTTTCAATATATTGCAACAAGTTTGCATGAATCTTTTACAAGTTATGTAATAAAGATACTGTGATACTGAGATATTGGGACATACCATTTCTGTCACCAGTGAATGTCATAAAGCAATGACCAATATGTGCGGAGTAGTCTACTGCCAGACCAATGGCTAAAATAAGGATAATTCTGGTCACTGTGTCGATGGTCAAGCCCCAGAAGTGCATCATGCCGCCCACATCCAGCTGGAAACATGAAAAAAAGATTCTTGGAATAAATAGATAAAGAGGAAATTCTGTAGCTACTACTACAGCAAGTACTTCACCCAAGGACAAGTTTAGTTGTTATTTGTAGATGTACAACCGATAAAGTTTATGTAATGAATAACTATATACTTCATATAAAAGTAGAATTACTGATAAAAGTATACAGGCCCAGATACCTTTACATGAAAATAATCCTATTACATGTATTTTTATCGTAACGATTGCTAGTATGTTACTAATAAAGTATTTCAAAATGTTTACACTACAAAAGCAACAATCCCATTCTTTACCATTTTTTCTACACCATCTCAGGGTCACTTGTTTTGTTTCGGGATACAGTTCATAGACTTTTTCAATAAATAGATTAAATCTTTAATAATGATTTACAAAATAACAAGAACAAAATCATGTAATCATAAATACTTGAATTTTTATGGAAGTCCTGGGGATAAAAAAGACATTTATCATAATTAAATGTACAAATACTTCAAATTCATTGATAAATGCGATCGTTTCCAAGGTAAACATTATAATACAATAAGCATAAGCATAATTCAAACACAATTCACAAAACTTACATTGGGCTCTACATCAGTGACTTACCAAAGTGAAGATGACACAGGAGAGAACCATGAGACTTGTGAAGAGATTAGCGATGAGGATCAGGCAGACGACAAACACACATAGAGCAGCCAGTCCCAGGTTTCTGTAAAGCTCGGTCTGTATAATCTGTGAAAATAGGAGACATAGAATAGTCAATATAACATTTCTCTCATACAACTATTTACTGGCAATCATACTTCTGGTTACTGAGTTTATCGTCAAGAGTATATCTGAATATGTTATTACACTACATGTTGAGACATCTTCCACTAAATGTTTGGAATACATTCAGTGTAGAGCACTGTCAATACGTCGATTTGACTATAAAAATCAAACACAAAGCCAAAGGAAATACAAAGAAAGTCTACCTTACTTGTGTTCCACTGTAGGTACAGCCTGCCATAAGCAAAACAGTTGTCGTTGGGGAACTGTCCAGCCACCATGTTCTGTGAACTTTCCATAGCATTGATTTTAGTAGTGGAGTCAGTAAACTTGTTGTGGGTGTACTTGATGAAGGATGCCTACAAAAGAAATTTTAACTCAGGTTAACTTCCTGACCCAATGATAAGTACATTGTATTCATTTGAGCAAGCTCTTGTATCAGTTCGCCAAATGTCGGTAATCCTGTTAAGATGTGTAGAAATATATATATATATAGTTTCCAATGACAAGTGGTAGAACAGAAAATCTGTTACATGTTAGTAAGTAAATTTGCAGTTCAACCATTAAGCGAAAAATAGGAGAGGATAACTCTAGAGACATCATTTCGCTACATGTTTACAGTGACATATTCTTACCACCAACGTCCATAAAAGGTAAAAGATCTGGGAGATTTAAAACGGCATTACATGCACACCTGAGCTAATCTTGAATGGTTCTAATAATAAATGACACAATTTTGCAAAGCACCAGAAAACACTAACTAGAAATGTCTAAAGGACATAATGCCTCTGTTTTCATATGAAGTTAGGGTGGGGTTCGACACACCTAACACAATGGGATGATATGAATAACCGTGTATGACACCCATCCAACCCCTTTCATGTTAGGGACATCGAAACAAAACTTAAAATTTTACAGATATTACAAATCTTAAGCCTTTTCATTTAATATTGACGTATCTAAGAATACATAGATTGGCCATATATAAAGATTTGATGATGCCAATAGGAAAAAGTACCAGCACACTGAAATGTGTAATGCCATTGTTGTATATGGTGTTGTACTTACAAATCTATTTCTAATGATTTTTCATCCAAACAACCAGTGTTGAAATTTAAGACACAGGAACGTATTTATGAGTTATAAAATGCCAATGCTATGGTAAGCGTCATTGAACAAGTAAAAATTTAACTGCAGTCCCATGATCCATGAGTACTGATTTGCATGTACTTCACCAATCCAAAGGCTGTAGGTCTGTGGTCGTGTACTTACAGACACGCCAACGACTCCTGAGGTGTTGGTGAACTTTAACTCGCTCCTGTGACGTAAACCTGTCGACTGTGTCGTCAAAAACTCATACAACAGGTCGTAGAAGTTTGTCGAGGAAGAAGGATACTTATCTACAACAGAAACAAGTTTTGAATTTTACCTGTTGCCCCTATTGCATGATGGTAAAAGATGATTAAATTTAGGATCTTATATTTTCTTTTCTTCCTAGTTACCTTACTTCTTCCTAACGCCTTCCTTGACAGCACCTAATTTTTGAGCTTCTGTTGGGTACTTGCCCCTATGAGGTAGGCTCTGGGTTATGTTCCCTGGTCGAGACACTAAAGTCTATAAATGTTGTAGCTTCTACTCCTTAGCGCTCAGCATACAGGGAGTAGGACGACTGATTCGCTCGTTGTCAGTATAATGTGACCGGATGGGGATGTTGTCTTTAGCAGCATGCTTCAGTAATATAGCACTATAAAATGGCAAGAGTTCCACTATAAAATAAGACACAGCACTAATATCCATGTGACCCAGGTCATGCATACATGTATACTCCAGGTGTGTACACCTGGCATTGTTATTTTGTGTATGTTTTGTGTAGTATACACGTGTGACTCGTTTAAGTAATTGTCCAATGTACATGTACTGTGGAATGCGGACGAACCGGTCCGACGTGACATTGACATGTACTCGACATTCTTTGACACCTGCACTGCATGCTTCTCGAGTTCCTACACGTAACTACGTCACTTCCCTAGCTTTCTTTCTAACCCCTCTATCATCTGTAGGATCAGCCAGACCATTCTTGAGAACTCTTATCCCCTCAAGGGCTATAAGACTACAGAGCCTGGTCTTTGTTCAAACGTGTGTATAAACGAAACCAAATACCAAATACCAAAGAACCAAACGGGTCTGTCTTAGGAAAACCATACCCCGATGACATACATAACACACCGCATACATGAAAGGCCGTATCATGCATACTATGCAAGAATGACATCGATAAGCAAACCTAGCCTAATTAGCTATCCAAATTTCATAGGAATTGGTCAACATTCACTGTTGTCGGAGAGATCCAGGGACAATATACCGACTATGCTACCACCTACCGAACTCTGTAATGTGCTCTAAACTTACTGGCATCTAATCTGGAGGTGACACTACCGGTTGAGGTAGTAACGAGCCAGTCGGTGAAGGATTTGAACCAACTGTCAGTCGACCCGAAAGATATATAGCTACTCCCTGTTAACTTCTTGTACACTGAGTCAAACTGGGTCAGGCTCCCATAGTAGTCTATACTTTCTGTAATCAAGGAGAAAAATAATAGATTAATAAGTATTGACTGGGTCTGGCTCCAATAGTAGTCTATACTTTCTGTAATCAAGGAGAAAAGTAATAGATTAATAAGTATCGACTGGGTCTGGCTCCCATAGAAGTCTATACTTTCAAGGAGAAATATAATAATTTAGTAAGTATTGACTGGGTCTGGCTCCCATAGAAGTCTATACTTTCAAGGAGAAATATAATAATTTAGTAAGTTTTGACTGGGTCTGGCTCCCATAGTAGTCTATACTTTCAAGGAGAAATATAATAATTTAGTAAGTATTGACTGGGTCTGGCTCCCATAGAAGTCTATACTTTCAAGGAGAAATATAATAATTTAGTAAGTATTGACTGGGTCTGGCTCCCATAGAAGTCTATACTTTCAAGGAGAAATATAATTTAGTAAGTATTGACTGGGTCTGGCTCCCATAGTAGTCTATACTTTCAAGAAGAAATATAATTTAGTAAGTATTGACTGGGTCTGGCTCCCATAGAAGTCTATACTTTCAAGGAGAAATATAATAATTTAGTAAGTATTGACTGGGTCTGGCTCCCATAGAAGTCTATACTTTCAAGGAGAAATATAATAATTTAGTAAGTATTGACTGGGTCTGGCTCCCATAGAAGTCTATACTTTCAAGGAGAAATATAATAATTTAGTAAGTATTGACTGGGTCTGGCTCCCATAGAAGTCTATACTTTCAAGGAGAAATATAATTTAGTAAGTATTGACTGGGTCTGGCTCCCATAGTAGTCTATACTTTCAAGAAGAAATATAATTTAGTAAGTATTGACTGGGTCTGGCTCCCATAGAAGTCTATACTTTCAAGGAGAAATATAATTTAGTAAGTATTGACTGGGTCTGGCTCCCATAGAAGTCTATACTTTCAAGGAGAAATATAATAATTTAGTAAGTATTGACTGGGTCTGGCTCCCATAGAAGTCTATACTTTCAAGGAGAAATATAATTTAGTAAGTATTGACTGGGTCTGGCTCCCATAGAAGTCTATACTTTCTGTAATCAAGGAGAGAAAAAAATATATTAATAAGTATTGGCACCTCGTTAACTACCAGATAGGCTGTCGACATGAATCATAGGTTACTGCATCGCTTTTGTCATCAGGAGATGAGATTTTGAGATTACCAATATCTTTGAGGAACTTCAGGTAATTACATAGTTACTTATAATACTCACTACAGTAGACCGCAGCCTGGGCACCTGTGTTGAAGTACTTGGTGCTGGCAGAATCATACTTGTATGGATAAGAGTCAGTCGGGATGAACCAGATTGGGTTATATTCCTGCTTCAGCACCACAAAGCCCCAAATACCAAAGCCAAGGAAGATGGCTGTTACTACCATGACTGCTATCTGTATTCACAAATAAGATAAACACAATCAATATATTTCTGTCTTTAATTCCTCAAATTATTGCAAAATACATACTTGAACAATTATGTTATTTTATAACCTTTTTTCATGAGTTAACGTGCGCTAAAAAAGGTTGCGCTAATTTTCTAAGTCGTTTAAATAACCATCCTGATTGCATTAACCTTTCAAAGATTGCTTTTGTGCTTAAATTGTATTTGCGCCAATCAATTATAATGATTCTTTACTTCTCATGTAAGCAAATTGGCTTTAAAATCAAGGTACATAAAAGCACTGAAAGTAATGAAGTGAATAAACATTGATGTGACAAAGAAGGCAACTAAATCATTATTAATATTTTTGAGTATTACATACTTATCTAGTGGGGTTATTTCTCTTCCAAGTGTTCTTTAAATTTATTTTTAATAAATAGTTAAGATTGCAGACAATCTCTACAATTTCCACTTATGTCAAATGACGAGGTAAAAAATTGAGAGAATGTTTTGTAGACATTTTTGAAACTGTATTATTTAAGGAAATACCACAGAAGTTATTTAGTACTTTTAGTTTTGTTCCATCTAGACTATACGAATAGTACCAAAGCATTCTGCTTTGACACTAAATATTACTTAAAAAAAATAATGAAAACATTATCCAATATCACCTTTCTTTTCAAATACTTTTTCAGTATGCAGATGGAAACTAATATATTACCTTCACCGGTAAGCGCATCAGGTTTGCAGCATAAAAACCCTTGATCGCTTCAACAAACAACTCTGTTTTACTGCATTCATACGGTTGATAGAAAGCATTGTGTTTGTAGCAGCATACACAAGAATTCCGGTCGTCATCACGTCTCTTTGCGTTTAGAGCGATACAGCCAACAAAAAAGGTGGCCGCCAACAGGAAGAGGGCTAAGATACCCAGACAACAAAACACGCAGAAGGAGCGCAGCGCTGGCAACACCTGGAAAGGAACAGGCAAATACACAGTTTATAAAATACTCATATTCAGTAAACTTTCAGTCACTTTCTGGGATGTACACCCACTTTCACATCCTGTCATTTGACGATTGCGTAAAAGTTTTGGGTATTCATCCCAAATGTATAGACCCCGTTTAGTGATTTCTAGGTTCGCTGACTCTTTGGTTCTGTCTCGAATTCTAGTGCTGGCTACAGGTCAATGAAACGAAAACATAATATGTAACGTTTAACAATTTATTGCATGGAAAAGATGAATGATTTACAACGGAAGGGCAGACTATATCCCTAATGTAGCTATACATGTATTAGACCTACATTATACGCGCGCTGTGCATAACGTACAACCACCCGACTCGACCTTGTAACTTGTCACACAAAAATACCCTGACTACGAAAGTTAACACATGCCTACAGTGGGAGAAGACCACCCATTCCCCAAAAGTACTGCACTTTTACATGCTGTCAATCTGGAGACATAGGGCCTAACTAATTCCCTACTTAGTACATAGTAATAACCTGCTAGAGTATAAAGAGACGAGTCAGCCAGCTACGTATACGTGAAAGCTTCTGCTTGATTGTCGTATAGATCCCAAACACCGAGCTTTATAGTGTAATTTTATCATATGCCTCTAAACGCACGTGCGAAGTGTCAAAATACTTCAGGTGAGAACATTACAGGTAAATACGTCAAAATAACTTGATCCAAATGTGTCAGCCATTCAGAATCGTCGAAAGCTCCTACCAGAAGGGATTCCCCAAAAGGAATATCCTGGATTATAAAATGGAGCCGACGATAACAAAACAAACGTACGCTTACGAAATGTAAATACAACATGATTTCCAAAATGTACACGACGTGAGTATTTAAATTACAAATCTTTTATAATTTCATAGTTTCTAGAAAATATTTTAACCTTCAAAAAATATCTAGTAGTTAAATGTGGCTTCATGTAATTCTTAAACTGACATAATCATGCGGTAGATTGGGCTGGCGGTAAAACAAACAGATTGCTGCGAAAAGATCCCAATTTTAAAAGCATTTTAATATCAAACTGATTTTGTTATTTCAAATAGTACTGTTTTTCATCAATTTCTACACACCATTATTATTTGGTTTGTTTGAATCCTCTGTATTCAATATGATCACTCTATAATTCTCCACTTTTCCATAATCCCTAAATATACCGATTACACAATTGGTTGAGTAAATTGGCAGAATATCACATTCGCTTCCAGTTTTATTTTTAATCAAAGTACTGAAAGTACCAAAACACAAAGGCTACTTGACATAGTTGATTATAATATCAATACCGTTACCATTGAAATAAAAGGAGAAAATTGGTCAATGACAGTATTTTCATGAATGTATGTTCGTTTCCGTGATTGAAAAGAAATTATTTTATTCTAGAAAGAGACAAATATATTATATAGATATCAATAGTTATTGAGATAGAGATATATCAAATTGAAAATAAGAAAGAAATGGACGTTTTGTATTAAAAAAAACTAAAGAACTAGTATTTAATTTGTGTACAAAAAGGATTACTCATGAAAGTTTGATTAATACGGCATTTAATTCACAATGCAATCGGATTGAAACAATACTTTCATGGCGATGTATTTTTACATGTTCCAGCAAATGTAATAACACGATTGACACAAAATATTGTATTGAAAATTAAATTCAAATAAGAATGCTAGAAGGTAAAGATATTCGTGTAGGACATTAGACCATTCAACTAAATCTGCAACACTACCTTCGATAAGAATATGGTCAATCATTGCAGTTTCCTGTAGAAGGGTACAATGTATATTCTGGACCTTTACATTCGGTCTGAACATTTACCAAATGGATCTTTGATTATTTGAGAAAAAAAAAACCAACAAAAAATACAGTTGATATCAATCAGAATCGTGAATTTCAACACGTACAATTCCAGAGCTACTGGTAACAATTTCCTGAATGTTAAGATTTGCTTTGCAACGAAAACAAACATCCCTGCTAATATTGCAATTATAGCGGAATGGGTCTATCTCAGGTACAGGTTTTACTATATTTGTGTATCCACAAAATAGAACTCGGAAAACTGGAAGTGATTGTGATTGGCTGCCGGATTACTCAACCAAATGTAGAAGTATTGAAGTAGTGTAGGCCAAATTAGTTTTAATAGGTAACACGAGCCGACTATAAAAACGCCTAATAAAAAGGGCAAAGTTAGCGAACTATTTCATAATCTAAAGAGCCCTCCAACATGGTGAAGCATGTGGATATGTCAAGTTTTTTTATTTTAATTTTGTATACATGTATATGTATCCATACAAATAATTTTAAGTCATTTACTTACTGTCGTAGCCCCTATTCCGAAGGCACACATGTCTGTGAGGGATGTTACAGTGATGGATACTCCAGCATGCTTCAAGGTCATGGCCATTCTTTCATGGTTGGGTCGGTCACTATACCCCTCTGGCAAACTTTTATATGCATCCATAATCACAAACAGATCATCAACGCCTATACCTATGAAGCAGATTCAAAAGATTTTAAATCATTTTGATATCAGAAAATTGTACAACAAAAACAGTCAAACAAATGTAAGGAATTCAAGAGGTTAGCTCTCATTTGAGATGTTTTACGTTATCTGGCAATAACAATCAGAGGTCCGATAAAGGATCTGCAGCTTCCCCATCCATGTGTTAGAATATCTAAGTCATCTAATAAACACTTAGTAACTGTTTTTTGCAATTTTGGATCAAAAATTTGCAAATAAGTCAAAGTCAAAATTGTAGACCTATATCTACTGGTACATTTTAGTGTAGTATATTGTCACATGTTTTTATAATCTTTGAAGTATACTAGCAGCTCACATTGAATGAATTTCAAACTTGGTATAACAATGGTATATACCCAGTAGGAGGAAGGGCAGTATGAAGTGTACGGGTGTGTAGTCCCATCCCGCGGCCGACGCCAGTCCGTAGGAGAAACCCAGCGACAATCCTATCACCAGGATACCACATACAGAAATACCAAGCTGTGGACAAATCACAAAGATTCATTAAAATTCTGTTCAACCCAAAAATATTTCTGAATTTTTTTTTGTAGTATTTTCCTAACAAGATAAGATTCATTTCACTAAATTAGTAAGCTATGCATAATATGTTAGCTATAGAGCAAAATATTTCATTATTTGTATTTTAAACATATTTAAAACAGTTCATACCAAATAGTAAACTTTATTTGTAATTGTAAATGTTGTATCAAATACTTCTTTTTAGTCAGCTTGAACTGAAATTTGTAATAATGACAAGGCTAAGTGAGCTTGTGATGAAATGACTTTTTCAGAAATCTAGAACATACCATTCTTTTTGTAATGATGACATCATTTATTCTATTAAGCTAGTCAGAATTGAATTCCACGGAAATGACACCATCCAATTTCAGACGGCTATTTCTGTTTGTTTTAGTACTTACACCGAAATCCAGACAATTGAATCTGCCTAGATTTATGATTACATAGATTATTACAATCACATAGCCAGCGCTGAGTAAGGGGACATCGCCACTGATAGTATCATCAAAGACATCCGAAAAACTGAAACGTTCAAATATCTTATGTAAGTTATATAAGTCACATCACATTCTCTTTGAGGGTGCAAAAGTCAAATAACTAACATCACATCCTCTCTGAAGGAACATTCGCCAAAAATCACATCACCTTCTCCCTGATGAAATATTAGTCAAATCACGTTCTCACATATCAGGAGCGTTAGCTATACATAGCCCAATAAAACACATCAAACTCTCTCTGTAGGAACATTAGCCAAATAAGTCATATCACGTTCTTTCTGAGGAACTAACATTAGCCAATAATTCATATCATATTCTCTCTGAAAAAACAATAGCCAAATAAGTCATATCACGTTCTCTCTGAAGGAACATTAGCCAATAAGTCATACCATATTCTCTCTGAAGGAACATTAGCCAATAAGTCATATCACATTCTCTATGAAGGAACATTAGCCAGTAATTCATATCACATTCTCTCTGAAAAAACAATAGCCAAATAAGTCATTTCACATTCTCTCTGAAGGAACTAACATTAGCCAATAATTCATATCACATTCTCTCTGAAAAAACAATATCCAAATAAGTCATCTCACATTCTCTCTGAAGGAACTAACATTAGCCAATGATTCATATCACATTCTCTCTGAAAAAACAATAGCCAAATAAGTCATCTCACATTCTCTCTGAAGGAACTAACATTAGCCAATAATGCATATTACATTCTCTCTGAAGAAACAATAGCCAAATAAGTCATCTCACATTCTCTCTGAAGGAACTAACATTAGCCAATGATTCATATCACATTCTCTCTGAAAAAACAATAGCCAAATAAGTCATCTCACATTCTCTCTGAAGGAACTAACATTAGCCAATAATTCATATCACATTCTCTCTGAAGGAACATTAGCCAATAAGTCATATCACATTCTCACTGAAGGAACATTAGCCAATAAGTCACATCACATTCTCTCTGAAGGAACATTAGCCAATAATTCATATCACATTCTCTCTGAAGGAACATTAGCCAATAAGTCATATCACATTCTCTCTGAAGGAACATTAGCCAATAATTCATATCACATTCTCACTGAGGGAACAATAGCCTAATAAGTCATATCACGTTCTCTCTGAAGGAACGTTAGCTAAATAATTCATATCACATTCTCACTGAAGGAACATTAGCCAATAAGTCATATCACATTCTCACTGAAGGAACAATAGCCTAATAAGTCATATCACGTTCTCTCTGAAAGAACGTTAGCTAAATAAGTCATGGCATGAATATATTGATGTGGATTTGTTCCTTCGTATATAATATTCAACACAAACAACTGTAAACATTTGACAGTTTGATATACAAAACGTAGACAGATCACCCTGAAATAAAAAGAATAATACCTGACAATATATAGAGTTATATAAATGTACTGGCATAAATATATACAGGTATTTATTATATCTGTAGTAAATTATATTTCAATTTCATGGTAATGTTTAGTATAAATTACATATAGTTTACAATCACTTGACCCGACACATAACCCTAATCTAATGGACCACGTGCGGTCCATTGTTATACATATGCACAATGTTATATGGACAAGTTATTCAAGGTAGCTCCATACTTTTGGGAAAACCCATTTTATTTTTTTCTAACAGGTCTTTTTTCTTGGATTTTACATGCAGATTTCAAATCTGTAAAGATAAAAATGGGTGTTCTTGAACTTCTTTTTGAGAGAGTTAAGCTTGAAATATACCATCTGTGCAAATTTGTTGCCCGAAAATAGAAATAAAAATTCATAATGCTATATACCCGGTGCCTATTTTCCATGTAATGTGCGGACACGCTTCCAGCTGGGTGGGCGCGCACGTGCAAGGACAAGGTCATGCAATGTTAACACGACACTTTCAACCAATCCATTCGTTCGCCTCTCATACGTCATCACAACAACTTACATACACATAGATTTACATTTACAGGACATAACATGACACAGGGACATGTAAAGTAAGACATTCAGTTAACTCACCTTATTTAACACATATTATATATACGGTGAATTTTAACACCGCGACAGTCAGATTCTCTTTGAAGGAACATTAGTCTAATGAGTCGGATCACATTCTCTCTGTAGCCAAATAAATCATATCACAAAGTCGTTCCACAACGTCGCGTTTTCAATATTCCGCCTTCCGGTCGACTTTTTTTTTTGCAAATGACAAGCGATAAACAAGTAATAAAGTTAAAATAAGATTTGATTGACTTATCATAGTAAACATTAGTTGATTCTATATCGAGAAACAACACATTAAAGATTATTCATTAAAGTATTGTGGAGATTTTTTATGGATATGAAATTTGCGTGATGTTTGAAATCATCTGATCGATGGACGAGAATCATTGTATTCATAGTGTATTCATAGTGTTTTCATAGGCAGATGTTTGTTTTCGTCAGCTTGTTGTTTCATATAGTGACGAAACACTCATAATGTAAATATAGAGAAATGAAGCCGACGTCTTGATGAGAGTAAACATATATCATATTCATAATGACTACTTCAACAAATAAGGATTTGGTTCCAATACACCAGCTTCTAAATTAATACTTGATTTCTTCGTGCAGTTTACTTAAGTGTACATGAAGATGTTTTATTATGCAAAAATAACTCATTTTTTTGTCTTTTTATTTTTTAACGTTTTTACTAAATGTTTTCATTAATTATTCAGATGGAACAGACCCGTGTGTTAATCATTATGTTATTAGATAATAACAAGGGTACATTTAACTTATTTACACCTTCTCTGAATGATGAAATGTACTTGGTTATCTTAGGTCAATGCGTACAGCATCATCCCCTTGTATGAAGAATGTCATTTTAGCTGCCACAGCCGAGCTTATAGTGATACCTGAACTATAGGAAATCTCACCCAGGGCTGTATCAACGTCATATGATCTACCAGAGACCGGACTAAAACAAATTATGGGTCATTAAATCAGAAATTATTAAATGAAAATAAACATTACTATGCCGGTTTTATATTTCATAAAATTATCTTTATAGATCACTAATAATGTAGCTGTTTTCAGCAAATCTTCCGAAAAAAAACAGGGTTTTTCTATAATTTATTTGAAACAAAAATAAAACAGAATTTATAATATTTTGATTTGGACGGCATTTTAATAAAGGTATAAATCATATTGTGCACATTGATAACTTATCAGACATGGATTCCTCAAACACCTATATACCTACCTTACTGTAGCAGAATTAATTTGGTTCAAGATGTCGGTTCCACTCGCTGCAGTTATGGTGGCATCATCGTAGCTCCATAACTCGAGGATACTGGACACTAAACAGTTGGAACCAGCTCTGTAACATTAGAACATCATTACTAGGCCATTCAAAAGTTTGAAGCCCGTTATGTACATAAGAATTTCATTACCAGGCCATTAAAATTTTTTTTGAGCGCGATCCTTACATCAGAAATCATTACCAGGCCATTGAAATGTTTAGTATGCAACTTTTGTCTTATTGTATTGAAACAAATTCAAGTAATTATGAAGAATTTAATTTTGAAATATATAAGTCATATTTAAATCTTCATCTGAATTTACATCTCTATGATATATTCTGCAGGGTAAATTAACTTTGAAACCGTGAGTTACAATAAAACATTTTCCTTACCGAAAGCAGATTTGAGAGTAATTCTTGCCTGAGGCTGTTGTCAGTCCTACGCAACTTTTGTATATATTGTTCATCTTCAAGAATAAAAGTCAGAATATATCTATATATATATAAATACGATACACCATGTAAAAGTGTTACTCAAGATTTTTTTTTTTATTTCAAGAAGACCATAAATAGTGAAATAGCATAAAATAAGTGAAAGGAAAGTACAGTTGAAATATCTTTCGGAAATGCATTTCAAACATTTCATTTGTTATATGGGAATTATATGTTATATACTAGACTTTAATGGAGATGTGTTCTATGATGATCTACTCTAAAGAAGACTGGTCCTTGAACACCGGAGTCCTGTGTTTTATACGGTAAAGCAGGTCATGTTGGGGTTTAGGCAAGTAGGTCACGCACGTGTTAGTCGGAGCTAGGTTAGGTTGGGGTTTTAAAACAAGTAAATAAGGTTGGATGGTACCAACTAGGTCAGGTCAATTTGAGGCTAGGTCACGTTAGGGTCTAAAGACCTAGGTCACATAGGTGTTTAAGTAGGTCATGCATTGCTTCACATGTAGGTCACGTTGGGGTCTAAGGAGACCACTGTACTAATTTCGTGTTATGATTCTTTTTGTCCAGATTCTACGACTCTCTTGGCGAATTTGTTTGCTAAAAAATCATAAAGAAAAACAATTAAATCCCGAAAGAACCGAGGAACTTACTGCTTGTACAGCAGATGTGCTCAAGACATTATTGGAAACAAAGATGACGCTGACGGTACGTAGAGTGCTAGGAAAGCTGCCGCCCAGTTTTTGTACTTGAATACGTCAGCATCCGAGGGTACCCACATATTATCTAATTCTGTGTGCTCTGTGAAGTTGATGACGCCTAGAGTAAATATGCCCTCCACAAAGCCACTCAATATTACACACTTCAATGGATGGGGGCCGATCAATATGCCAAGCCTGAGATAAATAAAGAAGTGAGGTCATAACTTGTACAATATTTTAAACAGATATCATCATTGACTACAAAAATACAAAGGCCTGGTACAGCTACCATTAGATTTTCCCCACGAACCAATTTAACAAATCCCAGGTACCTTTTGTAGTACTATTACAGAAAAGACTTTAAGATACCTTTAAAAAATTGAAAAGGTCCCAGGGGCCTGTGGATGATATAATGTTGCCTTCCCCAAAGAGTATACGAGGGCTCAGGTTTTGACCTAAAACTATATCAATTTGATGTTCAATTTCGTCAAATGATATCATATGCTCTAAAGGATATATTTCTGCAAATTTTGACTGAATAAGTTGGCTTACAAAAATTAAAACGTGGCCAAATTTGAGAGACCTATTTCAGCAATATCAAATTTTCACCGAAGTAGTACACCGATTACCGTTTCCTGTACACCAAAGCTATTTTGTAATTATTTTGACTATAACGTCAACAAAAGATGGTGAATTTTAAGAAAAATCATAAACTCTCTAGAGATAAAACAGTTTGTTTTAAAAAAAGAAACTTCAAGCAATGCTCGCAATTTATAATTAATTAGAAAAACAATATTATTTATTTTCAAACATAGTAATGATTACATCACTAAGGTTTCATCTTATGTTCAAAACAATTTGTATTGATAAATATAGTAGAATATAGTGAAAAAGCAGCGATGCCTCGATAAGAAAAGGTAAGGGAATTCTAAGAGGGATTGATTTACTTCATACCTGGTGACCCACCTTGATACAGCTAGCAACTCACAATATGTTTATACAATGGGCAGCCTAATGAGACTTGGATACTTGTTTACATACTTATCATGATATGTAATAAATATTTCTTTTTTCTTGTTTTAATATCATTGACTGTTTAAATGAAGTAACTCCTGAAGTATTAATTATGGATAAGCACTTGTAATTATAAAAAATGTCCAATTTATCTCTATTTTGTGAGATTGCTTCTTGATTCCCAACCGTAATATCCCCCCATCACTGTCGGTGGACATGGTGAAAGTGACTTTACAAATAGGGATTTTCCAATCGATGCATGTAAATCTTTGTAAATAGGTTATAAAAAGAATAATCAGAATTTAACAAGTGTAAGAACGAGAGAAACAATATATTATTATGTAATAAACGTAGATATAAGAAAATGGAACTGAAATTGAAACGATATTATAAAGCCCAGTGAGGTAATATGCTGAACTATTTATGGAAATAAACCCCTAAACATTTGATAAAACTTGAAAAGAAAATTGTAATAAGTGTACTTTAAATGAACATGATTTGTCCAACATTTTAAAAATTTAGCTGTAACGATGACGTGAAGGAATGTATCAGTAATAATGATGCTAGTATACCCTCTGCAGTGGCGTAGGAAGATGAAACGAAATGGGGGGCAAAGGTCCTCAATATTTTGTAACACCCCCCCCCCCCCCAGCCCCACACCTACAGGAGGAGATTAATTCAACACAGAACCATATATACTTTGTATACTTTTTTCATATATCATTAGATATAATCCTTGTAAACATTTATAGACAGTGGGGTCGCTAAAAGGAAATTAATGAATACGCAAATTGACCAAATAAGCGAGAGACATGTTTGCCCCCCCTGTCCTTGGGAACCGGGGGGCAATTTGCCCCCCCCCCCCCCCCCCCCCCACACACACACACCTGCGCCCACCTGCTCCCCCGCTTCCTACGCCCCTGCTCTGATATGTTTCATGAGCTGGATTGTGATATTTCTGAAGAAGTTGAGAGTGGTCTTGATAACTAGTTAAATGATTTTTAAGTAAAAGAAATATTAATGCCATGTCTTGTTGTTTCCTTTAATAATATATTAAATCGGATAAATACCGTTCCATTTGGTAAATCGGTGACATTAAACATATATTTAAAAATATATATGAAAAATACAACTTAAACACTTTAAAAAAGAACTTAAAACTTAAAGATTATAATATCCAACAGTAATTTAAAGGGTAAACATTTTAAAAGTTCTTGAAAGATGTCATTTATGTGATTTAAAATAGTTCTTCAAATGTAACATTCGTTGTATTTGTCTTTCATATATCGTCTGTACATTTTGTGTTGAGGATATTATTTCAAAAAAGTGAATAAAAAAATAAAATAAAAATAAAAAAACACATTTTAACTACATTTTGTAATTAAATACAACGATTGAAAAAAATAAATAAAAGAGAGACTTGTATATAAATATTAATAACTATAGGGGTAGTACTCTAATACGTTGTCTTTCAAAAATATTTTTTGCTGTTCTAAATAGTCGTTTGATGGTATATTAAAAATCAGTGATGCACAGCATGGCTTCAGGAACATGTCTACTACAAATGCTATTTTTGCTTTATACCCAAAAACTACCCAATAAGAATAAGAAACTTAACGAAAACAATGGGTATTTTCACCATTTTACATAGCCCTAATTATTTTAACACTGAAACTCAATTAGGTATTTTGACACATACGTCGGCAGTTTAGGTATTAAGAAAAGTACTCCTTACATTATGGTATATCATGAACTTTGTAGACTTCCTAACACATATTTAGAAAATTTAGAATTTAGAAGTACTGGTTGAAAATTTGGTTTACAGACAATTGTGTTTTAAAAACCTGTTATACGGATAAGATAGAGCGGAGAGTGAGTGCTTATGTTAAGTCTGAGGTATTTATGAATTGCTGTTCATAATGAAAACGGAATACTGAATACAATCAAAATTCGACTAGTTTATGATTTTCAACAATATTGTTTAATCAATTCGTTACCTAAGTGTTCTTTAAATAATTTACAGATGTGGATTGACCAACCCAAAAGCATGCGTCATGCGTTCGCAACAAGATTGTTTAGAATATATTAATACGTCACCTAAGTGTTCTTTATACAAATATATTTGCGATGACTTTTGTTTGAAACAGGATTTCACTATACCTATTCCTCTACACCATATCAAAGAAATAGCAAAAATTAGGTTATATTCTCATAAAGCAAATTTACCAACCGGTAGGTATAGAAATATAGACAGACACAAGCTAAAAATGTATATGTTGTGATAATGATGATATCGAAGACGGGTACCATTTCTAATTAAATGCAATAATTATTCAGATATTAGAAACTGCTTTATCAAAAATTATTATCATAATAAACCTAGCATGGCCTTTATTTAACTTCTGGAAACAAGAAAAAACAAAGAATTATCTAATTTAGAAAAAAATATCGTTTTGATCATGAAAAAAAGAATAAATACTGTTTGAATCAAACGTAGAAACACCCTTTACACTAGCGTAGCGGTTGTGTACGTGTTGGGTGCATCTGTATGTGTGCCTTGGTGAAATATCTAGGTTATTTTAAATCAAGTTATAATGCACTTCGTACTGTATGTAATCAGTCATCTTTTCTGTTGAACCGTAAGGTTTAAAGAAATAAAGAATTGAATAGAAATGACCCCCAAAACATGTGCTATGCATTCCGTTTATGAATGATATTCAACACTTATAACACAGGCAAAGGTAATTCTATGTTGTCATTGTTTATATTGGATTCGTCATGGTTAAATACACATTAGTAGAGTTACCTGAGCTGATAAACAAAAGAAAAAAAAACTGGCTTACTTTAGAAATAAAAGAGTACTTAATTAACACAAGGAGTTGCTATGTTGTAAATCAGATAAAAGCCTTAAACTGTACAATATATTGGAAAGTGAATAGATCTCGGCCCTGACGGGCCTCTGTTCGATTCTCTCTCCCACATATTGCACAATTTTCGGCTTATCTCCATTACTTAGCATGTGTTTCATTAATATTCACACTGCTATTTAATGTAGCTGCACTATCTGACTTCCAAACCTCTAATAGTAAAATAAAAAAGGCTGTAGCTATCAGTCATCCTACACTAATATCTCTTTAATAAACTTAAATAATTGCCTTAGCCTATACTTAATATAGTCCAGGTGCCTGTACATGCAATTACTATGTCTTAATTGTAAATCAAAACTTTTATGTACATGTATATATACAATGTATAGCATACAAATGTCCTAAAATATGTAAATGAAATTTTGGTCTCGTAGGGATAATGTATGGTACCAAGAGACCAAGTGAAGGCTGAGCACCAATCGCGAGGTGTCGAGGAATCATACAATAACCAGCTTTGTGCATATATCACCTCTCACAAAATGGGAAATGAAAGTTCAGCAGATAAAGTGAAAAATACTCACAATTTTACCCCACTTGTTTTAACTAACAGTACCTTCTATTTAAGTGAGTATTTCTCCGTATTAGAGGTCTTAACTACAATGTTTGTCCATCATTCTGTCAGTACCCATTGTAGTGAACCGAAGGTTTTTTTCTTATAAAATAGCTAATATGATATTGGCTTCTTGAACTATTAGCATTAGTAACACAATGGACCGTACATTTCAGGTGAGGGTTTTAGTAGAGAAGTGATTGAAATAAACGATGAATAATGAACATAGAAATTAAAAAAACATGTATTTCTTAAATATATACTACAAACGTATATTAACATGTCGATTACGATGGCCGTATTAGTTTTCTGCATACATGTAAAGAATCCAAAATGATGACAAATCCGAAATCTATATCCAAGCACTTCACTATAACAGACACATTCCAGCACGAAATATACATCGGATCCATATGCCTTTGGCAATGTTTGCATTTGCATCACATTATTTGTGCACTTGAAGTACTTTTTGATTCCTTAGGAGATTTGTGTTTAATCCCAGAAATATTGATAATATTAATCCTTTCCGCATATTGCACACCATGTATGTATACAATCGATAGTGAGGTGGTTCACAACTTTTTGAAAGTATTACTTATTGTAATTGATTTCTAATATAAGTAAAGCCCGTATTTCAAATATTTCAATCACACTTAATCCATTTTTTTCATGTGGAGAATTTACTATTATTTTCCTGTGCTCAAAATAAATCGTCTACCACTGATGACGTTTTGGCAAATTAAAATTAGAATGACCTCGCCTATGCGTTCACACAACTGTATCACATTCAAACATGAAATACAATAATTATTTTGGAGGATGATTTGGGCATTGGTTTCTCTGTTTCCTTTAGCACTAATCAAAGTGTCAGAAAAAGACACTCTAAATGTTGAAATGGTTGCTTTACTGTATTTACCATGTCGAGAATATGCAAAATCCCATCACTGTCATTGTTTGAACTGTTTTTTCTGAAAACTTGACTGAGCGTGATATGTCATCACTGTCTGAAAACATGGCGAAGAATGAAATAATGTGAATTTATAGTCCATTTAAACATAGCTGTGATACTTACAGAGAAATTCAAAATTCATATCTTTCTCCAATATATACTACAAATGTATACTAACATGTGCATTACGATGGCCGTATTATTTTTTTCTAGTTCGAATTTATTGGACAGTTACAGGTAAATATTGGAGTCCTATAAGATATGTCCGGAATGCTGATCATTTTTTTCGATTAAATTTTATCAGTGTGTAGAATCAAGAGTAAAATGGCATATTGTACACGTACATGCTTACTTAACTGACATTTTGTACACATGTTACTTCGAAGTGTAGAATGTCAAGAGTAAAATTGCATTCTGTACATGTACTTTCTACAGGCACATGTAACTTTAGCGTGTCAGAATGTCAGAAAAGTAAACTGTACACGTGCATTCTACACTTACAAATTGTAGGTATAGATTTGGGCCATCGAACCATCGTGGCATCTTCAGGACAACTAACCCGACAGACACTACATGCTACATTCGCAACGTAAAATCTTGACAATATGCGTGAAATGTGAAAATAGTACATTAATACACCATCCTCACTATATGTGGTTTTACTTCGTGATCCATTTCCCAGTTGTCGATTTCAAACAGATTCGCATATCATTTTGTAACGATATGAACTTTCAACCACTTATGCTAATTGAATTTTGGTCACGGGGCAGCTAGTTGTTTGGAAAACTTGCCGATGATTTTTCGGATTTCCCTAGTTGTGTATAAATATAGGCTATGTGTGATAAATTATATGAAAGAATAATATTTCCGAAATACGGTGGTGTATAATTTGAAACATGTTATTTGGTATAAACTTGTTTTAGCCGGTCACGGGCTCTAGTTGCCAGCCTTGATATCGGAGAATATTACCAAGACGTCTATTATAAAATCTGTGGTGGTCTATAAAGACTACAAACTCTACCGTCTGAAAGTCGGCGGTAACGTGATTGTGACGCGGTATTACTGTACATAACTGTTCACCGTGATTTGACAGATGTATAATATGTACAAATGTAACGTCTACATATCCTATTTGTTTTTATAGCGTCTTTGATTTAATTTCAACACTTAAAAGATGCCGTTTGCAGTTAAATAGATAAATAAATACCTTGACAGGTTGTTTTGTTATAATTAAAAGTTAATTAATTTAGGTAATTTATATACTATCTGTGTGATCTGGAATAATGCTGATACATTTCAGAAGGAGACGTAAGATCATAGTAAAAGATGCACTCAAAATATAGCATTGTATCGTATTCAACTGAATAGTCGCTTGCAATATTTAAAAAGTATCATTGTATTGTCACTGGCTTGTATTGTCGGGAAAATGAATTTCGTTTTCCATTTTATGCATGTATGTCTTAATGTCATGTTTAAGCTCTAAACGTCAAAATGGTTGAAAATGATACTTGAATCTATGAGGAATGATACAAGCAGAAATAAAGCTTGACATCAACAAATAAACAAAGTAACGCCAAATTGATGCAAGAAATCAGAATAATTCTGCTGAAATACAGCATAGACTCAAATTATTATGATAGCCATACAACAAACTTCAGAAATTAGGAACTGAAATAAAACATATGTACATGTAATCGTGTGGAAGAGGTGTTGTGTCCATTGATATATATATGTATGTTTTATATATTATTGGATTAGGTTATAAACTTGTGACGGTGTTTGAATCATTAAAAACTAGATAGAATATCTTTAATAAGGAAAAATACCAGGCAAGTTCCTCAATTTTTCAATGATGAACAAGAAATTCAATTTTTGAATTTTGAAAAGAGTCTGAAATATTAATGCCGGCCAACCATCAACAAGTCACTGGTAGTTCAAATTGTTATATACATGAAGATGTTAACAAGGACGTACAGAATAAATTAAATTGGCAAAAAAAGTCCACTACCCATTGCTTCATTTGCCCAAACAAGTTTGACCGAGTACGCCTACTCAGATTCGCAACTACTATAATAATTCTTTACAGTTCCATTCATACACTGTAATGTCCACGCTTCCAAAATTGAATGCTACCCAAAATGGAACAATGAAATGTATGATAGAGAATTTTCAGTTTACAATCTAAACAAACAATAACTCCATGAACAAAAATTAATTTATATAAAAATAAATAAACAAATAACAATGGAAGATATTAATCCTATGTAAAACATTCATCTCTTGTCTAGAATTAAGAAGCTTAAAAAGAAAAGAGTATTTTACCAATCAAATGACTCATACTTTTATCAAAGAAAGCATACAAGTCTAATTTGTTTGTAAACAATTACATATTCCTGTTTGAATGACTCAATTTACCTGTATCATTTTGTCATTTCACTAATCAACCAATCAATAATGTATGACGTCCGGAGGAAAGTGACCCCGTTTCAGGACAATTTGTACTCACATGAAGAATCCAGTCTCCATCGTGGATGTGATCTTGTTGAGCATCCTCGTAATGATGAAAGGCTTCTTTTCCTCTCCATTTTGATTTTCTGCCTCCCTTTTGACGCTTCCGTTCATGTCCATATTTATTTACTAGATCTCTCTCCTCGTTGCCGTTGGGTCTACTTCTCCGTTTATCTAAATGCGTTCATCGTTGCACCCCTAAAAGACAGGTATATTTCTTATTCGACACCCTGAAGTACACCGTATTCAAGTATTTCGACTGTTTATACCAGTTTCAAACATAGTTGTGATGTCATCTAACATCTAAGTTCTTGGGGCACTGACTGTTTTGATCGGGTCTGGAAATCACTGCTTTGTATGATCACTTTAGCAGGAACTTTTCTAACAAACGCCGGAATTTGTCTACGTGTAGTTTCATATGTCAGTTATTTACCACATCAGACATATTGGGAAGGAATATGACATTTTAGTGTTCAATAAATGAGGTACATACAAATGTATGTTTTTTTCAGTACTTTAACAATTAACATCACTAAAACCAGCTTAAATTGAGAATGCAATATTCCCCATCACTATCGGTGATTGTTTAGAATGCATTTATACGTCACCTAAGGGTTCTTTATACGAAAATATTTGTGGTGAATTTTGTTTAACTCAAAATTATTAACTACAGCTACTCCTCTCCAAAATATCAAAGAAATTGCAAAAATTAGATGATATTCTCATAATTTTGATTTACAAACTGGTAGATATAGAAATACAGACTGACACAATCGAAAATGTATATGTTGTGATAATGATGATATCGAAGACGAGTACCATTTTATAATTAAATGCAATAATTATTCAGATATTAAAAACCTCTTTATCAAACAATATTATCTTAACAAACCTAGCATGACCAAATTAATTCAACTTCTTGAAACAAGAAATAATAAAGAATGATCTAATTTAGGAACATTTATCGTTGTGACTATAAAAAAATACTGTTTGAATTAAACGTAAAAACACCCTCTACACTAGCGTAGCGGTCGAATACGTGTTGTGTGTAGCTGTATATATGCCTGTGTATTAGGTTATTGCAAATTAAGTTATGTCAACCTTTGCACCGTATGTAATCATGCACCTTTTCCGATGAACCGTAAGATTTTAAGAAAAAACTGAATAGAAATGACCCCAAAGGCATGCTTCATGCATCCCATTCATGAATGCTATTCATCACATACAACACATGCTTAGGTAATTATATGTTGCCTTTGTCTATTTTGGAGTTACCTGAGCTGATAGACAAAGGAAAAAAAACTGGCTTATATAACTGACATTTGCAGACTAAAAAATAATCTAATCTGACAGCGTGTCTTGATAAATAGATTATCAGGTTTGGCAACTAGGTCACGTGACCTTCGACACCCCAATGCCACTTTAAGCGATTAAAACACACATTCATTCCAAATAACATGTTACAAACTTTGTGCGACAATATTTTGGAAATATTCATCTTTCATTTAACAAATGACCTATTGTCAACACGTATATCAAACTGGAGTAATCCGTGAAAATATCGTTAAATTCTGACAATATCCCAAAATATAGCTACACGTGTCCAAAATCCCATTAGCATACGGGTTTGAAAGATTATGTGGATACATGATAGTAAGTGGTCGTGGGGGTTATCTCGGTATCAATACCATGATGCAGTACATGTTTAGGTCTGGAGTAGATAAATTCTAACTAATACATGATATTATGTAGTTAAAAAAGAATTCTACTTATACATTAAGCAGCTGCATATGTAGTCATTATCATATAACAAATTAAAGTTGTTAAAGAGCAGCAGTTGTGGTACTGAGAAATATCAAATAGTTGCCATTTGTTAGTCATGCAGATGATGCATAGTAATAGTGTTAAGTCACAATGGGGCTTGACACAAATTTCCAGCTAACGTTGATTTGTTATGTGTGTGTTATAGTATTGTAGACGATACTATAATGTGTCAAGTACATTGTACCTGTGTTTAAGATCTAGTCCAAATGCATTTATAAAAGCCTATATGTTGTCAGAAATATATAATACAAATGTATATATTTCCGATCATGAGTACATATGGGATGTTTGAATGTACATGTTGGACTTATTACTTATGTAAGAACATCTATAGCTACACGTACATAGAGAGATACTGTACATGTATATTCAATGATGACGAATACGTGTACTCTGTTTAACTTCTAATGTGTGGCTGATGTAATTTTGATGCGAAATACTAGTTATATGGACTTCATAATAAAATTCACTCTATATGGTAGTGCACATGTATACGTTACAAAAAGTAAATCTGTTAATATTGTTTTGAGGATAGGCGCAAGGTTTCATAAAAACATATAACAGTAAAATAAAAATTCGATTAAATACTTAACGTAACGTAGTGTAACATCACATGCTGGTGTTGTTTTTTTCTTGCCTTGCAGTCTTAACTTAATTATGAAAAAATAATTGAAATTTATTGCAATAAAATAACCTGCAAACTTTAAAATATATAAACATTGATGTGAACTTTGATTACTGTACATTTACTTTGCCGGGGTATCTTCCTCAACACAACCTGTGGCTTTATATTAATATTAAAAGTATAAACACGTCTAAACACTGTAACGCTTTTTATCATGGTACAAGTTTTTCACATGTTTTGTGGTACAAAAACTTGTGAAGGTGCGTTACAGAAAGATTATAAACATTACTGGAAAAATAAGATAACATTCATATGTTTATGTACCAATAGCCAAAATGACCCGGCAAAAAGATGTGAAAGCTAATTCATTTTCACATCTTTTTTGATGGTACAAAAAGATACAAAAGCATGGTAGAAATCTACATTAACATGTGAAACGGCTTATCTTTATCTTTTACCATCAGTGGTACAAAAACATATGAATGGGTCTAAGTTTTCACATAGTTTTGTCCCGTAAGTGGTACAGAAACACGTGAAACCGTGGTACACAAAGATGTGAAAGGAGCATTGGAATGTTGTTATCAAATACTATGACCAAAGCTGACCCCCAAATAGCAGCGGTTTGATTAGGGCATCACAACTTCTGTGAGAAAACAGAAACGAAACTATTGTGCTATTTTTCGGGTGTAACTTGTCGCCTATAAATGTTAAATAAAACTTTATGATGTGACCATTATTATTGTGTAGACAAATAAATGAAACATGTTTCCAACATTATCGTATTTGTGTAATTATTTCATGGCGTTTTTTCATGAAGATGTATACAATATAACGGTTGACAGTTTTTTTCAGGAGGTCATTTGTCAAACTCAGTAACCTTTGAGTCTCTCGCCTTTTACATGTTTCTGTGCCATGGCTGTTTACGGCCGTTCGTTTGGTACAGAAAGATATAAAAGTGACTGTTTACATACTTTCACATCTTTGTGACCATGCTTTCATGTTTTTAAACCATTTATGGTACACGAGCAAGTGCAAAAACTGTACCATGATAAAAATCATTACAATTTTATCATATCTCTTTACTAGGCTCTTGTCGACCATCGTAAGTGTGTGACTATAGCAATGATCATCCTCAGTAGTTTTACCTCGGGATCCTTTTCATAGAGATTCCGTCGCAAAACGTATGCCGACACGACCCCCACGCCCACACATCATTTTGTAACCATATGACCTTCCAACTCCGTATTTTAATGGTATTTTGGACACTGGTAACTAATAGCTTGGAAAATTTACAGAATATGTCGATGTTTTAGTATTGGCAATTAGTGATACGTTAATTGAAAGACCTTGACATATTGAATAGTTTTCGGCTGATTTCCATAACATATTGATCAACGCTTGACTGAACACTCTCTCTATATATAGTCATTTTTACTTAAGTCTCGATCGATTCTACCACTCGTATACAATACACAAATTCAAATTCAGATTATATCATTATCGTGTCACATGCAAAGGAAAAATATATTATACAGATAAAACTATACACATTTAAGACTTATGAGACACGCACTATAAAACATGACTTAGTTCTGGGGTGATAGATTGGCAAGAGTGGTCGAGGCGATCATATCAACCATCCCTTACCTCAGACTGGCCACTCGTCCAATTCAAATCTATCGACAAATCGTACATTCTGTTTTAAATTGCATATGAAACCGAAGTTTTGTTAAATTTTGCACAATTTTTCTTCAGCATTTTATACAAATATGATCTGGCTTTTCCAACCAGCAGATACATATAATAAGTTTATTCGCTCAGTTGACATCATTGGTAAGCTGAGGCTAGGTTGTGAAGATGTATTATAATTTCTTCAAACAATGTTATAGTGTACTCCTAACGCGTACTATGGACTTCCGGTTGCTTAAAATAATAAACATGTATATATACTTCAGTCAGTATAACGTGACCGGGTGGAGTGTGCTACTTGGTGTCTTCAGTGGCATACTTAAGTGATATAGCACTATAAAAAGGGCAAGAGGTTTACTATACAGGAAGACACAACACGAATATACCGCAGTCCCCCAGAACACGCACCGCGCACTTCATACACGCTACACACCGCATATATGGGAGGCCGTCCTTACATGACCATGGCTGTTATTAGGATATTAGGACGTAAATTTAATCAAGCAAACAAATTATTGTTGAAATCCTATTCCGTTGATAATGGAACAGGAGTATGTATATATATTAGTACTGATCTACTCATACTATTGAAGATACTGACACATATATAAGTGTCAGACACTGGGATAAATTTATGAATGAAAAAGTTTTAAAGTTCACCATCATCTGCATGGTCTCCTATGTTAAGTAAAATGAAGGGAGGTAACAAAAACAAATCCCAGATTATTTAGTACCCCTATTATATATCTCTTCATGGCTCATTCAATCATTGTGCAGTGAAAATTTCAGTACATAAAAATTGCGCGTAGATACGTCGAAGTAATTCATCCTCTATTTACATTACGTCTGTAGGCTATACTGTGCGATGCCATTAGAGCTATGAATGTTACAGGATTATTAATGATTTTTAGAAAAAGATACACAAATCATTGATGTTAGGTTAAAAAGAATCCTCTCTATGCCATCTGTCATTAGAACGAATAAGTAAGTACCCTGCTTGCTATATTTTCTGCCTGGCTGCAAGTTAATGAAAATGTTTTCATGACTGTCAGAGTGCAAATTTTATTTCCACTTTGCAAACTTAAAAATGGCTTTCAATATGACTTAAGTTAGTGTTGATATGTGTGAAGAATGATGTCTTATTGTATCACAGCGTGATTATACATGCAGAGACCTTTTATTTATATTATGTATTATTGACAGAACGTCAAGCTATTGTGCTCTGAGCTAGCAAAAGTGTAGCAAAATATTAAAATAAACCAAGATAACTGTTTAATCGGCTGAAATAGTCATTTTCTCTTCAAAAAGAGGGGGCAGACCGGGTCGCCCCCCCACTAAATCCGCGCCTGATAGTCCCCTTCCATACGGCCATGAACTATATCTATATCGCATGGTAACAATCAATAATATGTTAGGTTCCGTATATGCGGTGATCCTAGTAGAAGCACAACTCGTGTCGAGTGGTCCCTCAAAGGTGTAATATGTGGAAAGCCATATTAGAAAGCCTTGCTCTGCTTCAAGACTGTGTGTGAAGCGATGGAGAGGCTCTTGATAGGGCTGTTTGTCAAAGATGAGAACGTTCCTGTCATTGACCCGTCTGCACTTCTCGAGGTCATCGAGTGCTGCGATCGTCAGTCTCGAGGAAGCTCGTTTGGACCGATAAATCCTTGGTCTCATCGAGAAGCCTACCACTATTTTCCACTGGATTCCTCTGAAAAACGGCTGCGTTCTGGGTGTCCTTCCTGAGATATTGCCATCTCCTCACGCGGTCGAAACAGACAACATGCAGTTATTTCACAAATGTAACGTCTAAATGGCTGGACTCTTCCTCGCTTTCGATGCCCAGAACTATTCGAGGTAAGTGGCAGTAAAATACCATAAATTACACCGCCCATAGGTCCACATTTTAGGGTAATGAATTATGGTATATAGTGACGAATAGATAATCTACATTTGCCCCTTCCCTCACGTATCTTTTCTGGCTGGAGGTGCTTTGACTAATATGGAGAAGACACACTCTGGTTCTAAAGACCTACTTTGCAAAGGAGCAATATAGCAGTTTCCCACTCGATGATTCCCGTAACACTCACAGCAGTTGATAAGACAATGGTGGAAACATGTATGCGCTTCGCCAAGTCACCTGGTAAATAATTTCAAAGCATTGTATCTGTCTACTTCGGACATGTGTAAAAAGATTTATATAGTATAATGGAGTTGCAATTTTGTTCTAATTTACAGGGGGGGAGGGTTTTCCGAGCTGTACAGCAAGTTTTGGGCATATCAGAAATAGTGTCGGATAACGTCTACGCGCGCCGTTTTATCAACGGACCCTCAAGATGGTAAACCTCATCGACGATCCGGATATTCCAAAGGCGGGAAAGCATTGCGAATTGGAGAAAGGAGAATTGAAGAAAAGGGGGGATGCTGTCCAGCGTGTTCTACTCCCTGTCGTCTGGTGCATCTGTTCCTTCGGAATGCGAGACTGGTGTGCCGAACGTGGAATCTGCTATGGAAACGGCTAAAGCAGACTTACTGAAACGCCTAGAGAGCTGAGAGACTGGTTACTTTTTCGACCATATTAGGAGACGGAAAACCATGGAGGCGTCAAACAAGAAAATTCACCTCACATCGTCACAGGGGGAGTGCTCATTGCACTTTGTTTCATTAATCTTTGTTTAACGGTTATGTCACTCACTTATCCGAGATTATTTATCGGTATTTCATTTTATTTTTCAGGCAATCCAATATCGGCAGTAGAGTAATGTCGCTTCTTGTGAAGTCTCAGCAGAAAGAGGATCCAATGGACCTAGGTGAACTTATGAAGTATATACTCATGCCTGTGCCGCCCAGTCTAGCAGTCTAGAAACATCAGATGGAATTTATTCCGAAACTATCAAAGTCGTCACCATTCTTCATTACCTTGTGTAGGATACAACACCGGGAAATATATACAGGATGGATTGGCGCTCCTGCACATTCTCGTTAATCTTCCACCTACTGGGGCTGAGATATGCTTGCAGATCCTTTATCAGATGTTTGCAAAGAAACACTAGTACTTCTTATTCTCGACTGATCGCTTTCATCCATGACGTACATCAAACAATTGCGTCGGCTTCGGTTGCGTGTATGGAGCAGTCAACAAGCAGCAACACGTCTAGCGAAAACCGTTCAGGCAATACTCATCGTGGAAGGGACTGCTCATCAGTTTTCTTTTGTCAACGGCCAATATCTACATTTTCACTGCAGTCCCACTATGTAACCTTACCAAGCACAGTTGGCAGTCATTTAGATAATGAACATCAATCGCTTATGATGACGTTCTTATCATTGTGATGTCACAATTGTCGAGCCAGCGATCACAGAAAACGGCTGTTCCATCCTTGACGATAACGAATGATTAATTCATTATAGAAGCAAAATCCATTGGTACATGTATGTCAGCAAAAAAATGTAACCAAATGCTAATTTAAGCATTGAACGACTTTCAGTTGGCATTCATAGCCAATATGAATGCCAACTGGACAGAGGCAAATCCAAGCGCTTCATGGAATCTGCCTCTGTCCAGTTGGCATTCATATTGGCTATGAATGCCAACTGAAAGACGTTCAATGCTTAAATGAAGCGCAATTGACGTCGTTTTCTCCCAAAAGTATGACGTTACGCTCGTAAAAACATGACGTCACAATCAATACCTACCCGCAATGGCAGATAACTTTATAATATGCAAATACAGAATAAATAAGCAAGAGACGCAATTTTTGGAAAGAAGATTTTCGTATTAATTTCTCTCTCTCAAAATTAGTCATATAAATAAATGTCCCAATAGTTAAAATGTTGCACATTCCACAATTCTCACAAAAGGGTTTTCAAGAACGTTGGATGTACATGTATACCACACCATAGACTGATGGTTTTTCTCCAGAAACTCTGCCTTCCCTCCACCAGCAAAAACTTCCTCAGATGGAAAAACAAGAGGCCCAAGGGCCTTAACGGTCATCTGACTCATGGCACAAAACAACAGTCACAGTATAATGGAGTGGTTAACAATTAATTTAAGCAATACAAACTCCTTTTTTGAATATGCAAGTTTCTGAAATAGGTAAAGGTCATTTGTTGAACAAACTTGGAAGCCCTTCATCCATATATGGTTTTAACACATTCAAGGATGAAGGAGGAGTCAGATTTTAAAGCCAAATTTCAGCAAAGCTCCCATTTTGGACCCCTGATGTTCTATCCCAATGGGTCTTACCTCGTCCTTTATAAAATATGTTCCCCTTCTGAGCTCCACCCCTCTGTCCCCTAGGATCTGACCTAACTCGTTTATACTAAATATGATTGTCCTTCCCCAATGATGTTTCACACAAAATATGGATGCATTAATCCACTAAAGGGTTAAGAAAGAGTGGGCTTTTAAAACAAAATTTAATCAAATTTCCCCATTCTGAGCCCCGCCCCTCTGTCCCCAGGGGTCGGACCTAACTTGTTTATATAAAATATGACAGTCCTTCCTCTACGATCTTTTACACAAAATATGGATGAAATCCACTATTTAAAGGGTTAAGGAGGAGTAGGATTTTACATGTACTCATTGTAATGGACACTAATACATATTCCCCCAAATGACCCTCTCCCTCCCCCTCCCCATCTCAACCTGCAACGAATTAAGAATGCAGTTGCACAGTGTATGAACATTTTGAAAGAAATTTTGAGGTACTTTTACATTCAATGAATTGCAGACGAAAATTTGAAAACAGAAGGTATGCCCAGCAAAAATCTTTCAAAATTTTTATCATACTGATAAGCATCCCTTTATAACCCGTTATACTAAATTTCATTGAAATCAGAGACCGAAACCTGAAAACAGGACGTAGGCCCGCAGCCATCTTGGAATACTAAAATCTTTATGAAAATATTTGCATGTTGTTCGCCATCCCTTAAAACCTCTATAGACCAATTTTCATTCGAGATCTGGGACCGAAACCTGAAAACAGGAAGTGGACCAGCGGCCATCTTGGAATGCCAAAATCTTTAAGAAAATGTTTGCATGTTGTTCGCCATCCCTTAAAACCCCTATAGACCAATGTTCATTGAGATCAGAGACTGAAGACTGAAAACAGGAAGTGGGCCAGCGGCCATCTAAAATACTAAAATCTTTATATAAAATATGATTGTCCTTCCATAATGATGTTTCACACCAAATATGGATGAAATCCACTCAAGAGTTGAGGAGGAGTAGGATTTTAAAGCTAAAATTAAGAAAATTTCCCCTTTTGGGACCCAACTCCTCAGTCCCTAGGATTTGGAGCAAGCTCATTTATATAAAATATCATTGCCCTTTGCCAATGATATTTTACAACAAATATGGATGAAATCCACTCAAGGGTTAAAGCTGACAATGCAAGTTAAAATTATTAACATGATTTTTTTTTAAATAAGTACACTCGTTTTTCCAAGAATCGTTTATGAGACATTCCCTGGTTGAGGACAGCCATTTTTGTTTTACATTCCGACGACTCACCGACCCCTATATAAAGCGCGTGAATCGACACACGTGCGCTCATTCATGTACCTATACACCTAGCAGTCCACAGGTTATATCACCTACAAATAGGTAAACAAAACCCTCACCTGTAAAACTATATGGGACTTTTTTTTAGCAAAAAAACATGTCAACTCCTCTAAGTTGTCATTTAGATGTTTCTCAAAATAAAATTCCAACGCAAGTGAATAGAAATCCAAAAATAATCCGTCCACATATCTCCACGTATATCATCGTACCCGACGCACTCAACTGACCATATACACGTGACTACGTACCTGAACCGAACGAGCGACAACTATCAAGGACACACACGTGTCGTTGAACATGTACGTGTAAAAAGTGTATATTGAAGTGTTTTATTAGTTCGTATTGGACATATGTTGGGATATAGCTGACAACACATTCATCTATTACTTCAATGAAATATTGTCAGGTGAGTGCAGTGTTTATTTTCAATTTGACATTGTTATTTGCAATATCGGGGCATATGTATCTGAGACAAGATATGTTTAGAATGTTACACGTGTGTCAAGTGTCCCGTGCTTTATATAGGGGGTTGGCCAGTGAAGGTTACTAAGCAGAGCAAAAGAAAAATGGCTGCCACTTCCTTAGATACCACACTGTCATAACTAGGGGATATCTCAGAAACAATTTTTGAAAAAAAAATATTTCGTTAATATTTTTTTTTTAATTTCAACTGCATGTTTTTAACTTGCATTGTCAGCTTTAAGGAGGAGTAGGAATTTAAAACTAAAATTACAAATTTTTACTACTTTTAGGACCCCATCCCTCAGCCCCTAGGGGTCGGCCTATCTGCAATAATGTAGCTCAAAAGACTATTAGACAGAAAATGGTGTCGTCTTTAGAGCTACAATCGGTGCCTATTACTGCTAATGAAGCAAAGTAATGATTATGCAAACCATTATAAAAGGTTTGTTTGCATTTTATCGTACTTGTTTGATATCGCCAACCTACTAGACAATAAAACTGAATCACATAAAATATCAATTCTCATCGAGGCATTATTTTTTTTACATAATGCATATGAAAAGCTTTCTGAAAAGAATTTATACGGCAAGCCCGCAAATTATGAATTTATTGTCTTGTGAGCGGTACGGCAGATATTAAGAATGGTAGTTATGTTTGTTTTGGACAAAAATAATATGTAAATGCATGTATACGCATAAAATAATTGGAAACCTACAAAAAAGTAGAGAAAACTATGCCCGAAGTGATTTTCGGAGGCAGTGCTCCACTACGACACATAGGGACCAATTCGTACCCGGCCGAAAGGTATAGTAGGCCGGGTAGGTATATTTGTTCTAGGGGTCGGCCCAGACTCATTTTATATAAAAAAATGATTGTCTTTTCCTAATGATGTTGCATACCAAATATGGATGAATCCATCTAATGATGAAGGAGGATTAGGATTTTAAAGCTTAAATTAAAAAAAAAAAAACCCTTTTGGGGCCCCGCCTCTCTGCCCCTAGGGGTAGGACCTATCTCATTTATATAAAATATGATTGTACTTCTCAAATGATGTTTCACACCAAATATGGATGAAATCAATCCAAGGATGAAGGAGGAGTTGGATTTTAATGCTTAAAATAAGAAAATTTGACATTTTGGGGCCCCATCCCTCCGCCTCTAGGGGTCGGACCAAGCTCATTTATATAAAATATGATTGTCCTTCCCAAATTATGTTTCACACCAAATATGGATGAAATCCATCCAAGAATGAAGGAGGAGTAGGATTTTAAAGCTAAAATTAAGAAAATTTGCCCTTTTGGGGCCCCACCCCTCAGCCCCTAGGGGTTGGACCAAGCTCATTTATATAAAATATGACTGTCCTTCCCCAATGATGTTTCACACCAAATATGGATGAAATCTGCTTAGTGGTTAAGGAGGAGTAGCGTTTTAAAGGAAAAAGTTTACGTACGACTGACGGCGCACGGCGGACGACGACGGACGAAACACGATGACTATAGGTCATCCTGACCCTTCGGGTCAGATGACCTAAAAACAGAAAACCGTGTAAAGGGAGGCAATTTAATTTTTTTATTTAAAAGCAACAAATATTAATACATGTACAATGTATATCAATATAACATACTACATTTTTTTTAAATATTTAAATCACTGGTAACATTTTGTTTGGGAGAGGACATTTAATACCGTAAGTGTTTTTAAATTTAGATCATATGCTATAGTCTGTGAGACGTACAGGATTTATGACACCCATCATTATGTTAAAAGCTTACTGGAAATACCTTTAATTCTCTCTTTAATTAAATATAATCAAATTACTGATAAGATAGTGTCTGGTAATCAATAGGAATCTGACATGGTCTGGTATGCAGACATATATAGAATATGTCAACCAATCATCATCACAAGGCTTGCCGAGTGTTTACCAGCTGATCATGAACTCTAACACGAAGGTTGGATTATACATGTTAACAATACAAACTTAAGTCTAATTAGTATTCTTCCCTACTTCAATATAAAGAAACTTTGGAATTAGAATAAATGTTTTAACTGAAGACCAAACTATACTGGCATTGAAACACGAGAATTACATCTTCTAAACAAAAACATAGGGGTAGAATGATTCCTGGCTTAGTATTCTTCTTGGAGTACCATACGATATAATCTAGTACATTATTGTCTCTCCATTTGGAATACATTATCTTAAATTAACATGGCAACATATCATCAGATTAACATTTTGTTATCTAATTGTCTTTTTAGCATCCATAAAAAGAAGACTGCATTGAGTTGATTGGAGGTCTCAAGAGTTATCTCCCCTGTACATGTATTATTTATTGTTGCATCATTACTGTTTGTAAGATGATATATAACTAGTAAAACAAAAAAATGGCATTACACTAACAAAACAAATAACAAAATATCCATTCTATTGTAACAATAAAAAATACCTATTCCAAGAGCAGGTAACTCCATAAAGAAAGAAAGTTAATTGGATAAACAGCTTTGCCAGCATGTGTAGAAACAGATGATGGCAACATTAAAGTTTGTCTGAAAGACAAGAGTCAATAATAGAAAATGCAATTTCAGATTCTTTTTATGCAACTGAAACTTAAATTTAGTTAAAAGCAAATTTTATTTGCAATTTTCTGTATGACATTGAATCTACCACACAAAAATGCTATTCATAATTGCACTTTAATCTCATATAGATTAACTTTCGTCCTGGCCACTGCTTTCATCTGAAGTACTTTCTTTGTGTTTATGTTCATTGGTCATCAAGGTCTGGCGAACATCTGTCAGCGCATATCCTAGGAGATTCTTGCCCCTCCATGTGCTTTTGTCCCATGCAAGTTTGTTGCTGGATGCCAAGCCGATGCCCCAGATACGATCTCTCGGACTAGCCTCTACCAGTATCTTGGGGTACGTATCCAGCAATTTCTTTTTAAGGTGGCTGTTTTGTGAAAACTGCAATATACCAATTAAAAACTCTTACAGAAGCTTATCAATACATTAAGTTTGATTGTGAAAAGTTGTTATTTTTGAATATACTATACAACTGTATATAGCTGGTACAGGGAATATTATTACTTAAGTATCCATCCTTATAAAAGAACATGCTGAGATTTGCCCACTAGACCAGACAAACATGATTTGAACACTGTTAAGAGGTTATGATGATTGCTTGTTTATACTGATGCTATTTTTATCTTGGCCAAATAAAAAGTAAAACATGAACGCTTAAGTTATTAAAAAGATCTAAAAAGGTAAAAAAAATAAAAAGTCTATTTCACCACTAGGCCTTGAATGAAAATCTATTTCATTATTCCCAGTATGATACAGGGTCTAAATATCTGGTTTCTAGGCCTCTCAGAAGTTGTTTTAATATTTTAACCTATTGGACACTTTTGACCATGAATGGTGGTCAAGGTGATTCTTTTGAACATTAGTTGCAGCCCTTCATCCAAGCATGCTACTGACCCAATAGCATGTCTTTAATTAAAAGATTTTGGCCTATTTGACCTGTTACAAAATGATACAAAACCCATAACCAATAAAATTGTGCTTGTATAATACCCTAAAATTGTGCTTGTGTAATACCTTGGCAATATTTCCTTTTTTCACAACATTTACACACTTATCACTCCAAACTTTTGGATCAAAGTTCCTGACTTTCCGACCCAATTTCTTCTGTGTAAAAGGTTTCGCTGCCTTCATAATAGCTTTAGCATGTTCATCGTCTCTAAAGGTCACTAAAATAAAACAAAGCAAACAGTAAACAAACCGAACAGTAAACAAAGCAAACAGTAAACAAACCGAACAGTAAACAAAGTAAACAGTAAACAAACCGAACAGTAAACAAAGCAAACAGTAAACAAACCGAACAGTAAACAAAGCAAACAGTAAACAAACCGAACAGTAAACAAACCAAACAGTAAACAAACTGAACAGTAAACAAAGCAAACAGTAAACAAACCGAACAGTAAACAAAGCAAACAGTAAACAAACCGAACAGTAAACAAACCAAACAGTAAACAAACTGAACAGTAAACAAAGCAAACAGTAAACAAACTGAACAGTAAACAAAGCAAACAGTAAACAAACCGAACAGTACACAAACCAAACAGTAAACAAACTGAACAGTAAACAAAGCAAACAGTAAACAAACCGAACAGTAAACAAACCAAACAGTAAACAAACTGAACAGTAAACAAAGCAAACAGTAAACAAACTGAACAGTAAACAAAGCAAACAGTAAACAAACCGAACAGTACACAAACCAAACAGTAAACAAACTGAACAGTAAACAAAGCAAACAGTAAACAAAGCAAACAGTAAACAAACCCAGCAAGCATTGACAAATGATGTACAGCATTCAGCCATTCTCAATATGTCTTGCACATTCTATATGCCAAGGAAATCCTCATTCATAAATAAAAAAATATCATACCGAGTCATTTTTATCAAGCTTAGAATTCCCCAAATATCAACCAATGCACTGTCAAAATTCTCCCTCCCCTATAAATGAAACATATACCATAAGCTTAACCAGATAAATCACGTCAGTAATCAACCCCAATCATTGTGACACACACTGAAATCCTATTTATATTTACCCATTTTTTTTAAAATGCAATACCCAGCTATTTACATTATTATTATAGCAGCTATCCTGAATGAACATGACAGATAAACGAGAACAACATTCGTTACTAACAATTGTTTTACCATACATCAAGCTACACAATATAATAGAAATTGGTTGGTATATTTCACTTACATTCTGGCTGACAGTTTTACTAGTATAAATATTAACCTAAACAAATATTTCGACCAAATAGGGCCCAAGGCATTAAAAAAAATAAAAAATGAAAAGGTGTTAATAAGATGACATTATTGCAAATCTGTACAGTTCTGGTCTTTATTTATGCCTGGGCAATTGAAATCAAGGCCTCAAAAATGGGTAGGTCGCTTATAGGGACATGGGCGTTTATTGGGTCAGATACGGTACATATATTATGTCAGACATTTGAATATACCCATAATGAATGTGTCTTACAAGCTTCTGGCATAAGTCACCCTCCCCTATAAATGAAACATACTATAAGCTCCTATAGAAAGTATGCAATGAGATCAATCACGTCAGTAAGCATCCCCAATCATTGTGACACACACGGATAGGGAAATCAGGTGGTGTATATACGTAGTGATTATAGCCACTCGCCTTTCATCTAACCGGCCAGGGTTTGATCCCCCGCATGGACGTGAAAAGGTTAGGGATCAACTGCCCGATCACATGAGTTTTCTCCGGGCACTTCAGTTTCCTCTCGCACTAAGATCCCTTGTGCGCTTACATAAGGGCCATTGAGAGTGATTTGCATAAGTTGTATAACTTGTTTCATAATCAATGTAAAATAAATAAAGTTTATATGAAAAAGGGGGAGGTTCCCTTATAGGGACATTTGCGCTTACATGTATTGGGTCGAATATAGTATGTCAGACATTGGATTATAGTATACCCATATTGAATGTGTCTTACAAGCTTTCTGGTGCATCATGTATTGTTCAGCACAGTTGTACTTGACTCCATCAACAGTGAATACAGCTGGGTGAAACTGACTAAACGGCGACTCTTCCCTCCAGAAAAATTCAAAATCTTCTCTCTTTGTTCCTGCAGGTAGTTTTGGTGTTGATGATTTCCCCTTCATGAATGTATCCATTTTCATTTGTTTTGAAGAAGAGGGCTTTTGATCTTCAATGGAATCAGATCCTGTACCTTAGGGAAAAAACAGTTTTACCAAAATATAGGTCACATATATCAGTTTCTAATTTCCACATTTCTTATTGGTCTGTTAATAAGTTGAAAATTACTCTAAAAAGAATGCAACATATTAAAACATCTGATTATATCGATGTGTGTGGTTTACAAAAGTATATTGTAATATCAAAGTATAATTATGTTCCAAGTAATTTATGTATGTCTGTAGGATACACATTACTTCAAATCATAAACATGGAACAAGGTAGTAAGCTTAACCAGTAATTTGAAGATAAAATATGTCAAATTTTCAAGGTAGTCTGCCCCTTTATCAAGACACACATAAAAAAGCAAGGTCAAATGATAAAGAATTAAAAATAAAAAAGTATGAAATGACAAAGGAGACAAATATAATAAAGTTGAATGCAATAAACCCATCAGAGAGCAGATCCTGTTTGCAGAATCGGTGAGGTTTGGTCATGATACTATACCTTCGACGAATTATCCTATTCTACATTATAATCTGTAATTTTGTATACTGATTTGTAAAGTTAATTACACATACATAATATATTATTAACCATGTCAATATTGTTGTCAGCACGGAACAGCCAGGGATTATTATATATCCTTTTCTAAATATTAATTGATCTCATTTCAGGTTCCTGCAGTTGTAAATAATCATAACTACTTTACAGTGTACATAAAAATAATTTTAATAATGATTCATCAATTTATCAGTACATGTACTTTTTTTTCAAATGTAAAAAAGAATAGTAATTGTGACTATCGTGATATTTTTCAGTCAATAAATACCTAAATAAATAAAAATTGTGCAGTGGAAAAAATATTATGAAGATATCTAACCCTACAGGCTACAGTATTGAGATTATTTTTGAAATTTTACAATTTTAAAGGCCCACTAGGCCTACCTTTCCGAAACGGTTTTCAATTTTTAAAATGGTAATGTAAAACGAGATCTTACTGTTAATAATACACGTATCATCACCTTCTGAACAATTTGATTAAATTAAATAAAATCTTAACTTTCATGTCTTAAAAAAAAATCTAAAAACCCTGACAAACATTGGACAAAACGTACACGACAAAATATACAAAAACGAAAGTAGAGTGTTCGATACCTAAAAGCGCGCGCAAATGATAAAATACTTACTCCTTTTGGTTGAAGCCATACTAAATATTATTCTGTTGTATTGCAGACAATTAACAACACGATTAATTCCTCGTATTGCAATCATGAAGTCTTAGCATGTTCAATTCCGCGTATTCACACATTCAAGATCTGTTTACCGTTTCCTCCAAGCACTTTCAACGGATTTGAAAACTAAAAAGTGAAAGAAATGACTGTAAATATGTCCGGACTGACGTAACACTGTTTTATTTTGTATGTTTTTATGGATTGGTTTTTGTTTGGTAATTTTAATACTACAGTTGAACTTTTATATTATTTTGAATATAATATTTAATTTTTGGCAGATTTTTTTATCGCAAACTTGAAAATCCGGATATTTTCTTTTCCTATTCCAGTTCAAAATGATTCGACTATTACTCATATCCAGTTTCCGCTCAGTTAAGTAAGTTTGTGCAATATTCTCGTGTATTAGGGGTTAGTAGCCTATAAAAACTGTAGCCTTTTTAATGATCAGCATCAATCCTAGTTGATGCCTTATTTTGACATTATCACGGATAATTTTGCGTCAGACATATTTTGTGTCTTTTTGGGAGGCGTGAGAGGTAAGACGAACGGATAAGTCAAACCGAAAGTAGAACATTGTCCATAAGGAGCTCCCAGAGGATCACTCATTATCAATGAAATAGATTTCGTACACATATACTTCGTACATGCATTTAGTGGAATGACTAGTCAGTATATTCAAAGCCATGTGTTTTTTCTTCTCATTGAGTTAGCCCCTGTGTTATATTAGGCCTATTACATTTCTATCAGCATGTACAAATTGTACTAGTAGTATTACTAGTAACATTCAAATTCTCCTGTTCTAATTTTCTTACCCTTTTTGGAATACCGTTTTAATGCATAAGACAAACTGTATGCTTATGTAAATGTATGACTTGGTTACTGTGCTTTTGAATCATGGTTATTTGTTCCATTTTTCGCAGTGGTACATTATTGTATGTGTTAATACATAGTATATATATATATGTACATGTACAGTTTGTAATTATATGTTTTTTTTTGCATTATTGTTTCTCATTGAATTTAAACTTCATGTGGAAAACAATTATAAATCATTCAAAATTTATGATAATTGTTGTCATTTCTTTGCAGGATATTTTCCCAGTCCTTACAGCATGTAACTTAAAGGAAAGAGCTATTACATGTACATACATATTTATAAGAATTACTTCTAGATCATCAATATTAGGATAGCTATGAATTATGCAGCAGCAGTAACATGCCAAGGCAGTGGCAAAGCAGGGAAAGTGACACCAACTGTACAAGGAGCGCGATTATATCCAGAATTACCTAAAGATGATTTTCCACCCCTATCATCTAAAGATAATATACCTACAAATCTTACACCTCTTACCACAGAAAGATCAGTTAATTGTGTCTCGACTACCCTTACACATATGTCAGGATCTGTAGCTCAGAGAGAAACACAACACAGTACAAATGATGACAACCGACAGAGTCAGGGCGGTTTTAACCAGGAACATGTCAAATGTGAGGAAGGCTGGCAGAAAATCAATATCACAGATCAGTCTAAACAAAACAGTCAAGATTTACAAGATATTATTAAAATGTTACAGCAGTCATCTACATCAGAAAAAAAGGAGAATAGTTCTCCTTTAAGTCCTAACTCCCACCAGGAAAATATGCAACTGAGAGAATCCAAACCCAGTGAGTTTGATTGTGGACCAAGCCATATGGTTACAAATCGACAGAGACCAGGGTCTGGATCTGAGAGAGACGTTAAACACAGTGAAAGTAATGATAGCCAACAGAGTCAGGATGGTTTAGACCAGGAACATAATAAATGTAGTGATTCTGATTATGGACCAAGTCATATGGATACAAATCAACAAAATCAACATTATTCCCATTCTGATGTCAACAAAGAACAGAGAAGGCATCCTGGACAACAAGATGTAAACAATGTATCAGTCCACAGCACTAGTTCTAGTCTGTCAGACCGAAATGTTTCTGGCCCCAAGAAGGAAGACAGCATTTCACAAGGCTACACCGGTAATGAACAGCACGGCAGAGCCAGTGATGACGTCAATGAAAGCCAAGATTTCAAAGAAAAGGAAATGCCCAAACAAAATATCCCTGAACAGAAGAAACAGAAAAGAAAAGGGATAAATGAAAATAGCGGTTTAACAGAGCATGTAGAAGGTAGTGAAAGAGGAGCCAGACCTAAAGACACCTACAGTCACCGTAGAGGACACTACCAGAGACATGACTGGGGCAATGTTGAACATTCAGAGGAAGCTTTTGAAGTAGATCCTGCCCTTGTAGAAAAATACAAAGATGATAATAAATCAAAGTTTGAGTATTTTTGGCGGAGTGAATCTGTGTACAGTCAATGGTGCATGACAGAATTTGTTGTGGATGAGAGAAAATACAATTGTGCAGAACAGTTCATGATGCACAGGAAAGCAAGTGAGTATACATGCATAGGCAAATTTAATGTTCTGACATGGGGGTCCCTATTGAGACATAATATAATGCTGTACATGCAGGTAAATAAATATTTGCCAATAATAAATAGCCTCACATCCTTTTACGTACCCCATAACCATTTCTTCTCATCTTTAACATAACAGGTATGTATCAAAATTTTAAGCAACACAAATCTACTCATTTTGAACATTAAGTTTATATTAAATAGCATTTATGCATGAACAAGTATGTTTTGTTATAAAGTGTTTTCATTAGTAGAGATGTACTAATGCTCTGTAATTGATTAGTTTTTGTCAGGTTATTTACACAAACAAAAAAAACCCATGAATATCCAAATATCTAACCCTCTAAGTTTTCATAACCTTTAGCTTACCTTAGTGTTTTCTGGGTCAATTATGGTAACTAAAAAGTACTCAATGTAAATTGTGTCAGTAAGTCAAGTGGTATAAGAAGGCTAGTAGGACAAAAATTCAGTTCATCAAACTTAAAGGGATAATTCACTCAGGCTAATTCTTTTACATAAGCCAGAAGCAAAATATGACATAAATGTATTGTTCTACATTTCTTATGAAACATATAACATAAAATATTGACAAATCCCACGTCATTGTTTAGTATTTTAATTAATATTGTTGAAATATCAAATCGTTGATCAATACGATTAAGCAGGTACAATACGGACGCTGTACCCATACCCGAGCCAAAGTCACGCACGTTAAACAAATAAACTACATAACCACTGAGGAGGTGATTAAATGATTTTTAGGCAAGGCAATTCACCTAATAAGTTAAACACACTACTCTCAGAGCGATGTGAGCAGTACTAGACAAAAGTTGCATTACTCTACCAGCAAGGCACAGGGTTCGGCATACAAGAAGTTCGACCACAATGTGTAATGGCGGACAGCGAGCGAGTTTGAACATCTACACACATGTCACAACCATGGGCTTTTCAGGCATATCACAGTTAAACCGACTTATCTCATTTCCATTAGAACAGGATTTTTCCCGATATATGTACAAATTTTAATGTTCTCTTAGACTGAATTGTCCCTTTAAAATAAAAAAATATCTTACTATCATGTGATTGAATATACAGTGGAACTCGGTTAATACGAACTCGAAGGGACCGAGATAAAACTTCGAGTTATCCGAGTGTTCGAATTAAGCGAGTTCTCATGTCTACTGACGATCTCTTTACTTAGTATATATAGACTAGTTCCATGGCGTAAAATGATGTGAACAAGAGAGATGTCAAAATCACCGATTGTAGTTGCAAAATTATAACAATAAAACGAGATATATATTTTGAAATGCTGTTCTACAGCAGATTTATGGAGAAAAAAAATCGGCATTTTCGGTGAACACGTTGTCCAAAAAATCTCATTTCGAGTTATAAGAACATTTTATGTATGATTTTTGTCATTTGGACCCAAAATTTACTTCATATTATCTGAGTTCTTCGAGTTTTCCGAATTCGAATTATCCGAGTTCTTCAAGTTTTCCGAATTCGAATTATCCGAGTTCTTTAAACAAAGATAAAGAGGGAATTCGGCCGGGACCGGCAAAGTACTTCGTATTAAGCCGGGTTGTCGAATTATCCGAGTTTGTATCAACCAAGTTCCACTGTAAATTAAAAAATTTCCCAACATTACAAATGCTTTGATTTAGTAAAGGTATTGCTACTGGATACAGTTTCAAAGAATACTATTTCTTTCCTTTGAAATAAAACAAAACACTTCTTTGGCCTTAAAATATGAAGTTATAATCCCACATTTTCTTATGTTTTTCAGTGACAACAGAAGAAGGCTGGAGAATGTTTATTTTTGTATCAATACAAAAAGCATTGTATTAAAATGTTTGTTGTTGTTTCCAGTGTTGTTTGAAGACTTTAAGACTGCAAAAAAAATTATGGAGACTAAGTCACCTAGGAAACAGAAGCAACTCGGACGTCAGGTGAGGTACTTTGACGAGGAATTATGGCAAGCCAACTGTGACGCCATTGTGGAGGAAGGGAACATGGCTAAGGTTGGTCCAGATTTTTGTTTGTTTGTTATTTTTCTGCATAATGTTGATTTATCTGCTCCGAGTGGCACACACAGTAATGTTTTTTTTAATAATCTATACTTATTCAAAGGACAAGATAATCCTTTAATACGTAGTTTATGGCTTGTCAAAATCGAGTATTAGAAAGGAATTCATACACATTGAAGCACTAATTTATGTTCAATTTTACTGAAACACTAATTATAAGCCTGGTGTCTATTAAAGGGCACAGGTTGCCAGCCAAAAGCCCATATTCACAATGTATATTAGGTAGAGCCATTAAACACACATTGTACATGTATGCTGTGGGTTTAATAATCATATATGGAAATACCTTGATTTTCCTTTCGTCTGAAGAAACCCTGAAGGCAAGTGAATTGATAAGCTGTACACTCTACAATTTGTGAAAACAATATGTGGCAGCTGCTAGCTAGGTCTTATATTATCTCAGCAATTGCTAGGGCTTAAAAATTGAAAGGTGAAAAGAAGACAGATGAAAAAGTTTAGCATCAGAAACAATGCACTTTTTAAATTCTGATATATGTATATTTGCATATGGTATATTAAAGTCCATTGACCAATCATATGATGAGGACTGCTGTATCTAAATGGTTAAAGTGCCCTATATACCAATTTATGATTTCCATCTCTGGGCTAAAAGCTTAGAGTATAAAGTCTGTAGGCGTCTGACAACAATAACTGGCAGTGTAATTTTTCTCCAGTAACCTTCATCTACCACTACCAGAGTTACATCCATCTACCAGAGTTACTTCCCTCTATGAGAGTTACATCCCTCCATCAGAGTTACAGTCAAACCTGTCATATGTGACCTTCTAAAGGAGGCAGTAAAAAGGTCACATATGACAGGTGACACGTAAATGGAAGTTAAAATTGATTTATTGATATGAAATGCAAAACGGTACATAATCTGCAGCACATCTTAAATTAAAAAATATACATAAAAATACAACTACATATAGAATTAGGAATTTAAATGCATTCAAATAAATTAAGGCAATTGAAACTGTCAATAAGAAATCTGAAGCAAGTTATTAAGATGGAACTTAATATCCATCACACATCATACTTCCCTCTACCAGAGTTACATCCCTCTGTCAACATTACATCCCTCTACCAGAGTTACTTCCTTCTGCAAGATTTACATCCCTCTGTAAGAGTTGCTTCCCTCTACCAGAGTTTCATCCCTCTGTCAGAGTTACATCCCTCTGTCAGAGTTACATCCCTCTATCAGAGTTGCTTCCCTCTACCAGAGTTAGTTTCCTCTGTAAGAGTTACTTCCCTTTACAAGAGTTACTTCCCACTGCCAGAGTTACATCCCTCTGTCAGAGTTACTTCCCTCTACCAGATTAACATCCCTCTACCAGAGTTACTTCCCTCTACCAGTATTACTTCCCTCTACCAGAGTTACTTCTCTCTGTCAAAGTAACACCCCTCTACCAGAGTTACTTCCCTCTACCAGAGTTTCTTCCCTCTACCAGAGTTACTTCTCTCTACAAGAGTTACTTCCCTCTGTCAGAGTTACCTCCCTCTACCACAGTTACTTCTCTCTACAAGAGTTACTTCCCTCTGTCAGAGTTACCTCCCTCTACCAGAGTTACTTCTCTCCGTCAGAGTAACATCCCTCTACCAGAGTTACTTCCCTCTACCAGAGTTACTCCCCTCTACAAGAGTTACTTCCCTCTGTCAGAGTTACCTCCCTCTACCAGAGTTACTTCTCTCTGTCAGAGTTACTTCCCTCTACCAGAGATACATACATCTACCATAGTTACTTCCCTCTACCAGAGCTACTTCCCTCTACCAGAGATACATACATCTACCATAGTTACTTCCCTCTACACGAGTTACTTCCCTCTGTCAGAGTTACCTCCCTCTACCAGAGTTACTTCCCTCTACAAGAGTTACTTCCCTCTACCAGAGCTACTTCCCTCTACCAGAGATACATACATCTACCATAGTTACTTCCCTCTGTCAGAGATACATACATCTACCATAGTTACTTCCCTCTACAAGAGTTACTTCCCTCTGTCAGAGTTACTTCCCTCTACCAGAGATACATACATCTACCATAGTTACTTCCCTCTACCAGAGCTACTTCCCTCTACCAGAGATACATACATCTACCATAGTTACTTCCCTCTACAAGAGTTACTTCCCTCTACCAGAGATACATACATCTACCATAGTTACTTCCCACTACAAGAGTTACTTCCCTCTGTCAGAGTTACCTCCCTCTACCAGAGATACATAATCTACCATAGTTACTTCCCTCTGTCAGAGATACATACATCTACCATAGTTACTTCCATCTACAATAGTTACTTCCCTCTACCAGAGTTACATACCTCTACTAGAGTTACTTCTCTCTACCAGAGTTACTTCTCTCTACCAGAGTTACTTCCCTTTACCAGGGTTACCTCCCTCTACCAGAGTTACTTCTCTCTACCATAGTTACTTCTCTCTACCAGAGTTACTTCCCTTTACCAGGGTTACCTCCCTCTGTCAGAGTTACTTCTCTCTACCAGAGTTACCTCCCTCTTCCAGAGTTACTTCTCTCTACCAGAGTTACTTCCCTTTACCAGGGTTACCTCCCTCTGTCAGAGTTACTTCTCTCTACCAGAGTTACTTCCCTCTGTCAGAGTTACCTCCCTCTTCCAGAGTTATTTCTCTCTACCAGAGTTACTTCTCTCTACCAGAGTTTCATACCTCTACCAGAGTTACTTCTCTCTACCAGAGTTACTTCTCTCTACCAGAGTTACTTCCCTTTACCAGGGTTACCTCCCTCTACCAGAGTTACTTCTCTCTACCATAGTTACTTCTCTCTACCAGAGTTACTTCCCTTTACCAGGGTTACCTCCCTCTGTCAGAGTTACTTCTCTCTACCAGAGTTACCTCCCTCTTCCAGAGTTACTTCTCTCTACCAGAGTTACTTCCCTTTACCAGGGTTACCTCCCTCTGTCAGAGTTACTTCTCTCTACCAGAGTTACTTCCCTCTGTCAGAGTTACCTCCCTCTTCCAGAGTTATTTCTCTCTACCAGAGTTACTTCTCTCTACCAGAGTTACATACCTCTACCAGAGTTACTTCTCTCTTCTAGAGTTACTTCTCTCTACCAGAGTTACTTCTCTCTACCAGAGTTACCTCCCTCTACCAGAGTTACTTCTCTCTACCAGAGTTACCTCCCTCTTCCAGAGTTACTTCTCTCTACCAGAGTTACATACCTCTACCAGAGTTACTTCCCTTTACCAGGGTTACCTCCCTCTTCCAGAGTTACTTCTCTCTACCAGAGTTACCTCCCTCTTCCAGAGTTACTTCTCTCTACCAGAGTTACATCCCTCTGTCAGAGTTACTTCCCTCTGTCAGAGTTACATACCTCTACCAGAGTTACTTCTCTCTACCAGAGTTACATCCCTCTGTCAGAGTTACTTCCCTCTACCAGATTAACATCCCTCTGTCAGAGTTAAATCCCTCTACCAGAATTACTTCCCTCTACCAGAGTTACTTACTCCTGTTAGGGTTACATTCCTCTTACAACTTAAAAAAACTACTAATTTGGTACCCCCAAAAAGTGGTCTTATTAAGCATGTAAGGAGCGATTCCATAGATCCTGTTTACTCTTAAGGAATTTGTTTTATGATTACAGTTTAGTCAGAACAAAGAACTGTTGAACATAATTTGTGCCAGCAATCCTAAAATGCTTGTGGAGGCAAGTCCACTGGACAGGATCTGGGGAATAGGACTATCCAGTGATGACCCTCGAGCCTGGAACAGGGCTACCTGGAATGGTGAAAATAAACTCGGAAAAGCACTGACCAAAATCCGCTGTCAACTGATGTTAGAGAAGGGATTAATCTTGAAGGAAGAATATGACCAGCAACTCAAAGAGTTGGAGCACTGATTTGGAACATTAATCAATCATATTCTATTTTAAAACCAACAATTACTGAGGACTGTAGAAAATAAGGAAACCTGGAAGTGTGAGGTTTGAGATTGATATTATATCAGGATGATTAGCCATTTAAATTTTGCTGTCACTACCATACTGAAAGCAAAACAGCTGTTCACTTTTAAATATTACAGGTCTGCTGAAATTTATAACATCTGTTATTAATTTTGATTTAAAAAAAACCGAAAGCAGCTAAGAGCAGCGGGGAACAGCAGGGAGCATCTTTCCAAATATTAGTGTATGTTATGCATAACACAGTCAATGAATTACGCAGTCAATGTATGAGCATCGTCTGAAGATTTACCTTATACATACATTGTGTCAATGAATGGTATGGCTGTGTTTCTGATACTTTTCCTTTATCATTGGGATGAGGGAACTATACTAAGACACATTGTAGGTACACATTGACACTTATTGGTAAATACAATTGATTTTGTTGAATGTTGTTAAATATCTTTAATTGTTCTAACATGAGGGCTCAATTTTTGGTCCTTCCCAATAATCATGCTGATCGAATGTTATCAAATTTTAAACATTGTGATGTTGGATGATTTGTTATTTTACAATGGTATATACTCCAGGGGTTACTGTCACTGACATGATATCCACCCTTGGACTATCTCATAGTAAAACTGGAGGCATTAGAAGACACAGGTAATAAGATTCTTATATGCACTTCAATGGAATTATATAATGCTACACTGTGATTGACTGTGTTACTTAAATTGAAGTTGGGCGTCACTCTTTCTGTATTCTTCAAAGGAAGTCTCTGCAGGTCTGTGACTGGTCAGTTTTTTCTCTCCTGAACTGCCTCTAGATTTACTATGAGATAGTGCAGGGGTGGATATAATGTCATTGATAGTAACCTCTGGAGTATCGAGGATGCAATGGTCCAGACTGTAGATAGCATTCCACTGTAGTGTAATTTTTATCATATTTGTAATAAACCATGGAAACCAGAAGAAATTTTCCTTAATATATTTGTTTGCACATATATTCCGAACCAAACCAATTATATACCTAGGTTAATATATATTAGACTTGCATGGAATTTAATATATTTGTATTGCTGTAATATTTGTTTTATAAATTTTCTTAATGTTAATTAATTTTTATTATGGTAAGAAGTTTTGACTTCATGTTGTAACAAAGAGCTTTCAAAAACCAATCCTGTGATATAACTGTAAAAGCCTGTAATTGAAATACAATCAAACCTGTCTACAGTGACCATCTAGCCAAGGTTTCTTTACAGAGGTGTTCGCTAAGACAGATGTCACTCTAGATATAAAGTACATTAATTTGTGTGAAGACATGGAAGCAAACAGTGCATTTTAACAATTTTATTTCTTAATCTAAATTCACACAAATATATATATATGTATACTACATGCATAGCTTTAGGTTTATTTTGTCAGCTTTCAAATGCATATTATCACTTTAAACATGTACATATATAAATGTATTTTCTATGAATATTTTAAATATTGTGATAAACGAGTTAGATAAAATAATAATGAATGTTGAATTTTTGGATATTTGTGTATGTGTTTCACTTCAATATTTTATTTTGTATATTAACTGAATATTTAGTAGCTGCCAAGATAAAAATGTACATTTTGATTTTGAGCTCAAAGCCATCCCAGGCATTTGTCATAAGAACTGGCTAGAGATCAGTTGTTTTTTTGGGGGGAACATCCTCAGACTTAACTCTAATGACCATTTTTCTCCATAGCTTATCTTTGTAATATAGTATGTTTAATATTTTGAAGTATTTCAGAAAACATTTTCATAACAAATAATAATTTTTTGTCATCTTTAAGCAATATATGGAAAACTATTGGATAACAAGTACTGATATTATTCTGACATAGAACAGAATATAAGTAAATATTAGATATGTTCTGATTTTCCATAATTTTCATAGCTAATACATGGTGACATGATGTGCAATATATAGCATATTGACTTTGTGTTTCCATTTTTAAAAACATTGAGTTAATATTCCTTTGAGAACTTCATTGCCCAAACGCTGCATTCTTCAGGGAGGCGTTCTTTGACCAATGTTTTTCTTGTAATTATTATATAGATAAATATATATTAAGCCATAGTTTTTGTTATTTATTAAAGAAACGACCTATTTTATGGAAAAAGTAAGGACCTTTGTTTAGGTTCATATGGTGTTATATCTCTCTTGTAGAATTTAAAATTCTAGGAATGGGCTTAGGACATAGCCCGAGGTCATTATTTATTCTATTCAGGCAACACCATATGAACCTCAAAAAAGGTCCATAAATTATTTATATTTCCCCAAATAGCATCATGTCTTGTTACTACTTATAGTGTCCTGGTACACCAGAGGGGTTGTTTTTGGCAGCTGAAAAAATTAGCATTTTTAATCTTAATTGAAAAAAAAAGTGATTTAAACACATTCACATTCCTCAATCTGGCTAGAAGTATGACATAAGGTTTTCCTTTTAATTATTACAGTTATTTCATATATGAAAAATTGATTTAAATAATAATCCTACGAAATTAGACATATTGTACCAGCTATACAATATTTGGTAATTAAGAAATGTATCGCATTGGTCAATTAGATGAAAACTTTATCCTAGGAATTATAACACTTTATATATTATATATTCTTAATTTTGTTTTGCACTAGCTTTCATTTGAATTAGTGTTGCAATCTAATACATGTATGTGTCAGCTAAATTTTATTTTTCATTTTAATTTAACCAATAAGGGTTGTATACTTATATATATTAATATATACTTTGTAGTGAGGTCACAGATTTAAAAAAATATATCTATGTTTTAAAATTTGTAATTGTATATAATAATTCATTTGGCAATAATTTAACTATAGTGTGGTTCACTAGCATAAGAAGATAGATTGAAAATAGACTAATAATGATAATACATGTATGTATCTGTAAAATTTCCATGGTGTTCACCAAGGTGGTGTTTATGGTCTCTCACTTTTAAACTATTAATACACCAGGTCGACAATTTTAGGGTCTTAGTTCACTGGAATCAATTTTAATTCTCGAATATGCTTGCATATAATCTTAAGTACTTTAATCTAAGTGCATTTAAGACAAAAATTTAATCCTTCCCTTTATTCAAAATTTCTTATGCTACATGTAGGAACATCAATCCATTCTTTCTTTAATGTCCCTGCAATACAGTATATATGACACATTTCACTGTCATTAGAGTGCATATGCCCTATAAATACACCATATTGTAACATATATAGTACAGTAGTGATTGTTACTGGGACGCCTGTCAACAGAATATAGTGTTTAGTAATTATTTTAAACCTGTTTGCAGGCATTCTAATACCTGTATGTATATATATGTATATGCACGATCATGACCAATACTTGCATCATTCTATTGATTGTTATATGTTTTAATACAATAGTAGATGGTATCAATAATAAAGTGTATGCGATATGATTCTTTGGGACAATATTGTGATTGATTTTTCTTCTTCTTTTACAACAATTAACTCTTCTTATTCAATGAGAACAACTACCATAATTTTTAAACACTTAAATTAATTATGTATCAAATCCGAATGGCAGTGCTGAATTGCTGACGGAAACCAGATTCCTGTTGAGAAATTCCTTCAGATACATTTGTATGTTTATAGATACACAAACATTTAATGATTTAAATACATGATTATAACATAAATTATGTTATAATCATGAATTTAAATCATTAGATGTTTGTGTATCTGTTAACAAACAAATTTAACATTATCATAATGTTAAAACTACATTTATGTACGTGTGTATGCGCTAAATGAGAAATTGTGTGATCCTGTTCCTCATCATCAAGGGTATCAAAATGGTATCAAAATCACCCAGTATAAATCTTACAAACTGGCATGGTCAACGACACCATGGATTTGTACCTGAACAAGCATATGTTAAGTACGTGTACTTGTTAAGGGTCAAAACAACATAAATAAATCTAGATATCAAGATTTTACATGAAACAAGACGTTTCCTGTATACATGGATTAAAAATTATTTAAGATGCTCCACCACCGACGGGCTATAAACGATACTCATCATTTGATATATATATATATATGCTTAATTAACACAAAATAATATGAAATTATTCATTTTGCCTTTTGTGCATACGCAATCAGTACTTCATTCCATATAGGACTTAGTGCCACGGAATATTTCGGAATGCAATTAATTATTTTTAGTATTTTTAGCTAGAAATAAAATTAGAACCTCAAACTTTTCAATGGTGGTAATTGTGTAAAGTAAGTAACTTTTTTAACTGAAGGAAAATATTAAATCGCCTGATCCTGTATTTGATAGAGAAAAAGTACCGTTTGTCAGCGATGGAACAACTTTAAGTAACCCTTTCTGTACACTGATATACATGTAGCTCTTGACCTGATTTATTTACATTGGTGGTCTATTTATATGCTGAAATACATGAGTACAAGAGACCATATAACTTTAAATATTAAAGTATGTGATCTTAGCACTTAACAAATAATCATTCTTCGGCTTCAATTTGACACTTCCAAGACAAAACAAGTCTTTCCCGCGTGTACTTATCAGCATATTTATACAATAATGTCCGGTGTAAGAAATTATATATATTCCGGTACAATGTACATTTCCGGTGTATCACATACAATGCACAGAATCAGACAAAATCTCTACAGCTGATTAATAAGTTCCGGCGTATAGACATATAAAATTAATGTGTATACATATACATAGATGTACATGTACACAGTTTCACAATACTTGTGTGCTGTTTGGTACCATTGGTTTTATATATGTAAAATGTGCAAAAACAAATTTGCGTCGTTACTTCCTAAGTAAATGTCTATTTATAATGTATACATAAAAAGTTACCCGATAAAGTTATAAGCACAAAGATTACAACTTATACACAAATAAAATTCACCGAAGTCCAAATGATGTGCCAAAATACTAAAAACACTGTACAAAATGAAGTTTGTTTATTGTGTGGGCTTTGTCTCCCTTTAAACACTTTCTTTCAAATTGTTTGCAATTTTTGTCCTCTGGTACGAACTCGAGATTTTGTGACATCGATTAATGTTGATAAATGCTAATCCCAACCACAGGGATATGTGAAAAAGTTACTTTTTTTTAAATTATGGCCCCCAACAGAGTGCTCTAAGACCATTTTTAGGCGTTTTAGGGGTCTAGATAAAAACATCGGTAAGTACGTTAAGGGTGGAAAGCTCCCAGACTATAAATTCAAAAACACATTTCTAGCATATCTTCATAAAAACTCCATGATGAATTTTAACTTGGCGACCGCGAACAATTTTTAGTAATTTTTGTCCGAATGGGGCATATAATATATTAGTGACGGCACTTTGCATAGATGTGTAGGATGATTTTGAGAGGAAAATTATCGCTCTTTCCAACGAAGTAATTATAACCGTTTTTATGAAGATGTGCTAGAAATGTGCTTTTGTAGCCGCCAAAGCTAGGTCGGGTATGATTTTTGAGTCTGGGAGCTTTCCATCCTTTACGTATAGTACACTGTATAAAGTATATTTACCGGTTTTTGATCTAGACCCCTAAAACGCCTAAAATGAACCGAGGGCACTCTGGTGGGTCCTTAATTATATAATCTGTAACTAATTCTCAGATCCCTGTGGTAGTCATATTATTATGAAAATCTATAGTGTAACAAGCACATTACATTGTACAAGCACACACATTTGAAGCGACTTACATGCACGCGTCGTATTCGTAAGAATGGAACACAAAAGATAACGGGCACATTAAACAAATATACATACGAATTTGCATATACTTAAATGCTTGGGCTGTGGAACACAATCGGAGTTCTCTGGCAAAATCATTAAAGTGCGGCTGAACTTGGAACCGAGGGGCTAAGGGTACAGAACAGAATCATGAACATTTGATGACTTAGTCAGACACTTGGAGTTCACTGTAATATTCACATACATGTGGTAATCATTACACATATATGTATTTAATCTGATGTATAATCACAAATGATTCGGTTTATTTTTGATTATCATTGTAACAGTCTTGACATAGGGGATTTTAGTATTGAAGGCAAGTTGAGAGTAGTGGAATAAAAATAGACTGTATGTAATAAAGTTATATATATATAAAAAAACAACAAATAAATAAAATATAAAAAATAAAGAAAAAAAAATTACATACTGACAAACAAAAGAATACTTTTTACTATGTTGCAAATTTTACCAAAATATTGAAAATAATAATACTTCCAATGTAAAGGTGTTAATTTTACAAAGTATAACTAAAAATGAACATTGGCAACATTACCGAAAATCACGAGATTTACGTCTTCTGTAGGGTAAATTTAAAGATGCCCCACCGCCGACAGAGTATAAATGATATTCATCATTTGAATAATAATTGGTGTTTAATCGTGTATATATATGCCTAATTAACACACACAAAAAATAAAATGATTTGTTTCGCCATTGATGCATGCGCAATCAGTACTTCATTTCATATAGAATATAGTGACATGGAATTTTTTCGGGATGCAATTAATTATTTTTCATATTTTTAACTTGAAGTAAAATAAGAAGCTCAAACTTTTCAATGGTGATAAATGTGTAAAGTAAGTAACTTTTGTTACTGAAGAAAAATACTAAATCGTCTACTCCTGTTTTTGATAATGAAAAAATACCATTTGTCAGCGGTGGGACATCTTTAACCACTTTATCGGTAATTTTAGTGTCTAATGGCAACGTATTCGTCCAAACAATATATAAAGGCAAGGATTGTTTTCCATTGTATAAATTCTGTCTGGTTTTCCTTTTGTAAATACTGTATATACACTATACATCTTTTGCTTTAATGCTTTTCACAGGATAATTCTTAACTTTCAATCTAGATCTCGATATATTTCTGACGAAACATGTTAGCTAAGAAGTTTTGACCATTTAAATGACACTTACAACAGTCAACATTTACGCTCCTATATTCATGTTACAACACGTATTATAACGTACGGAGAGTATTGGCGAGTAATCGATGATCTGGTATTGAACAGATTGGCTAGATAATGATAGAAGGGTTGGAGTATTGAAGATCTGGTGTTGAACAGATTGGCTAGATAATGATAGAATGGTTAGAGCATTGAAGATCTGGTGTTGAACAGATTGGGTAGATAATGATAGAAGGGTTGGAGTATTGAAGATCTGGTGTTGAACAGATTGGCTATGGTTGGAGCATTGAAGATCTGGTGTTGAACAGATTGGCTAGATAATGATAGAATGGTTAGAGCATTGAAGATCTGGTGTTGAACAGATTGGCAAGATAATGATAGAATGTTTGGAGCATTGAAGATCTGGTGTTGAACAGATTGGCTAGATAATGATAAAAGGGTTGGAGCATTGAAGATCTGGTGTTGAACAGATTGGCTAGATAATGATAGAATGTTTGGAGCATTGAAGATCTGGTGTTGAACAGATTGGCTAGATAATGATAGAATGGTTAGAGCATTGAAGATCTGGTGTTGAACAGATTGGGTAGATAATGATAGAAGGGTTGGAGTATTGAAGATCTGGTGTTGAATAGATTGGCTATGGTTGGAGCATTGAAGATCTGGTGTTGAACAGATTGGCTAGAAAATGATAGAATGGTTAGAGTATTGAAGATCTGGTGTTGAACAGATTGGCTAGATAATGATAGAAGTGTTGGAGTATTGAAGATCTGGTGTTGAACAGATTGGCTATGGTAGGAGCATTGAAGATCTGGTGTTGAACAGATTGGCTAGATAATGATAGAATGGTTAGAGCATTGAAGATCTGGTGTTGAACAGATTGGCAAGATAATGATAGAATGTTTGGAGCATTGAAGATCTGGTGTTGAACAGATTGGCTAGATAATGATAAAAAGGTTGAAGCATTGAAGATGTGGTGTTGAACAGATTGGCTAGATAATGATAGAATATTTGGAGCATTGAAGATCTGGTGTTGAACAGATTGGCTATGGTTGGATCATTGAAGATCTGGTGTTGAACAGATTGGCTAGATAAATAGAATAGTTAGAGTATTGAAGATCTGGTGTTTAACAGATTGGCTATGGTTGGAGCATTGAAGATCTGGTGTTGAACAGATTGGCAAGATAATGATAGAATGTTTGGAGCATTGAAGATCTGGTGTTGAACAGATTGGCTAGATAATGATAGAATGGTTGGAGCATTGAAGATCTGGTGTTGAACAGATTGGCTATGGTTGGAGCATTGAAGATCTGGTGTTGAACATATTGGCTAGATGATGATAGAAGTGTTGGAGTATTGAAGATCTGGTGTTGAACAGATTGGCTATGGTTGGAGCATTGAAGATCTGGTGTTGAACAGATTGGCAAGATAATGATAGAATGTTTGGAGCATTGAAGATCTGGTGTTGAACAGATTGGCTAGATAATGATAAAAGGGTTGAAGCATTGAAGATCTGGTGTTGAACAGATTGGCTAGATAATGATAGAATATTTGGAGCATTGAAGATCTGGTGTTGAACAGATTGGCTAGATAATGATAGAATGTTTGGAGCATTGAAGATCTGGTGTTGAACAGATTGGCTAGATAATGATAGAATGGTTAGAGTTTTGAAGATCTGGTGTTGACCAGATTGGTTAGATAATGATAGAAGGGTTGGAGTATTGAAGATCTGGTGTTGAACAGATTGGCTATGGTTGGAGCATTGAAGATCTGGTGTTGAACAGATTGGCTAGATAATGATAGAATGGTTAGAGCATTGAAGATCTGGTGTTGAACAGATTGGCTAGATAATGATAGAAGGGTTGGAGCATTGAAGATCTGGTGTTGAACAGATTGGCTATGGTTGGAGCATTGAAGATCTGGTGTTGAACATATTGGCTAGATGATGATAGAAGTGTTGGAGTATTGAAGATCTGGTGTTGAACAGATTGGCTATGGTTGGAGCATTGAAGATCTGGTGTTGAACAGATTGGCAAGATAATGATAGAATGTTTGGAGCATTGAAGATCTGGTGTTGAACAGATTGGCTAGATAATGATAGAAGGGTTGGAGCATTGAAGATCTGGTGTTGAACAGATTGGCTAGATAATGATAGAAGGGTTGGAGCATTGAAGATCTGGTGTTGAACAGATTGGCTAGATAATGATAGAATGGTTAGAGCATTGAAGATCTGGTGTTGAACAGATTGGCTAGATAATGATAGAAGGGTTGGAGCATTGAAGATCTGGTGTTGAACAGATTGGCTATGGTTGGAGCATTGAAGATCTGGTGTTGAACAGATTGGCAAGCAAGATAATGATAGAATGTTTGGAGCATTGAAGATCTGGTGTTGAACAGATTGGCTAGATAATGATAGAATGGTTAGAGCATTGAAGATCTGGTGTTGAACAGATTGGGTAGTTAATGATAGAAGGGTTGGAGTATTGAAGATCTGGTGTTGAATAGATTGGCTATGGTTGGAGCATTGAAGATCTGGTGTTGAACAGATTGGCTAGAAAATGATAGAATGGTTAGAGTATTGAAGATCTGGTGTTGAACAGATTGGCTATGGTTGGAGCATTGAAGATCTGGTGTTGAACAGATTGGCTAGATAATGATAGAATGGTTAGAGCATTGAAGATCTGGTGTTGAACAGATTGGCTAGATAATGATAGAATGGTTGGAGCATTGAAGATCTGGTGTTGAACAGATTGGCTAGATAATGATAGAAGGGTTGGAGCATTGAAGATCTGGTGTTGAACAGATTGGCTATGGTTGGAGCATTGAAGATCTGGTGTTGAACAGATTGGCTAGATAATGATAGAATGGTTAGAGCATTGAAGATCTGGTGTTGAACAGATTGGGTAGATAATGATAGAAGGGTTGGAGTATTGAAGATCTGGTGTTGAATAGATTGGCTATGGTTGGAGCATTGAAGATCTGGTGTTGAACAGATTGGCTAGAAAATGATAGAATGGTTAGAGTATTGAAGATCTGGTGTTGAACAGATTGGCAAGATAATGATAGAATGTTTGGAGCATTGAAGATCTGGTGTTGAACAGATTGGCTAGATAATGATAAAAGGGTTGAAGCATTGAAGATCTGGTGTTGAACAGATTGGCTAGATAATGATAGAATGGTTGGAGCATTGAAGATCTGGTGTTGAACAGATTGGCTAGATAATGATAGAATGGTTGGAGCATTGAAGATCTGGTGTTGAACAGATTGGCTAGATAATGATAAAAAGGTTGAAGCATTGAAGATGTGGTGTTGAACAGATTGGCTAGATAATGATAGAATATTTGGAGCATTGAAGATCTGGTGTTGAACAGATTGGGTAGATAATGATAGAAGGGTTGGAGCATTGAAGATCTGGTGTTGAACAGATTGGCTATGGTTGGATCATTGAAGATCTGGTGTTGAACAGATTGGCTAGATAAATAGAATAGTTAGAGTATTGAAGATCTGGTGTTGAACAGATTGGCTATGGTTGGAGCATTGAAGATCTGGTGTTGAACAGATTGGCAAGATAATGATAGAATGTTTGGAGCATTGAAGATCTGGTGTTGAACAGATTGGCTAGATAATGATAGAATGGTTGGAGTATTGAAGATCTGGTGTTTAACAGATTGGCTATGGTTGGAGCATTGAAGATCTGGTGTTGAACAGATTGGCTAGATAATGATAGAATGGTTAGAGCATTGAAGATCTGGTGTTGAACAGATTGGCTAGATAATGATAGAATATTTGGAGCATTGAAGATCTGGTGTTGAACAGATTGGCTATGGTTGGAGCATTGAAGATCTGGTGTTGAACATATTGGCTAGATGATGATAGAAGTGTTGGAGTATTGAAGATCTGGTGTTGAACAGATTGGCTATGGTTGGAGCATTGAAGATCTGGTGTTGAACAGATTGGCAAGATAATGATAGAATGTTTGGAGCATTGAAGATCTGGTGTTGAACAGATTGGCTAGATAATGATAAAAGGGTTGGAGCATTGAAGATCTGGTGTTGAACAGATTGGCTAGATAATGATAGAATATTTGGAGCATTGAAGATCTGGTGTTGAACAGATTGGCTAGATAATGATAGAATGTTTGGAGCATTGAAGATCTGGTGTTGAACAGATTGGCTAGATAATGATAGAATGGTTAGAGTTTTGAAGATCTGGTGTTGACCAGATTGGTTAGATAATGATAGAAGGGTTGGAGTATTGAAGATCTGGTGTTGAACAGATTGGCTATGGTTGGAGCATTGAAGATCTGGTGTTGAACAGATTGGCTAGATAATGATAGAATGGTTAGAGCATTGAAGATCTGGTGTTGAACAGATTGCTAGATAATCATGAGGGTTGGAGCATAGACTGGTGTGAACAGAATGGTTGGAGCATTGAAGATCTGGTGTTGAACAATTGGCTAGATGATGATAGAAGTGTTGGAGCATTGAAGATCTGGTGTTGAACAGATTGGCAGATATGGTTGGAGCATTGAAGATCTGGTGTTGAACAGATTGGCTAGATAATGATAGAATGTTTGGAGCATTGAAGATCTGGTGTTGAACAGATTGGCTAGATAATGATAAATGGTTAGAGCATTGAAGATCTGGTGTTGAACAGATTGGCTAGATAATGTTGGAGCATTGAAGATCTGGTGTTGAACAGATTGGCTAGATAATGATAGAATGGTTAGAGCATTGAAGATCTGGTGTTGAACAGATTGGCTAGATAATGATAGAAAGGGTTGGAGCATTGAAGATCTGGTGTTGAACAGATTGGCTAGATAATGATAGAATGGTTGGAGCATTGAAGATCTGGTGTTGAACAGATTGGCTAGATAATGATAGAATGGTTGGAGCATTGAAGATCTGGTGTTGAACAGATTGGCTAGATAATGATAGAATGGTTAGAGCATTGAAGATCTGGTGTTGAACAGATTGGGTAGATAATGATAGAAGGGTTGGAGCATTGAAGATCTGGTGTTGAATAGATTGGCTATGGTTGGAGCATTGAAGATCTGGTGTTGAACAGATTGGCTAGATAATGATAGAATGGTTAGAGCATTGAAGATCTGGTGTTGAACAGATTGGCTAGAATAATGATAGAAGGGTTGGAGTATTGAAGATCTGGTGTTGAACAGATTGGCTATGGTTGGAGCATTGAAGATCTGGTGTTGAACAGATTGGCTAGATAATGATAGAATGGTTAGAGCATTGAAGATCTGGTGTTGAACAGATTGGCTAAGATAATGATAGAAATGTTTGGAGCATTGAAGATCTGGTGTTGAACAGATTGGCTAGATAATGATAAAAAGGTTGAGCATTGAAGATCTGGTGTTGAACAGATTGGCTAGATAATGATAGAATGGGTTGGAGCATTGAAGATCTGGTGTTGAACAGATTGGCTAGATAATGATAGAAGGTTGGAGCATTGAAGATCTGGTGTTGAACAGATTGGCTAGATAATGATAGAATGGTTGAGAGCATTGAAGATCTGGTGTTGAACAGATTGGCTAGATAATGATAGAAGGTTTGGAGCATTGAAGATCTGGTGTTGAACAGATTGGCTATGGTTGGAGCATTGAAGATCTGGTGTTGAACAGATTGGCTAGATAATGATAGAATGGTTAGAGCATTGAAGATCTGGTGTTGAACAGATTGGCAAGATAATGATAGAATGTTTGGAGCATTGAAGATCTGGTGTTGAACAGATTGGCTAGATAATGATAAAAGGGTGAAGCATTGAGATCTGGTGTTGAACAGATTGGCTAGATAATGATAGAATATTTGGAGCATTGAAGATCTGGTGTTGAACAGATTGGCTAGATAATGATAGAATGTTTGGAGCATTGAAGATCTGGTGTTGAACAGATTGGCTAGATAATGATAGAAGGGTTGGAGCATTGAAGATCTGGTGTTGAACAGATTGGCTATGGTTGGAGCATTGAAGATCTGGTGTTGAACAGATTGGCTAGATAAATGATGAGCATGAATGGCAGGTTGGAGCATTGAAGATCTGGTGTTGAACAGATTGGCTAGATAATGATAGAATATTTGGAGCATTGAAGATCTGGTGTTGAACAGATTGGCTAGATAATGATAGAATGGTTAGAGCATTGAAGATCTGGTGTTGAACAGATTGGCTAGATAATGATAGAAGGGTTGGAGCATTGAAGATCTGGTGTTGAACAGATTGGCTATGGTTGGAGCATTGAAGATCTGGTGTTGAACAGATTGGCAAGATAATGATAGAATGTTTGGAGCATTGAAGATCTGGTGTTGAACAGATTGGCTAGATAATGATAGAATGGTTGGAGCATTGAAGATCTGGTGTTGAACAGATTGGCTAGATAATGATAAAAGGGTTGAAGCATTGAAGATCTGGTGTTGAACAGATTGGCTAGATAATGATAGAATGTTTGGAGCATTGAAGATCTGGTGTTGAACAGATTGGCTAGATAATGATAGAATGGTTAGAGCATTGAAGATCTGGTGTTGAACAGATTGGGTAGATAATGATAGAAGGGTTGGAGTATTGAAGATCTAGGTGAAATTTTGAACCTGATTGGGTAATATTGATAGATTGGCATTATGGTTTGAGCATTGAAGCATCTGGTGTTGAACAGATTGGCTAGATAATGATAGAATGGTTAGAGCATTGAAGATCTGGTGTTGAACAGATTGGCTAGATAATGATAGAATGGTTGGAGCATTGAAGATCTGGTGTTGAACAGATTGGCAAGATAATGATAGAATGTTTGGAGCATTGAAGATCTGGTGTTGAACAGATTGGCTAGATAATGATAGAATGGTTAGAGCATTGAAGATCTGGTGTTGAACAGATTGGGTAGATAATGATAGAAGGTTTGGAGCATTGAAGATCTGGTGTTGAACAGATTGGCTAGATAATGATGATAATGAAGGGTTGGAGCATTGAAGATCTGGTGTTGAACAGATTGGCTAGATAATGATAGAATGGTTTGGAGCATTGAAGATCTGGTGTTGAACAGATTGGTTAGATAATGATAGAAGGGTTGGAGCATTGAAGATCTGGTGTTGAACAGATTGGCTAAGATAAATGGTTGGAGCATTGAAGATCTGGTGTTGAACAGATTGGCTAGATAATGATAGAATGGTTGGAGCATTGAAGATCTGGTGTTGAACAGATTGGCTAGATATGATAGAAGTTAGATGATTGTGTTGAACAGATGGTATGGTTGGAGCATTGAAGATCTGGTGTTGAACAGATTGGCTAGATAATGATAGAAGGTTGGAGCATTGAAGATCTGGTGTTGAACAGATTGGCTAGATAATGATAGAAGGGTTGGAGCATTGAAGATCTGGTGTTGAACAGATTGGCTAGATAATGATAGAATGGTTGGAGCATTGAAGATCTGGTGTTGAACAGATTGGCTAGATAATGATAGAATGGTTGGAGCATTGAAGATCTGGTGTTGAACAGATTGGCTAGATAATGATAGAATGGTTGGAGCATTGAAGATCTGGTGTTGAACAGATTGGCAGATAGTAATGATGATAGAATGGTTGGAGCATTGAAGATCTGGTGTTGAACAGATTGGCTAGATAATGATAGAATGGTTGGAGCATTGAAGATCTGGTGTTGAACAGATTGGCTAGATAATGATAGAAGTGGTTGGAGCATTGAAGATCTGGTGTTGAACAGATTGGCTAGATAATGATAGAATGTTTGGAGCATTGAAGATCTGGTGTTGAACAGATTGGCTAGATAATGATAGAATGGTTAGAGCATTGAAGATCTGGTGTTGAACAGATTGGCTAGATAATGATAGAAGGGTTGGAGCATTGAAGATCTGGTGTTGAACAGATTGGCTAGATAATGATAGAATGGTTGGAGCATTGAAGATCTGGTGTTGAACAGATTGGCTAGATAATGATAGAATGGGTTGGAGCATTGAAGATCTGGTGTTGAACAGATTAGGATATGGTTGGAGCATTGAAGATCTGGTGTTGAACAGATTGGCTAGATAATGATAGAATGGTTGGAGCATTGAAGATCTGGTGTTGAACAGATTGGCAAGATAATGATAGAATGGTTGGAGCATTGAAGATCTGGTGTTGAACAGATTGGCTAGATAATGATAAAAAGGTTGAAGCATTGAAGATCTGGTGTTGAACAGATTGGCTAGATAATGATAGAATATTTGGAGCATTGAAGATCTGGTGTTGAACAGATTGGCTAGATAATGATAGAATGGTTAGAGCATTGAAGATCTGGTGTTGAACAGATTGGCTAGATAATGATAGAATGGTTGGAGCATTGAAGATCTGGTGTTGAACAGATTGGCTAGTTAATGGTTTGTTGGAGCATTGAAGATCTGGTGTTGAACAGATTGGCTAGATAATGATAGAATGGTTAGAGCATTGAAGATCTGGTGTTGAACAGATTGGCTAGATAATGATAGAAGGGTTGGAGCATTGAAGATCTGGTGTTGAACAGATTGGCTGATAATGATAAAGGGTTGGAGCATTGAAGATCTGGTGTTGAACAGATTGGCAAGATAATGATAGAATGTTTGGAGCATTGAAGATCTGGTGTTGAACAGATTGGCTAGATAATGATAGAATGGTTGGAGCATTGAAGATCTGGTGTTGAACAGATTGGCTAGATAATGATAGAATGGTTTGGAGCATTGAAGATCTGGTGTTGAACAGATTGGCTAGATAATGATAGAATGGTTAGAGCATTGAAGATCTGGTGTTGAACAGATTGGCTAGATAATGATAGAAGGGTTGGAGCATTGAAGATCTGGTGTTGAACAGATTGGCTATGGTTTGAGCATTGAAGATCTGGTGTTGAACAGATTGGCTAGATAATGATAGAATGGTTAGAGCATTGAAGATCTGGTGTTGAACAGATTGGCTAGATAATGATAGAAGGGTTGGAGCATTGAAGATCTGGTGTTGAACAGATTGGCTATGGTTGGAGCATTGAAGATCTGGTGTTGAACAGATTGGCTAGATAATGATAGAAATGTTTGGAGCATTGAAGATCTGGTGTTGAACAGATTGGCTAGATAATGATAGAATGGGTTGGAGCATTGAAGATCTGGTGTTGAACAGATTGGCTTAGATAATGATAGAAGGGTTGGAGCATTGAAGATCTGGTGTTGAACAGATTGGCTAGATAATGATAAATGGTTGGAGCATTGAAGATCTGGTGTTGAACAGATTGGGATAATGGAATTGAGCATTGAAGATCTGGTGTTGAACAGATTGGCTAGATAATGATAGAATGGTTAGAGCATTGAAGATCTGGTGTTGAACAGATTGGCTAGATAATGATAGAAGGGTTGGAGCATTGAAGATCTGGTGTTGAACAGATTGGCTATGGTTGGAGCATTATCTGATAGATAATAGGTTTGGAGCATTGAAGATCTGGTGTTGAACAGATTGGCTAGATAATGGTTGGAGCATTGAAGATCTGGTGTTGAACAGATTGGCTAGATAATGATAGAATTTTTGGAGTATTGAAGATCTGGTGTTGAACAGATTGGCTAGATAAATAGATAGAATGTTTGGAGCATTGAAGATCTGGTGTTGAACAGATTGGCTAGATAATGATAGAATGGTTGGAGCATTGAAGATCTGGTGTTGAACAGATTGGCTAGATAATGATAGAATGGTTGGAGCATTGAAGATCTGGTGTTGAACAGATTGGTAGATAATGATAGAAGGGTTAGAGCATTGAAGATCTGGTGTTGAACAGATTGGGTTAGAATAATGATAGAATGGTTGGAGCATTGAAGATACTGGTGTTGAACAGATTGGCTATGTAAGATAGTTGGAGCATTGAAGATCTGGTGTTGAACAGATTGGCTAGATAATGATAGAAGTGTTAGAGTATTGAAGATCTGGTGTTGAACATGATTGGCTAAGATAAAGATGAAGGGTTGGAGCATTGAAGATCTGGTTTTGTGTTGTCATAGAATATGGCTAGAATAGGTTGGAGCATTGAAGATCTGGTGTTGAACAGATTGGCTAGATAATGATAGAAGGGTTGGAGCATTGAAGATCTGGTGTTGAACAGATTGGCTATGGTTTGATAGAATGTTGCAATTGAAGATCTGGTGTTTGAACAGATTGGCTAGATAATGATAGAAGGGTTGAGAGCATATTGAAGATCTGGTGTTGAACAGATTGGCTAGATAATGATAAAATGGTTGGAGCAATTGAAGATCTGGTGTTGAACAGATTGGCTAGATAATGGATAGAATGGTTAGAGCATTGAAGATCTGGTGTTGAACAGATTGGGATAGATAATGATATGAAGGGTTGGAGTAATTGAAGATCTGGTGTTGAACAGATAGGCTATGGTTGGGAGCATTGAAGATCTGGTGTTGAACAGATTTCAAGATATGATAGATAAATATTAATGGTAGAGTATTGATTTTAGATCTGTGTTGAACAGATTGGCCAATCTGGTTCACATCAATCTAACAACACAAGGATAGAAACATTTGGTCCACATCAATCTAACAATACAGGGACAGAAACATTTGGTCCACATCAATCTAACAATACAAGGACAGATACATTTGGTTCACAATCTAACAATACTGGACAATACATTTGGACATAAACATTTGGTCCATACCAATCTCTAACAATACAGGGACAGAAACATTTGGTCCATACCAATCTAACAATACAGGGACAGAAACATTTGGTCCATACCAATCTAACAATACAGGGACAGAAACATTTGGTCCATACCAATCTAACAATACAGGGACAGAAACATTTGGTCCATACAATCTAACAATACAGGGACAAAACATTTGGTCCACACAATCTAACAATACAGGGACAGAAACATTTGGTCCATACCAATCTAACAATACAGGGACAGAAACATTTGGTCCATATCAATCTAACAATACAGGGACAGAAACATTTGGTCCACATCAATCTAACAATACAGGGACAGAAACATTTGGTCCACATCAATCTAACAATACAGGGGAAACATTTGGTCCACATCAATCTAACAATACAGGGACAGAACATTTGGTCCACATCAATCTAACAATACAGGACAAAACATTTGGTCCACATCAATCTAACAATACAGGGACAGAAACATTTGGTCCATACCAATCTAACAATACAGGGACATAAACATTTGGTCCACATCAATCTAACAAACAGGGACAGAAACATTTGGTCACACAATCTAACAATACAGGGACAGAAACATTTGGTCCACATCAATCTAACAATACAGGGACAGAAACATTTGGTCCACATCAATCTAACAATACAGGGACATAAACATTTGGTCCACATCAATCTAACAATACAGGGACAGAAACATTTGGTCCACATCAATCTAACAATACAGGGACAGAAACATTTGGTCCACATCAATCTAACAATACAGGGACAGAAACATTTGGTCCACATCAATCTAACAATACAGGGACAGAAACATTTGGTCCACATCAATCTAACAATACAGGGACAGAAACATTTGGTCCACATCAATCTAACAATACAGGGACAGAAACATTTGGTCCACATCAATCTAACAATACAGGGACAGAAACATTTGGTCCACATCAATCTAACAATACAGGGACAGAAACATTTGGTCCACATCAATCTAACAATACAGGGACAGAAACATTTGGTCCACATCAATCTAACAATACAGGGACAAAACATTTGGTCCACATCAATCTAACAATACAGGGACAGAAACATTTGGTCCACATCAATCTAACAATACAGGGACAGAAACATTTGGTCCACATCAATCTAACAATACAGGGACAGAAACATTTGGTCCACATCAATCTAACAATACAGGGACAAAACATTTGGTCCACATCAATCTAACAATACAGGGACAAAACATTTGGTCCACATCAATCTAACAATACAGGGACAGAAACATTTGGTCCACATCAATCTAACAATACAGGGACAGAAACATTTGGTCCACATCAATCTAACAATACAGGGACAGAAACATTTGGTCCACATCAATCTAACAATACAGGGACAGAAACATTTGGTCCACATCAATCTAACAATACAGGGACAGAAACATTTGGTCCACATCAATCTAACAATACAGGGACAGAAACATTTGGTCCACATCAATCTAACAATACAGGGACAGAAACATTTGGTCCACATCAATCTAACAATACAGGGACAGAAACATTTGGTCCACATCAATCTAACAATACAGGGACAGAAACATTTGGTCCACATCAATCTAACAATACAGGGACAGAAACATTTGGTCCACATCAATCTAACAATACAGGGACAGAAACATTTGGTCCACATCAATCTAACAATACACAGGGACAGAAACATTTGGTCCACATCAATCTAACAATACAGGGACATAAACATTTGGTCCACATCAATCTAACAATACAGGGACAGAAACATTTGGTCCACATCAATCTAACAATACAGGGACAGAAACATTTGGTCCACATCAATCTAACAATACAGGGACAGAAACATTTGGTCCACATCAATCTAACAATACAGGGACAGAAACATTTGGTCCACATCAATCTAACAATACAGGGACAGAAACATTTGGTCCACATCAATCTAACAATACAGGGACAGAAACATTTGGTCCACATCAATCTAACAATACAGGGACAGAAACATTTGGTCCACATCAATCTAACAATACAGGGACAGAAACATTTGGTCCACATCAATCTAACAATACAGGGACAGAAACATTTGGTCCACATCAATCTAACAATACAGGGACAGAAACATTTGGTCCACATCAATCTAACAATACAGGGACAGAAACATTTGGTCCACATCAATCTAACAATACAGGGACAGAAACATTTGGTCCACATCAATCTAACAATACAGGGACAGAAACATTTGGTCCACATCAATCTAACAATACAGGGACAGAAACATTTGGTCCACATCAATCTAACAATACAGGGACAGAAACATTTGGTCCACATCAATCTAACAATACAGGGATAGAAACATTTGGTCCACATCAATCTAACAATACAGGGACAGAAACATTTGGTCCACATCAATCTAACAATACAAGGACAGATACATTTGGTCCACATCAATCTAACAATACAGGGACAGAAACATTTGGTCCACATCAATCTAACAATACAGGGACAGAAACATTTGGTCCACATCAATCTAACAATACAGGGACAAAACATTTGGTCCACATCAATCTAACAATACAGGGACAGAAACATTTGGTCCACATCAATCTAACAATACAGGGACAGAAACATTTGGTCCACATCAATCTAACAATACAGGGACAGAAACATTTGGTCCACATCAATCTAACAATACAGGGACAGAAACATTTGGTCCACATCAATCTAACAATACAGGGACAGAAACATTTGGTCCACATCAATCTAACAATACAGGGACAGAAACATTTGGTCCACATCAATCTAACAATACAGGGACAGAAACATTTGGTCCACATCAATCTAACAATACAGGGACAGAAACATTTGGTCCACATCAATCTAACAATACAGGGACAGAAACATTTGGTCCACATCAATCTAACAATACAGGGACAGAAACATTTGGTCCACATCAATCTAACAATACAGGGACAGAAACATTTGGTCCACACCAATCTAACAATACAGGGACAGAAACATTTGGTCCACATCAATCTAACAATACAGGGACAGAAACATTTGGTCCACATCAATCTAACAATACAGGGACAGAAATTTGGTCCACATCAATCTAACAATACAGGGACAGAAACATTTGGTCCACATCAATCTAACAATACAGGGACAGAAACATTTGGTCCACATCAATCTAACAATACAGGGACAGAAACATTTGGTCCACATCAATCTAACAATACAGGGACAGAAACATTTGGTCCACATCAATCTAACAATACAGGGACAGAAACATTTGGTCCACATCAATCTAACAATACAGGGACAGAAACATTTGGTCCACATCAATCTAACAATACAGGGACATAAACATTTGGTCCACATCAATCTAACAATACAGGGACAGAAACATTTGGTCCACATCAATCTAACAATACAGGGACAGAAACATTTGGTCCACATCAATCTAACAATACAGGACAGAAACATTTGGTCCACATCAATCTAACAATACAGGGACAGAAACATTTGGTCCACATCAATCTAACAATACAGGGACAGAAACATTTGGTCCACATCAATCTAACAATACAGGGACATAAACATTTGGTCCACATCAATCTAACAATACAGGGACAGAAACATTTGGTCCACATCAATCTAACAATACAGGGACAGAAACATTTGGTCCACATCAATCTAACAATACAGGGACAGAAACATTTGGTCCACATCAATCTAACAATACAGGGACAGAAACATTTGGTCCACATCAATCTAACAATACAGGGACAAAACATTTGGTCCACATCAATCTAACAATACAGGGACAGAAACATTTGGTCCACATCAATCTAACAATACAGGGACAGAAACATTTGGTCCACATCAATCTAACAATACAGGGACAGAAACATTTGGTCCACATCAATCTAACAATACAGGGACAGAAACATTTGGTCCACATCAATCTAACAATACAGGGACAGAAACATTTGGTCCACATCAATCTAACAATACAGGGACAGAAACATTTGGTCCACATCAATCTAACAATACAGGGACAGAAACATTTGGTCCACATCAATCTAACAATACAGGGACAGAAACATTTGGTCCACATCAATCTAACAATACAGGGACAGAAACATTTGGTCCACATCAATCTAACAATACAGGGACAGAAACATTTGGTCCACATCAATCTAACAATACAGGGACAGAAACATTTGGTCCACATCAATCTAACAACAGGGACAAACATTTGGTCCACATCAATCTAACAATACAGGGACAGAAACATTTGGTCCACATCAATCTAACAATACAGGGACAGAAACATTTGGTCCACATCAATCTAACAATACAGGGACAGAAACATTTGGTCCACATCAATCTAACAATACAGGGACAGAAACATTTGGTCCACATCAATCTAACAATACAGGGACATAAACATTTGGTCCACATCAATCTAACAATACAGGGACAGAAACATTTGGTCCACATCAATCTAACAATACAGGGACATAAACATTTGGTCCAAACATTTGGTCCCATCAATCTAACAATACAGGGACAGAAACATTTGGTCCACATCAATCTAACAATACAGGGACATAAACATTTGGTCCACATCAATCTAACAATACAGGGACAGAAACATTTGGTCCACATCAATCTAACAATACAGGGACATAAACATTTGGTCCACATCAATCTAACAATACTGGGACATAAACATTTGGTCCACATCAATCTAACAATACAGGGACAGAAACATTTGGTCCACATCAATCTAACAATACAGGGACAGATACATTTGGTCCACATCAATCTAACAATACAGGGTCAGAAACATTTGGTCCACATCAATCTAACAATACAGGGACATAAACATTTGGTCCACATCAATCTAACAATACAGGGACAGAAACATTTGGTCCACATCAATCTAACAATACAGGGACATAAACATTTGGTCCACATCAATCTAACAATACAGGGACAGAAACATTTGGTCCACATCAATCTAACAATACAGGGACAGATACATTTGGTCCACATCAATCTAACAATACAGGGACAGAAATATTTGGTCCACATCAATCTAACAATACAGGGACAGAAACATTTGGTCCACATCAATCTAACAATACAGGGACAGAAACATTTGGTCCACATCAATCTAACAATACAGGGACAGAAACATTTGGTCCACATCAATCTAACAATACAGGGACATAAACATTTGGTCCACATCAATCTAACAATACTGGGACAGAAACATTTGTTGTTAGTTTTATAAATGTGACCGGATGTATTGGCGTTCAATGTCTTTGGCAGCATCAGTGATGCATGTTTCAGTGAGATGGCGCTATACAATGGACAAACACTTCACTATAGTATACAGAGTAAGGATAAACCACAGTTCCCTAGACCACCCACACCCACAGGCGGTCCTTAAAGGTTAGCATATAGATCACAGCATCAACCCTTACCAAACAAGCCTAGCCCTAAAACATCATTTGTTGCACTCTATGTCTTAAGCTAAAGCCATATGAAGATTATTTAGAAACAAACAAAAACGGCAAGCCGATATCAGTTTCTAAAAATCTTTATTCACTTTATCATTAGCTTTCGATCTATCATTATGACATGCGGTTCGTTCTCCTAATTTTAATTACCTAATTATCCAATTAAACGTCCCATAAGTGATACATATATTCACAAACTATAGGACATAACAGACATCTGTCGTTTGATCAGGAAATCTGGAGACTTTTCGGGACCTTTTGAGAATGTTGTTTCTTGAAGCACTCGATTCCTATAATTTTCTAAATTGTACTACTATTCTAAAATGAATCGATTCTTAACCACGTCCATGCCATTAAGTTAGTTTAGATCCTGGAGTAGATCAATTGTGAGCCAGTAAAATACTTATGATTTGGAGATTTTTTAAAATATTTCTTTTGGGATACAAAATATTTGTGGATACCAGATGGTACAATGATTAAAATGAAAAATATCAAAATATGTTAAATTACATTCGGGGATCCATCATTAAAACAACGAAAAGTTCATGTTACACATTTAAACAAAAAGTATCGGTCTTATACACATTTCCGTTTTAGGGGTACCTTATGGTCAACATTATGGTCAGAGGCTTTTCAGAGGAATGAGGATGATATCAAACTTATCTTCAAACTTACTTTTCAGAACTAGATGGAATTGACATCAAATTTAGGCCCAGTATTTCATTCTTGCATGTTCGTTTGGACAAATATGGCAGGAACATTTATTTCATAAGAAGTTGGCCTCGATTTGACCTCAAAAAGAATTAATGGCATGGATAAATTTCGTCTGTTTACAACCTAAATATAAGAGGAAAACTATTTCCATCTAGCCAGATTCAGTGATTATAGACAATTTAAAGCAACTGTGAACCGTTGACCACTATATTGACATGTTGACTGATGTTACTTGCTTGATTTAAATAATCTAGGGATCTACAGTAATTGTCATATACCAGTGTACGGTTGTCTAGCTAGAACATTGACCCGACCGGGGCATGTTTGCTGCATTCGAACCTCCAGTGAATGGCACACTGAACCGACAATTAATGCTTAACCTATGTATATTGACGGAGCAGCCACATCGGTCATTCTCTTCGCCATGTCCTATAGATTCTGTTTCCTTAATGTCGGAGCAGCTTTTAATTGTAACACTCTCTGCTTTAGCTTGTTCTTCTATCCTCTTTGCGAACACGGAGTTACCCTTTTCACCCCTGTATATTGATATGACCTCTTCTGAATCTAATACCGGAATAGTCCATTAGGGAGTTATAGGAGTGAATAAGTTTATTAGTGGTTGATCCGGAGTTAAACTCTGATCCGCTGCCGTTAAAGAAGAGCATTGCTTGCCTGAATGGTTTTATTTAGACGTGCTATTGCCTTGGTCATCTTCTTTATTTATCCAATGTCCGTTCTTGTTTGATCCATTTACCGATGACAACCGTTCTTTATGACTCCAAGTCAATTCATGTCTTTGACCATCGGGGACAGGGACAAACAGTGTAATGGGTTAACATGGCCTAGATTGGCAGCGGTCGATACGATCGGGTCATTTAATGGAAGCTCGGTGTACTGTTGATGGTTCTCCCTTCGTTCGGAATTAATCTGGTGGACATACATGTATCACTGCTAACACTCGTTAGGAACGTCCCTTAGTGGCCAAACACTTATCGAAGTGTTAGTGAAGACAACTACGATGGCTTCCACTAGTACTTAGCTTCTGTATTCGAGTCATACGCGTGACTGAATTTTTTTTTCTTGAGGAACTCTGGCTTTCCTTTTCTTCCAAAATCCTGGCACACCTACGCGTGACCAAATTTGTTAATATTTAAAAACATTAGAGACAGGAATCCAGAAAACAAACAAGAGAAGCTATGGAATGCTTTCACGTCCTTTTCTATAAATGTGAACTGCGTAGTAAATGTTATCTAATTTTATGGTCTATATAGATATCTTATTAGGGATATGTTACTTTTTCAAGTGCAAACTGGCCACTTTCTTATACCTGGTTACAATTTTCATTCATTTCTTTAATTTTCCCGTTGTAATGAAGAATACCTTTGGAATATACGACGAAAAAGTAGACACAAACTTTGAACAAACACATTGAATTAATAATGAAAAGCCAGAACTTACCAAGAATTAGCGTTTTACAGGCTTAATAATAGTGTGAAGCAAATACATATGGTCAAAATGAATGACATTTATTGAAATGTAATGAAGTAAATAATATATCTTAGAAATATAATCACTGAAAAGCTGCACCTCTCCACTCACACACACGACCAATAAGCTATATGGACACATGTTTCAATTGGACATTTGTTTATGAAATGATGCAACATCATCGTCTTAAAGTCATTACATCGATTACATCAAATGGAATCACAAACGGATGGAGTTATCAATGTGTTTACAATACACTTACAAATGTACGTGTTCTACATGTATCAAATTGCTTAGGTAAAAAGGCCGGATCCATTTCTTGGGTTGCGTTTCATTTAGGAATCTAGTAAAATCATAAAATTATTAGAATGTTTTATTGGGGCATATGTCTTTTTCGTGCCATGTTGTCATTTTCCTGGTTACCTCCTTGAGGTTGTATGTGTGTGTCCCTTTTAGTGGTTGAATCAGGATATCTTTTATTTCAAAATTCTACGTACTACTTACAATATATTCAAAACTTTCTTGTTACTCTGTATTTATGGTATTATTTGGCTTGCTTGTTGGACAAAAATATGCTGTTCTTGATGTTATTCTAAGTAGGGTTACATTCGAAATTCAAAAACCGTTTGAAAAATAGTTTGAATATACTATTAAAAATAACCGCATGGATAAAAAGTTAAACAGAAAAAATACTCTAGCAATTTTAACCGTCTCAATGTTTGGCAAACTTCGAGAACAATATCAAACGTTCAGCTCACCTGATCCTTTTTGCATCAAATAGCTTACAAATCTTTACTTAGAAAGCAATCACAAAAGTACTGTCATTGCTGGGATATTAACTGAAATATTTGATAACATTAGTAAAATATTAAGTTAATATAGTTTTAAGTAGATCTTATTTTTATGTTTTGTCGTAATTTCGAGTGTACTGCTCCTTGGACGCATCATCAAAGAAACATTAGATTACACTGCCAAAAATAAAGGATGATAGAATGAAAACATTTTCATTAGAAGGCGGTGACTTTGGCGCTTTTCGAAGGCTACTGCTGTGGAATAAAATAAAAAAAAATCATGAGGAAGATATCGACATACACTGGAATGGATTGTAAGTTTAAAGAGAAATATTTTATTACTTATCGATATAAACATATGAAATATTAATAAAAATGACAAAAAAAATGTACTGTAAACTTAGTTTTTTTGGTACGAAAAACTGTAAATCACGATTTATCAGCGCAGATATGAATTAGCACTATTCGTTGGTTCTAATGTAGCGCTGCACATGAATTCGCGCTCCAAAGACAGCACGGAAAGCGCAAAAATAAAACTACCACTAAAATAGTACGTTCACATTAGTTCGCTAATTGCATATCGATGTGAATGGATACATATTATGAAACTAATAATTGTTATGACCCACAAGTTGGATCAAGATATGTTTTAAAGTTTAACCGTTCCCATTAATTCCATTGTTCTCTCATCGTCTTCTATAACTGACGAGGAGTTTTACCCATAATACCGTCTGTCTGCATTATTTTCGCACAATTACAAATGTAATGAACTTGTTGAGCAGTGGGCGGGCTTGGCAACCTATAACGAAAGTTTGATAACATGTCTGAAATCTAAGAATATTTTTTACAACTATATATCACTTTCATATTTGTTTTAAGATGGTTTTCTATACGTTGTGGTATATTATCAGTGTAAGTATTATCTACCTAGTTCTTTTCTAACCATTTGTGCTTAGATGTAAGGTATAAGAATGTATAAAACATGCCACAAATATTTTGGGATAAACGTATACAGTTATCACTGTCTATGCTCGTATTTAAACGAAGCACTTAAGAAGTACTTAATAAAGCCACTTAAAAATCTCTCCATGAGAAATGGCTGTGGTTATCCCAGTGGTACTGTTATATATCTTTGTTTACGTGCCCCAACACACTATATCCCTTATCTAAATGACTAAACCCTAAAGAAAGTCTGCGAGCCCCCGAGAAGTGGCGGGAGCAGCGCATCAATCACTGATAACGCATCATCTCACTTTTCTATTGCATGCACTTGTCACTTGTTTTTGATCCTTTAATTCTGTTTTTAAATTTTGTTCCGTTAAGAATTTTGGTCTTGAACTGACAAAAAATATGACAGTGACGTATGTATTTTGCTGGCACGTAATGCAGTTCAGTGGAGACGTCATCCCAAGTATGTCACTCTCGCTGTGAATCAGTACTTCTTGGAACACTTGACCGAATAATTGTTCATAATCCAGTATTATTTCTCCAAAAGATAACATTAAGGTTATGACATGTGTTAGAGTTGATGCTTTGATAAGTACCGCACTCACAAACCACTTTTGTATTTCTATGGACGATTAAGAGAAAGTGGGAAATACATAATCCGTACTTTGCTCAACAGAATATTACTACACTTATTCTGATGACGTTATCATAGATACTTGCATAGTCATAAGGCTGAATCCTCTGAACAAGCAATAAAGAAAAGACAATTCTCGTTCGTCATGTGTTGTGTGTTGATCGCCAAATCCATTATTTAATCTAGAATTCAGACAGGTTTATTTCTTTACAATATGGTGACTATTTTCTATCTGTACAAAGCTTGTGTCGGCATTATGGAATGAAATCTAATGTGACAGACCATATGACATAACCAGTGTAAATAACTCTGTGTCATTATCTGTATTGTCTTAATGGATATAAACAATATAAACGATATCTCATCTACTAAAACATTACATAGCTAACACCAATTTAATATTATATTCACAAAGTATTTTAAACTACACCACACGTCCTTCAACAATTCAGCGAGAACACTCAATATGGCCTAACCGATACTAAATCTCGAAGACTAAACTCCATCTTTCATAAGAATTCTAATTATCTATTGCTATTTTAATAATCACGTGTACTATTACATTATTAATAGTACGAAGTGAAAGTTTGGAAAAAAGAACTATGCTCAAGATATTATGAATGATTCGTAGATGGGTTTACAAAATACATATAAGATATAAATTAGTTTTGAGTTAGGACTACGCGAGCGGTACTATAGGTCAACGGCATTTATACTCGGAAGAAATTACGATCGACAGGAAATAGAGGATCCTTATACTTTTGATCCACTTTTATCGTTAACAAACACATTTCAATGTTCAAGTTGATATCAAACATAACTAGGTAAAAATTTTGAAACCAATATTTCACTCTCGCAACACCCACTTCCTGTTGTTTTAGAATGGTGAAAGGTCGCAAAGTGACAAGACATTAAAAAATGATGATGTCATAATGATGTTATGTGATAACGTTTGAGTTAAACATGTAAAGAGGTCTTCTAGTGGTAACCATCCCTTTTAAAATGGATTTCCATATCTGATACACAGCGTCCTCAATCCTCAATCCTTACAGAAACATAAAGGCTCTGGCATAAAGTTGCATTACTATTTAAAATATATAGCAGATACATGTATATTGCTGCAATGCATAAATCATATATATGTTAAATATATATGGAACAAGGAAGTAATTCCAACCGTGTGGACAAAAAAATGTCAAATTTACGCGGCGATCTGCCCTTTATCAAGACACACAAAACGAATACCGATAGTCAGGTTTGTTCTGTTTGATAGACCAGCGGTGATTGTTGATTCTGACGTTGAGTGGACCACCGGTTTCCCCAACGTATTGCATTGTGCATTTCCTACAAGAGAGGAGGAGGAAGATGACATTGCTGGATTTGCACGTGAGGTTCTATCGGATGTTGTATGCTTTGTTGTTGATAGCACATTCAAATGTGTCTGTGGATGCTGTGTAAGGACACATTTTTACATTTTTTGGTCTGCGGTAGGCTAGTAGCGGTTGCTCTGGGAAAATACGCCTAAGGCCACACGGTTGGATTTTTTTGTCCACACGGTTGGAATTACTTCCTTGTCCCATATTTACCACTTGAAGTAATTTGTATCCTACAGACTTACGTTTGATAGGATCCCATGTCATCTGTATCACCAAATAAGCACACTCCCTGATCCCCATTTAGGTCATCTGACCTATTGTCATCATGTATCGTCCGTCGTCGTGCACCGTCCGCCTTGTGCCGTCCACACCGTAAACTTTTCATTTAAACGACTTCTTCTCAATAACCGGAAAGGCCCAGTGTACTGATATTTGACCTGTGACATGCTGGGATGAAGGGCTACTAAGTTTGTTCAAATGAATGACTTTGACCTTCATTTAAGGTCACAGGGGTGAAATAGGCTAAAACCTTCTTGTGAATAACTAAGAGGCCTTGAGACCTGAAATTGGGCCTCTGACATGCTGTGGTGGAAAAGTGTGTTTAAATGAATGACCTTGATCATAGGGGTCATATAGGCAAAAACATTTTTATACGACCTCTTGTGAATACATAGCTAAGGGGCCTAGAGACATGATATTTATTCTGTGACATGTTAGGATGGAGAGCCTGCTCAAATGAATGACCTTGACCGCCATTCAGGGCCACGGGGGTCAAATAAAATAAAATTTATTAAACGACTTTTTGTGAATAACTAAAAAGTCTAGAGACCCGATATTGTGCCTGTGACATGCTTGCATGAAGGGCTACTACGTTTGTTCAAATGAATGACCCTCATGACCACAAGTTTACATAATCTTCAAACAACTTCTTGTGAATTCCTAATAGGCTTAGAGACCATATATTTGGCATGTTGCAAGCTGGGAAGGAGGGGGGGGGGCTACCAAATTTGTTCAAATGAATGACAGACATTCATTCCAGATCAAAAGGGTTGAATAGGCTTACAATTTTATACGTCTTCTTTTGAATAACTAAGGGGCCTAGAGATCTGGTATCCGGTCCGTGACAAGGTGGTATAGAGAGCTAACAATTTTGTTCAAATGAATGACCTTGACCGCCATTCAAAATCACAGGGGTCAAATAATCTAAAATCATTTAGCAAACTCTTGTCTATAGCTAAGAGACCTAGAGACCTGATTTTGGAATTGTAGCATGTTGGAATGAAGGGACATTGTTTTTTTTTTTTTTTTTTTTTTTTTTTTTTTTTTTAAACGAATGATCTTTACCTTTATTTAAGGTCTAATTCATCAAACTTGAACTTCTTCTATCAAAAAAGTTATATTATATTGCCTTAATTGTATGCCACTACTATATTCTTTGAAGTGTTGTATTGTGCTAACAGTCCGATGGGACACATGTTTAACAAGAACAAAGGTAATATAAAAGTTTGAAAACAACAAGGGTCATTTTTACAGGCCTTATGATGTAATATTGTTTTTAGAATTAACTTGCATTGATAATAGATTGTTTTGGATTAATGAATCATGAATTATCTGGCATTAAATGAAAATTTAGCGTTGGAATGCATGGTTTTAACACATAATGATACCGGCAATAAACAAATATTGTCAAATCCAGTGACATCATCTCACTACATTCACTTGTAACTTAAAATGATATCACATAATTCCAGTGACGATTCCATAATCCTTGTCCTTCATACACACCGACCTCTTATATAGCTAATTCACTGCTTGAATGGAAGGTAAAGAACTATTTGAGCAAGAGATTAAGGGAGTAGTCATAATTTGCTGTTATACTGCGGAATGTAGCAGCAATATTGCGCAACATCCCTTTGGTTTTTCTGTGTAGGATATTTCTAGTATAATGAGTATGATAAGCTGTGCTATTTCTACAAAATTTGGGAAATATCTTGTCCAATCCATCTTCATATCCCATATGATATGTCCTTTTTCTTCGTTTGAAGTCACATATCGCCCGTTTAAGAGTTAATATCACTAAAGAGCAGAGTTACTTGTATGCGAGTTGTTTCCCCTTTTGGATCCTTGTATGGTTAAGAAGACTGCTTATGCCTTTTAGTGAGTCTCAGTTTCACATTGAAATCATGTCCGTTCAATAGCATTACATCTCAGTCAAGGTATTTTGTTAGTGCAGATATAGATATTTGTCTTTGTTTAGTCTTTGTTTGTACGCGCCCACATTTCTCCAATGCCGGAAGTATGGAAACCCTACTCTTCCGGTATCATTGTTTCCTTTTATGTCTCACAGCTCCAATATGTATACTTTGCACACATACAACAGTAAAATGCAGACTATTTTCGTTCTTGTCCTAGCCTCGAGTCCAACAATGGCATCAATCTGCACTTACTCCAGTAATGTTTGAATTCGTTGTATATCAAAGCCTTCATATTACTACATTTTCATAGAATTAAATTAATTCCCTTACAGTACAACATGAAATATTCTTCGAAGTTTTCATGGTTCTAATGGGACTAATTCACATACCAAGTGATTTCTGATAACGTTCGTAAGGAATTGTTGTTTCTATTGTGATGGAATGATTGGTGACGAGTATGCTTGGAATGTTTGTTTGAGACCAAAGCATGCCTGGATTGCCTGCTTGGTAGGAGCATGACTGGATTGTCTATTTGGGAGCATGCCTGGATTGTCTGTTTGGGAGCATACCTGGATTGTCTATTTGGGAGCATGCCTGGATCGTCTGTTTGAGAGCATGCCTGGATTGTCTGATTGGGAGCATGCCTGGATTATCTGTTTGGGAGCATGCCTGGATTGTCAGTTTGAGAGCATGCCTGGATTGTCTGATTGAGAGAAGCATTGGTTGTATGTTTTGGAGCATGCCTAGATTGTTTGTTTGAGAGGGACATGCCTAGATTGTCTGTTTGAGAGCATGTACGGATTGTCTGTTTTAGAAGAGCATGCCTGGATTGTCTGTTTTAGAAGAGCATGCCTGGATTGTCTGTTTGGGAGCATAGCATGCCTGGATTGTCTGTTTGGGAGCATGCCTGTATTGTCTGTTTAAGGAGCATGCCTGGATTGTCTGTTTGGTAGGAGCATGCCTGGATTATCTGTTTGGGAGCATGCCTGTATTGTCTGTTTGATTAGTATGCCTGGATTGTATGTTTGGGAGCATGTCTGGGTTATCTGTTTGAGAGCATGCCCGGATTGTGTGTTTTGGAGCACGTCTGAATTTTCAGTTTGGCGCCATGCCTGGATTGTCTGTTTGGCGCCATGCCTGGATTGTCTGTTTGGGAGCATGCCTGTATTGTCTGTTTGGGAGGAGCATGCCTGGATTGTCTGTTTGAAAGCATGCCTGGATTGTCTGTTTGGGAGCATGCCTGAATTTTCAGTTTTGGAGCATGCCTGGATTGTCTGTTAGTGTGCAGGCCTGGATTGTCTGTTTGGGAGTTGCATGCCTCGATTTTGTGTTTGAGAGGAACATGCCTGGATTGTTTGTTTGGGAGCATGCCTGGATTGTCTGTTTGGGAGCATGCCTGTATTGTCTGTTTGGGAACATATCTGGATTATCTGTTTGAGAGCATGCCTTGATTGTCTATTTGGGAGGGGCATGCCTGGATTGCCTGTTTGGGAGCATGCCTGGATTGTCTGCTTGAGAGCATGTCTGGATTGTCTGTTTGGGAGCATGCCTGGATTGTCTGTTTGAGAGCATATCTGGATTATCTGTTTGGGAGCATGCCTGGATTGTCTGTTTTGGAGGGGCATGCCTTGATTGTCTGTTTGGAGGAGCATGGATTGTTTGTTTGGGAGCATGTCTGGATTATGTGTATGGGAGCATGCCTGGATTGTATGTTTGGGAGTATGTCTGGAATGTCTGTTTGGGAGTATGCATGGATTGTCTGTTTTAGAATTGCATGCCTGGATTGTCTTTTTGGAGCACGCCTGAATTTTCAGTTTGGGGCCATGCCTGGATTGTCTGCTTGGGAGGAGCATGCCTGGATTGTCTGTTTGAATGCATGCCTGGATTGTCTGTTTGGGAGCATGCCTGGATTGTCTGTTAGTGTGCATGCCTGGATTGTCTGTTTGGGAGTTGCATGCCTGGATTTTGTGTTTGAGATGAACATGCCTGGATTGTTTGTTTGGGAGCATGCATGGATTGTTTGTTTGGGAGCATGCCTGGATTGTCTGTTTGGGAACATATCTGGATTATCTGTTTGAGAGCATGCCTTGATTAACTGTTTGGTAGGAGCATGCCTGGATTGTCTGTATGGGAGCATGACTGGATTTTCTGTTTAAGAGCATGTCTGGATTGTCTGTTTGGGAGCATGCCTGTATTGTCTGTTTGAGAGCATATCAGGATTGTTTGTGTGGGAGCATGCCTGGATTGTTTGTTTGAGAGAATAGCATGCCTGGATTGACTGTATGGGAGCATGACTGGATTTTCTGTTTGAGAGCATGTCTGGATTGTCCGTTCAGGAGCATGCCTGGATTGTTTGTTTGAGAGCATGTCTGGATTGTCTGTTTGGGAGCATGCCTGGATTGTTTGTTTGAGAGCATGCCTGGATTTTCTGTTTGGCAGAAGCGTGGGTTGTCTTGAGAGCTTGTTTGTTTGAGAGTATGCCTAGATGGTCTGTTTGAAAGCATGTCTGGATTGTCTGTTTGAGATGAGCATGACTGGTTTGTCTGTTTGAGAGAAGCATACCTGGAATGTCTGTTTAGGAGCATGCCTGCATTGTGTGTTTAGGAGGAGCATGCTTGGATTGTGTGTTTAGGAGGAGCATGGGTTGTCTGTTTGGGAGGAGCATGCCTGGATTGTCTGTTTGAGAGGAGCATGCCTGGATTGTCTGTTTGGGAGGAGCATGCCTGGATTGTCTGTTTGAGAGGAGCATGCCTGGATTGTCTGTTTGAGAGCATGCCTGTATTGTCTGTTTGAGTAGCATGCCTGGATTGTATGTTTGAGTAGTATGACTGGATTGTCTGTTTTGGAGCATGCCTGGATTGTCTGTTTGAGAGCTTGCCTGTATTGTCTGTTTGAGTAGCATGCCTGTATTGTCTGTTTGAGTACTATGCCTGGATTGTGTGTTTGGGAGCATGTCTGGGTTATCTGTTTGAGAGCATGTCTGGATCGTCTATTCAGGAGCATGCCTGGATTGTTTGTTTGAGAGCATAGCATGCCTGGATTGACTCTTTGGTAAGAGCATGCCTGGATTGTCTGTATGGGAGCATGACTGGATTTTCTGTTTGAGATGAGCATGACTGGTTTGTCTGTTTGAGAGAAGCATACCTGGAATGTCTGTTTTGGAGCATGCCTGCATTGTGTGTTTAGGAGGAGCATGCCTGGATTCTGTGTTTAGAAGGAGCATGCCTGTTTGGGAGGAGCATGGGTTGTCTGTTTGGGAGCATGCCTGGATTGTCTGTTTGAGAGCATGCCTGGATTGTCTGTTTGAGAGCATGCCTGTATTGTCTGTTTGAGTAGCATGCCTGTATTGTCTGTTTGAGTACTATGCCTGGATTGTCTGTTTGGGAGCATGTCTGGGTTATCTGTTCGAGAGCATGTCTGGAACGTCTATTCAGGAGCATGCCTGGATTCATGTCTGGGTTGTCTGTGTGGGAGCATGCCTGTACTGTTTGTTTGAGAGCATAGCATGCCTGGATTGACTGTTTGGTAGGAGCATGCCTGGATTGTCTGCATAGGAGCATGACTGAATTTTCTGTTTGAGAGCATGTCTGGATTGTCTGTTCAGGAACATGCCGGGATTGTTTGTTTGAGAGCATATATAGATTGTCTGTGTTGGAGCATGCCTGGATTGCTTGTTTGAGACCATAGCATGCCTGTATTGACTGTATGGGAGCATGACTGGATTTTCTGTTTGAGAGCATATCTGGATTGTCTGTTCAGGAGCATACCTGGATTGTTTGTTTGAGAGCATGCCTGGGTTGTCTGTTTGGCAGAAGCGTGGGTTGTCTGTTTTGGAGCATGCCTAGATGGTCTGTTTGAGAGCATTTCTGGATTGTCTGTTTGAGATGAGCATGACTGGTTTGTCTGTTTTGGAGCATGCCTGCATTGTGTGTTTAGGAGGAGCATGCCTGGATTGTGTGTTTAGGAGGAGCATGCCTGGATTTTGTGTTTAGGAGGAGCATGCCTGTTTGGGAGGAGCATGGGTTGTCTATTTAGCAACATTCCTGGATTGTCTGTTTAAGAGGAGCATGCCTGGATTGTCTGTTTGAGAGGAGCATGCCTGGATTGTCTGCTTGAGAGGAGCATGCCTGGATTGTCTGTTGGAGAGCATGCCTGTATTGTCTGTTTGAGAAGCATGCCTGGATTGTTTGTTTGAGTAGTATGCCTGGATTGTCTGTTTGGGAGCATGCCTGGATTGTCTGTTTGGGAGCATGCCTGGATTGTCTGTTTATGTAGCATGCCTGTATTGTCTGTTTTAGTAGTATGCCTGGATTGTCTGTTTGGGAGCATGTCTGGGTTATCTGTTTGAGAGCATGTCTGGATTGTCTGTGTGGGAGCATGCCTGGATTGTTTGTTTAGGAAGGAGCATGCCTGGATTGTGTGTTTAGGAGGAGCATGCCTGGATTTTGTGTTTAGGAGGAGCATGCCTGTTTGGGAGGAGCATGGGTTGTCTATTTAGCAACATTCCTGGATTGTCTGTTTAAGAGGAGCATGCCTGGATTGTCTGTTTGAGAGGAGCATGCCTGGATTGTCTGCTTGAGAGGAGCATGCCTGGATTGTCTGTTGGAGAGCATGCCTGTATTGTCTGTTTGAGAAGCATGCCTGGATTGTTTGTTTGAGTAGTATGCCTGGATTGTCTGTTTGGGAGCATGCCTGGATTGTCTGTTTATGTAGCATGCCTGTATTGTCTGTTTATGTAGCATGCCTGTATTGTCTGTTTTAGTAGTATGCCTGGATTGTCTGTTTGGGAGCATGTCTGGGTTATCTGTTTGAGAGCATGTCTGGATTGTCTGTGTGGGAGCATGCCTGGATTGTTTGTTTGAAAGCATAACATGCCTGGGTTGACTGTTTGGTAGGAGCATGCCTTGATTGTCTGCATAGGAGCATGACTGGATTTTCTGTTTGAGAGTATGGCTGGATTGTCTGTTCAGGAACATGCCTGGATTGTTTGTTTGAGAGCATATCTGGATTGTCTGTGTGGGAGCATGCCTGGATTGTTTGTTTGAGGGCATAGCATGCCTAAATTGACTGTATGGGAGCATGACTGGAATTTCTGTTTGAGAGCATGTCTGGATTGTCTGTTTGGGAGCATGCCTGAATTGTCTGTTTGGCAGAAACGTGGGTTGTCTGTTTTGGAGCATGCCTAGATGGTCTGTTTGAGAGCATGTCTTGATTGTCTGTTTGGGAGGAGCATGCCTGGATTGTCTGTTTGGTATCATGCCTGGATTGTCTGTTTGAGAGCATGCCTGGATTGTCTGTTTGGCAGAAGCGTGGGTTGTCTGTTTTGGAGCATGCCTAGATGGTCTGTTTTAGAGCATGTCTGAATTGTCTGTTTGAGAGGAGCATGCCTGGATAATCTGTTTGGGAGCATGCCTGGATTTTCTGTTTGAGAGTATGTCTTGATCGTCAGTTCAGGAGCATGCCTGGATTGTCTTTTTGGCAGAAGCGTGGGTTGTCTGTTTTGGAGCATGCCTAGATGGTGTGTTTTAGAGCGTGTCTGAATTGTCTGTTTGAGATGAGCATGCCTGGATTGTCTGTTTGGGAGCATAGCATGCCTGGATTGTCTGTTTGGTAGGAGCATGCCTGGATTTTTTGTTTGAGAGTATGTCTGGATTGTCTGTTCAGGAACATGCCTGGATTGTCTGTTTGAGAGCATATCTGGATTGTCTGTGTGGGAGCATGCCTGGATTGTTTGTTTGAGGGCATAGCATGCCTAAATTGACTGTATGGGAGCATGACTGGATTTTCTGTTTGAGAGCATGTCTGGATTGTCTGTTTGGGAGCATGCCTGAATTGTCTGTTTGGCAGAAACGTGGGTTGTCTGTTTTGGAGCATGCCTAGATGGTCTGTTTGAGAGCATGTCTTGATTGTCTGTTTGGGAGGAGCATGCCTGGATTGTCTGTTTGGTATCATGCCTGGATTGTCTGTTTGAGAGCATGCCTGGATTGTCTGTTTGGCAGAAGCGTGGGTTGTCTGTTTTGGAGCATGCCTAGATGGTCTGTTTTAGAGCATGTCTGAATTGTCTGTTTGAGAGGAGCATGCCTGGATAATCTGTTTGGGAGCATGCCTGGATTTTCTGTTTGAGAGTATGTCTTGATCGTCAGTTCAGGAGCATGCCTGGATTGTCTTTTTGGCAGAAGCGTGGGTTGTCTGTTTTGGAGCATGCCTAGATGGTGTGTTTTAGAGCGTGTCTGAATTGTCTGTTTGAGATGAGCATGCCTGGATTGTCTGTTTGGGAGCATAGCATGCCTGGATTGTCTGTTTGGTAGGAGCATGCCTGGATTATCTGTTTGGGAGCATGCCTGGATTTTCAATTTGGGAGCATGCCTGGATTGTCTGTTAGTGTGCACAACTGGATTGTCTGTTTGGGAGTTGCATGCCTGGATTTTGTGTTTGAGAGGAGCATGCCTGGATTGTTTGTTTGGGAGCATGCCTGGAATATCTGTTTGGGAGCATGCCTGGATTGTCTGTTTGGGAACATATCTGTATTATCTGTTTGGGAGCATGCCTGGATTGTCTGTATGGGAGGGGCATGCCTGGATTGCCTGTTTGGGAGCATGCCTGGATTGTCTGTTTGAGAGCATGTCTGGATTGTCTGTTTTGGATGGGCATTCCTTGATTGTCTGTTTGGGAGGAGCATGGATTATTTGTTTTGGAGCATATCTGGATTATCTGTATTAGAGCATGCCTGGATTGTCTGTATGAGAGGAGCATGCTGGAATGTCTGTTTGGGAGTATGTCTGGAATGTCTGTTTGGGAGTATGCCTGGATTGTTTGTTTGAGAGCATGACTGGATTGTCTGTTTGAGAGCATGCCTGGATTGTTTGTTTGGGAGGAGCATGCCTGGATTGTCTGTTTGGGAGTATGCCTGGATTGTCTGTTTGGGAGGAGCACGCCTGGATTGTCTGTTTGAGAGCACGCCTGGATTGCCTGTTTGAGAGCATGCCTGGATTGTCTGTTTGGGAGTAGCATGCCTGGATTGTCTGTTTGGGAGGAGCATGTCTGGATTGTCTGTTTGGGAGCATGCCTGGATTGTCTGTTTGGGAGGAGCATGCCTGGATTGTCTGTTTGGGAGCATGCCTGGATTGTCTGTTTGAGAGCATGCCTGGATTGTCTGTTTGGGAGGAGCATGCCTGGATTGTCTGTTTGAGAGCATGACTGGATTGTGTGTTTGGGAGGAGCATTCCTGGAATATCTGTTTGGGAGCTTGCCTGGATTATCTGTTTGGGAGGAGTACGCCTGGATTGTCTGTTTGAGAGCACGTCTGGATTGCCTGTTTGGGAGGATTATGCCTGGAATTGTCTGTTTTGGAGGAGCATGGATTGTCTGTTTAGGAACATACCTCTATTGTCTTTTTGAGAGGAACATGCCTGGATTGTCTGCTTTAGAGGAGTATGTCTGGATCGTCTGTTCGGGAGCATTCCTGGATTGTCAGTTTGAAAGCATGCCTTGATTGTAAGTTTGGGAGCACGCCTGAATTTTCAGTTTGGGAGCGTGCCTGGATTGTCTGTTTGGGAACATGCCTGGATTGTCTGTTTGAGAGCATGCCTGGATTGTCAGTTTGGTTGCATGCCTGAATTTTCAGTTTGGGAGCATACCTGGATTGTCTGTAAGTGTGCACGCCTGGATTGTCTGTTTGGGAACATATCTGTATTATCTATTTGGAGCATGCCTGGATTGTCTATTTGGGAAGGGCATGCCTGGATTGCCTGTTTGGGAGCATGCATGGATTGTCTGTTTGAGAGCATGCCTGGATTGCCTGTTTGGGAGCATGCATGGATTGTCTGTTTGAGAGCATGTCTAGATTGTCTGTTTGGGAGCATGCCTGGATTGTCTGTTTTGGAGGGGCATTCCTGGATTGTCTATTTGGGAGGAGCATGGATTGTTTGTTTGGGAGCATATCTGGATTATCTGTATTGGAGCATGCCTGGATTGTCTGTTTGAGAGGAGAATGCCTGGAGTGTCTGTTTGGGAGCATGCCTGGATTGTCTGTTTGAGAGCAAGCTTGGATTGTCTGTTTGGGAGGAGCATGCCTGGATTGTCTGTTTGAGAGCATGCCTGGATTGTGTGTTTGGGAGGAGCATGCCTGGAATATCTGTTTGGGAGCATGCCTGGATTGTCTGTTTGGGAGGAGCACGCCTGGATTGTCTGTTTGGGAGCATGCCTGGATTGTCTGTTTTGGAGGGGCATTCCTGGATTGTCTATTTGGGAGGAGCATGGATTGTTTGTTTGGGAGCATATCTGGATTATCTGTATTGGAGCATGCCTGGATTGTCTGTTTGAGAGGAGCATGCCTGGAGTGTCTGTTTAAGAGCATGCCTGGATTGTCTGTTTGAGAGCAAGCTTGGATTGTCTGTTTGGGAGGAGCATGCCTGGATTGTCTGTTTGAGAGCATGCCTGGATTGTGTGTTTGGGAGGAGCATGCCTGGAATATCTGTTTGGGAGCATGCCTGGATTGTCTGTTTGGGAGGAGCATGCCTGGATTGTCTATTTGAGAGGAACATGCCTAGATTGTCTATTTTAAAGGAGCATGCCTGAATTGTCTGTTTGAGAGCATGCCTGGATTGTGTGTTTGGGAGCACGCCTGAATTTTCAGTTTGGGAGCATGCCTGGATTGTCTGTTAGTGTGCACGCCTGGATTGTCTGTTTGAGAGCATGCCTGGATTGTCTGTTTGAGAGTATGCCTGGATTGTCTGTTTGGGAGGAGCATGCCTGGATTGTCTGTTTGGGAGGAGCATGCCTGGATTGTCTGTTTGGGAGGAGCATGCCTGAATTGTCTGTTTGGGAGCATGCCTGAATTGTCTGTTTGAGTGCATGCCTGGATTGTCTGTTTGGGAGGAGCATGCCTGGAATGTCTGTTTGAGAGTATGCCTGGATTGTCTGTTTGGGAGAAGCATGCCTGGAATGGCTGGTTGGGAGGAGCATGCCTGGATTGTATGTTTGGGAGGAGCATGCCTGGATTGTGTGTTTGGGAGGAGCATACCTGGAATATCTGTTTGGGAGCATGCCTGGATTGTCTGTTTTGGAGGAGCACGCCTGGATTGTCTGTTTGAGAGCACACCTGGATTGCCGGTTTGGGAGGAGCATGCCTGGATTGTCTATTTGAGAGGAACATGCCTAGATTGTCTGTTTTAAAGGAGCATGCCTGAATTGTCTGTTTGAGAGCATGCCTGGATTGTGTGTTTGGGAGCACGCCTGAATTTTCAGTTTGGGAGCATGCCTGGATTGTCTGTTAGTGTGCACGCCTGGATTGTCTGTTTGATAGCATGCCTGGATTGTCTGTTTGAGAGTATGGCTGGATTGTCTGTTTGGGAGGAGCATGCCTGGATTGTCTGTTTGGGAGGAGCATGCCTGGATTGTCTGTTTGGGAGGAGCATGCCTGGAATGTCTGTTTGGGAGCATGCCTGAATTGTCTGTTTGAGTGCATGCCTGGATTGTCTGTTTGGGAGGAGCATGCCTGGAATGTCTGTTTGAGAGTATGCCTGGATTGTCTGTTTGGGAGAAGCATGCCTGGAATGGCTGGTTGGGAGGAGCATGCCTGGATTGTCTGTTTGGGAGGAGCATGCCTGAATTGTCTGTTTTTCGAGGAGCATGGATTGTCTGTTTAGGAACATGCCTGGATTGTCTGTTTGAGAGGAGCATGCCTGGATTGTCTGTTTTAGAAGAGCATGCCAGGATTGTCTGTTTGAGAGCATGCCTGGATTGTATGTTTGAGAGCATGCCTGGATTGTTTGTTTGAGAGGAGCATGACTGGATTGTCCGTTTGAGAGAAGCATGCCTGGAATGTCTGTTTAGGAGCATGCCTGCATTGTGTGTTTAGGAGGAGCATGGGTTGTCTGTTTAGGAACATTCCTGGATTTTCTGTTTGAGAAGAGCATATCTGGATTGTCTGTTTGAGAGGATCATGTCTGGATTGTCTGTTTTGGAGGAGCAAGCCTGGATTGTCTGTTTGAGAGGTGCATGCCTGGATTGTCTGTTTGAGAGGAGCATGCCTGGATTGTCTGTTTGCTATTTGTCTTTTTTGTTTATTTGTATGGTGAGCTTGAAGTCGCCATTTGAAATCTGTCAGCATATCATATACACTAGAAGGTCTATGCGTGTAGATCTACCATTTCACCTAGATGTAAATGTCCCACACTTTAGAGACATACTCTCTAGAGTCAGACTAGTGATGTATATGCCAGGAACATAACCTATTGCTAATGAATCATGGATATTTAAACAACGAAAATGACTTTATAAATTATTCAATGCAGTATCATATCAGATAACCACGACTATTTTAACACACGAAACGGTTTTAAATGTAAATCAAACCTTTTCATGTTAACAAGTACGTAAAAATAAAATAATAAAAGAAGTACGAATTCAACGATTTATGTGACATTAATATAAGACGAGGTGGCAGAGTGGTTAAGGCGATGGACTGCTAATCCATCGGGGTCTGCCCGCGTGGGTTCGAATCCAATCCTTGTCGTAGTTCTCATTTTGACGTCGAAGGAGTCCATAAAACGATAAATGTTTTCCATCCATCTCCATGGTACTTCTAATTTACTTTGGCGTCTGGAATCGACATTTAAGATATTTCTTTTGAATTGAGTTGTTAGGACAGATTCGAATAGAGGTGTATGGCTGGAAACATTGTTCTTGAAATCATTAATGAGAAAGTTTTTTTTTATATATATATATTAGGAGAAACCTTACTCATATGCCATGGGAAATGTAATAATTCATGTTAGCAGACGATGCTGAAACTTTTACATTGAAAACCGCTACCTGTAAAAAAAACAAAAATGAATCCTTAAAAATCTATCAACCTTATTTATTTATTTCAGAGAACGTTTCTCTTGAAACAAATAAAAACGGTTTCGTTGGATCTTTAGAGACCCGATCGCTTGAATTGTTTGCTAAACTTATAAAGATGAATTCGAAAAGAGAAAAAAACTACTGTTTTGGTGGACGTTCAATAGTTTCACTAATTATCTCACAAACGTGAAGTTACAGTTGATTTTATCATGTTTACGTGCACACTGACAAATCTGACATCATGGATTTCATTTGATATTTAAGACGAGTCGGCCTTGAGACAAACTAAGTAAATCTCACCAAACAGTAGATTTGTTGCCGTTTGAATTCCTCGTGAGTTGTTAAGTTGTTCGAACCAACGAACCCCAGTTGTTAGTGCAGTCCATCGTCAGAAAACATTATGTAAAACATAATTGTATTCAATAGTTTATTTACGATATGGATTAGCGGTCCCTCGTCCACTTCGGTCTTACATATCGAAAGGTAGCGATGGTAACATCACAAATAAATCAGTGTTTTTAAATGAAATCACAATGTGGTGCGATATTTCCCATATGGAATTTGCAATACTACTGAAATCCTACGAACAAGGCATAGTATATTATTTCAATGCTTCAATGAATCCATGTATAGTTAAATCAAGTTAAATCAAACTTTCGAAAACGAATGGAATGAGGAGGTATGTACTCCCCGATGTATTAGATTTTCATCATTGCCATGATCGTTTTTATGTCGAAGAAAACACTACGCTTATTTCAAATCAAAATACAACCATATTGTAGCAAAGAAAACAATAAACGAGTGTCATCGTTTCCTAATAGTTAATTGCATTTCTTCATTTCAAAAGTATAGCAATCAATAGTTTCTACAAATGATTCCAGTCCTCAAATCTTTCATAAATATTGTATTAATCTTATATTTCATTGATACACTGTACTTTAATTTAAAACAGAAAATAACGACATAATGCCCAGACCAGGTCAATTGATTATAATCATAAATATGCGATACATTATCCTAGTATCGTTTCGCTGATCATCATAGTGAAGTGTACAAAAAGAGTATGGGATTCGAAACTCTAATTGATTAGCAAAACATCGCCTTGACCACTTGGCCACCTCATCATGCACTTGAAACTTAAAAACAATGATTAATATGAAATTAAAAGAAATTTGTATCAATTAAGAAACATTAAGTGATAATGTCACTGTCATTATGTCAATATCAACACGCAAAACTCAGATTTCGAAATTACAGGACCTTGGCTTCTTAATATTAATTTAAAAGAGAAATAACCATCTGATACGTGATTAAATAGAATCATGATTGGTCGCTGAGGTCGACAATTTCTCAAAGTGCAAGCCAGTGATGACACTACGCCAAACACGTTCTCGGATCTGTGAGACTGGAGTACAGACAGTTAATATGTCATGAACAATCTTCTAATGGGAAAATAAGGGCAACGTTGGAGCTTATTAATAACATTTGTCTTTGAGAGTCAAGAAGTTGAACTTAAGCTCATCCTAGATTAATATGCAGACACTCCGGAGCGAGCAACGACAGATGTGACAAGGGAGGGTTGAAAATATATGTTAGAATGGGACAGACAAATAAAACCACACGGAATAGACATTTTAACAAAACCAGGAATGCGAATTAATTAGCCTTTAGAATTTCATTTGTCATAAGAACATTCTATCATCGGCCAACATTCTGGAAACTAGTTTCAAACTTGATGTTCGCCTTGACAAATGATTGTTTCGGAAGGCTGTGGTATGGCTGTGCTGTGTCTCTTTGTTATAGAGGTAAGTCTTTGCCATTTGAGGGTACTATTTTAATTTTGCTAATTAAATATGCTCCCAAAGACATCATTCTATACAATCTACGAGGACATAGTGTTACAGGTATTATTACAACTGGCATATAAAATTATACCAACCACTTCACTCGTTTTATGCTCAACAGTATCAAAAATGAGCTGATGCTCGAAGAAATGTTTGGAAGAAGCAAGTTTGAAAGGAAGATAAAATTGTATCCTATATTACGTCGCCTCTATTACGATAATACAATAGGAACAGCAGTATTGATAATTCGCTAGAGGCCAGTCTAGACAAGTGAAGCCGACTTTGATTGGAAATTGTCTTGCAGAAATAACACGGATACCTAATCAAGTAATATCTTCTCACACATCACACACCAACTGCTAAATAACTGATAGTACCTAATAAGCAGTTAAACGGCATGTTATTAGTTTTATATGAAAAAGTTCCAAATAAGTAAAGGAGAGACGGGCTTTTTGAATTTTTGAAAATGTTATATTGATAGCTTAGATAATTCAGGAAGGTAATCCCCTGGGTGTGATTTTTTGTGTAAGTGAAATGTATGCGTGTTTTGGAAAGCTGTGCTATGGTCTTTTTTTAAAAACAAAATCCTAGTTTGGATTATGAGCTTGTTTGGTGCCGGAAAATGTTATTTTGATTAAGAGTCTAAATGTCGAGGGCGAAATGGCAGAGTAGAGAGGTTTCGACATATTGCCACTAGCCTGTCATATCTCGGTTTCCAGTTGGAATAACACGTGCGTGTTCAAGTAGTTGTAGCTGATTTAGCAGTTTGGAAACTAAATTGTTGGGGAATGCTGTAGCCATCTTTTGTAAGGTTGTATCCCATATTTATGATTAAATGAATTGACGTATTTGTCTGAGTATCATATCGCTGTTTATTTTCTTGGTAAAAGTACATTGTATTAGTGAAATAACATCTCTTTAGATCTAATTACATATCTATATAATGGCTTAGGAAGTCAGGAACGAATAGTTTAAACCATTTTCAAGAAAAGGCTTTTAATCAAACAAGTTTCCTTCTCCGCTTTTATCGCTGATTTCATATGGACGAGATTGGCGAGTGGTTAAGGCGATGGATTGCTATTCCATTGGGGATAGCGTGGATCCGAATGCTTCGTTTGGCTGTTTGGTTTGTACTAGTATCATATCATTTGACAGCAATGGAACAGAGATTGCTTTATTTTGCTGAGCACTTGAGTGTCATCATAATGACAGTGGGATGACTGGTTTGATAAACTTTGAAAAATGACCATACAATGTAAAACAACTACAAATATGAAAATCTGTGCATTTAGAAGTCGATGTAATATCAGAAAAAAATAAAATCCGTAATTTTTCATTTTTTCCTTACTTTATATATATAATTCTTGTTTACAATCAACTTAAAAAATAATGGTAATATCTATCTGACCGTTCACAAGATATTATCTCACAATTGCCCTGCAGGTAGGCGTGAGAATTGCATCTGCTGCCCCTATTGCATGATAACTCTAAATCTCAATTATCAGATCTCAATTCTAAGATAAAAGATAAAATATATTGGATTTCTGTCTCAATTTTCTAAAGCTACTAGATAAAGGTTCCATATCTAGTAGCCTTTTACGATCATGCAATGGGGCAGTAGGCCCAATTCTAACATTATACTTACAATGTATGTATTGCTTCAGAATCTGTCATAAACTTAATTAGCCTAAACACTTTATAAAAATGAACATAAGATACATAGTTGACAGCCGATTGCTTTCATCGAATATGACCAAATTCATCACTATCACCCACTTCATATGACCATAAGTTGCAAAAATCTTAGCCAGAGCATCACAAAATCCAAATAAACCTCTAAACGTCACTTTAAAGCCATGAAATGGTTGTAAAATTTAAGCATTTTCATCTATGTAACCACAAAATTAGGTCGCCTTTTACTATATCATACAGTGAGGCAGCAGCCACAATTATACTATTCTAACTTTAGTGAAGGTGTTGCGTGATACAATGTCATTTCATTCGCTTTTGTGCCTCAGTTATGTCTGCAAGAACTCGTATTGTGTTGTTATGTCTCCATAGCAGCCTGTATATTGAGATTCAAGATCACCATCATTCGCCACTAGCTTATATAGAGGATCGACCAAATACTGTCATACATTGTTCTTGGCATAGATGTGATACTGTAGACTCAATATTTCACAATACTTATTATTAAAAGGTTTATCTTTAAATTATCAAAGTGTTTTTCCCCGATAAGTTGCATTTGCTCTTGTAGCTAGCTTGCTCGTGTTAACATATTTCTGTCTTTGCCTTTCCTTTCCAACTCCCCTTCTTTCCATCTGTCGTCGTCCCCGGGTGTTTGCTTTTACCACTACTGGATGATCTGAAATTCAATAATTTCTTGACTAACACAAAACTAAAGCTTTTGATCAGAATAATTTCGAAATCCAATGTTTACGTCTTGGTCTACACAGGTTACTTCAAAATGTATGATTTTTTCTGAAACATAGACAAATGCTTTCTTTGAAACTTGAAACACTCGGTTACGTGTAGTTTGCTAAGCAATTAAAACGAATTCAAGAGAGCAACAGAAATTTAATTTACTTAGTATACTTTTGCGCCTTTATATCTCTAATATGATACATATTGGACGAGGTGGCCGAGTGGTTAAGGCGATGGACTGCTAATCCATTGGGGTCTCCCCGCGTGGGTTCGAATCCCATCCTCGTCGTTTATTTTGCTGCATTTGATTGTGGGCCCGAACTTATATCGAATAATTCGACACCAATGGAACTGAGAATGCTTAATTTTCTGAGCATTTGGGTGTCTGGTTTTATGACTTTTGAAAAAAGAAATGTCAGGAAGATATTTGATTAAATAATTTCATCTTGATATATAATTCTGGTTTGGATTACGACTTTGTTTTCAGCCAGTTAATGCTATTTCATAAAGAGTCTAAATATATAGGGCCTAAGTGGCCGAGTAGAGAGGTTTTGACATTTTGCCACTAGCCTGCCATTTCTTGACTTCTATTTGGAATCCCACGAGTAGTAGCAGTTGTAGTTGTCGGTAAATGCCTATTTCGCCAGTTGTTCTGGGTACTCCGATCTTGTTTCTCCTGATGCTGGCTCGTCCTTACATGGCCCTGAATGTTATCAGAACGTAGAAACATATTAAGATATGTACAGAAGGATTTACGATATGACAGGTCAATTGAATATTATCATTTTTTGAAATGTTCACTCTATTGTGGCTGTGCGTTTAAGAATACTGACAACTGTAAAAGCGTCGACGTTGACTGGCTTGAAGATGTTTTAAGTTTGCATAATTGCATGCTATAATATTTAGTTGAAGCTATACCTTAGGAAAGCTTTACTCATTGACTTTCTCTTAACCTTAGTTGATGTTGTAGGAAACTGATTTTGCTTAGAAATTTCTGCAGCCGACTCTATCAGGTAGAGTCAGGAGTCCATAATACCTATTTTCTAATTTATTGGCCTTTTCCGAAAGCTTTAGACACTGTCAGTTGCTTTGGAATTTGTGTATGATATGTGAGAACATTTTACTCAGTAAGGACTTCATTTTGTTTCTACAAGACAATTTTTCTTCAATTCCTTCGACTAAGCTCCATCAGATTCTCGAAACTGCTGCTCCAATTGTATGATCGTAACAGAGAGGATCTATTTTTTATATTAAATTTTCTTTTTTTCATTACACGATTTCTTCCACATGTCTCTTTTGGCACTGCCTCACTTTGGGCGACCATTGATCTTAAAGCGTGTGGGTATTTGATTTTGCCAGATGCATTAATATGACTGTGACATGAGTGGGAATACAGTGCGATGTTAATTCGGAGTATACTGAAATAACATAATAGAAATATTGTTCTGAAATAGCCAAGCATTTCCTCTAAAACAAAACTGCACACCATGGTAATACCAAAGCTTCCAAAACGCACATACATGTCACTCACACAACACATCGTATTAAGGGAATTCGGTTCTTAAATGGTCTAAGCTGTTAATGGGACGTTTATAATAATCAGCAAACACATCTGTCCATTCATTATTTGATCTTATCTCGTAAAATTAATAACATGCTGTCCGACTGGGTACATTGTCTTTTCCTTCGATTTTGTGTCTCATTATTGTTTGCAAGAACTCGTATTGTATTGTTATGTCTGCATGGCAACCTGTATTTTGAGATTCAAGACCACCGTCATTCTCCACTAGTTTTTAATAGATGGGCGACGAAATCATGTCATAGTTTGTTATTGGCATAGATGTGATACTGTAGACTCAATATTTCACAATACTTATTATTAAAAGGTTTATCTTTAAATTATCAAAGTGTTTTTCCCCGATAAGTTGCATTTGCTCTTGTAGCTAGCTTGCTCGTGTTAACATATTTCTGTCTTTGCCTTTCCTTTCCAACTCCCCTTCTTTCCATCTGTCGTCGTCCCCGGGTGTTTGCTTTTACCACTACTGGATGATCTGAAATTCAATAATTTCTTGACTAACACAAAACTAAAGCTTTTGATCAGAATAATTTCGAAATCCAATGTTTACGTCTTGGTCTACACAGGTTACTTCAAAATGTATGATTTTTTCTGACACATAGACAAATGCTTTCTTTGAAACTTGAAACACTCGGTTACGTGTAGTTTGCTAAGCAATTAAAACGAATTCAAGAGAGCAACAGAAATTTAATTTACTTAGTATACTTTTGCGCCTTTATATCTCTAATATGATACATATTGGACGAGGTGGCCGAGTGGTTAAGGCGATGGACTGCTAATCCATTGGGGTCTCCCCGCGTGGGTTCGAATCCCATCCTCGTCGTTTATTTTGCTGCATTTGATTGTGGGCCCGAACTTATATCGAATAATTCGACACCAATGGAACTGAGAATGCTTAATTTTCTGAGCATTTGGGTGTCTGGTTTTATGACTTTTGAAAAAAGAAATGTCAGGAAGATATTTGATTAAATAATTTCATCTTGATATATATAATTCTGGTTTAGATTACGACTTTGTTTTCAGCCAGTTAATGCTATCTCATAAAGAGTCTAAATATATAGGGCCTAAGTGGCCGAGTAGAGAGGTTTTGACATTTTGCCACTAGCCTGCCATTTCTTGACTTCTATTTGGAATCCCACCAGTAGTAGCAGTTGTAGTTGTCGGTAAATGCCTATTTCGCCAGTTGTTCTGGGTACTCCGATCTTGTTTCTCCTGATGCTGGCTCGTCCTTACATGGCCCTGAATGTTATCAGAACGTAGAAACATATTAAGATATGTACAGAAGGATTTACGATATGACAGGTCAATTGAATATTATCATTTTTTGAAATGTTCACTCTATTGTGGCTGTGCGTTTAAGAATACTGACAACTGTAAAAGCGTCGACGTTGACTGGCTTGAAGATGTTTTAAGTTTGCATAATTACATGCTATAATATTTAGTTGAAGCTATACCTTAGGAAAGCTTTACTCATTGACTTTCTCTTAACCTTAGTTGATGTTGTAGGAAACTGATTTTGCTTAGAAATTTCTGCAGCCGACTTTTTCAGGTAGAGTCAGGAGTCCATAATACCTATTTTCTAATTTATTGGCCTTTTCCGAAAGCTTTAGACACTGTCAGTTGCTTTGGAATTTGTGTATGATATGTGAGAACATTTTACTCAGTAAGGACTTCATTTTGTTTCTACAAGACAATTTTTTCTTCAATTCCTTCGACTAAGCTCCATCAGATTCTCGAAACTGCTGCTCCAATTGTATGATCGTAACAGAGAGGATCTATTTTTTATATTAAATTTTCTTTTTTTCATTACACGATTTCTTCCACATGTCTCTTTTGTCACTGCCTCACTTTGGGCGACCATTGATCTTAAAGCGTGTGGGTATTTGATTTTGCCAGATGCATTAATATGACTGTGACATGAGTGGGAATACAGTGCGATGTTAATTCGGAGTATACTGAAATAACATAATAGAAATATTGTTCTGAAATAGCCAAGCATTTCCTCTAAAACAAAACTGCACACCATGGTAATACCAAAGCTTCCAAAACGCACATACATGTCACTCACACAACACATCGTATTAAGGGAATTCGGTTCTTAAATGGTCTAAGCTGTTAATGGGACGTTTATAATAATCAGCAAACACATCTGTCCATTCATTATTTGATCTTATCTCGTAAAATTAATAACATGCTGTCCGACTGGGTACAGTGTCTTTTCCTTCGATTTTGTGTCTCATTATTGTTTGCAAGAACTCGTATTGTATTGTTATGTCTGCATGGCAACCTGTATATTGAGATTCAAGACCACCGTCATTCTCCACTAGTTTTTAATAGATGGGCGACGAAATCATGTCATAGTTTGTTATTGGCATAGATGTGGTACTGTAGACTCAATATTTCACAATACTTATTATTAAAAGGTTTATCTTTAAATTATCAAAGTGTTTTTCCCCGATAAGTTGCATTTGCTCTTGTAGCTAGCTTGCTCGTGTTAACATATTTCTGTCTTTGCCTTCCCTTTCCAACTCCCCTTCTTTCCATCTGTCGTCGTCCCCGGGTGTTTGCTTTTACCACTACTGGATGATCTGAAATTCAATAATTTCTTGACTAACACAAAACTAAAGCTTTTGATCAGAATAATTTCGAAATCCAATGTTTACTTCTTGGTCTACACAGGTTACTTCAAAATATATGATTTTTTCTGAATCATAGACAAATGCTGTCTTTGAAACTTGAAACACTCGGTTACGTGTAGTTTGCTAAGCAATTAAAACGAATTCAAGAGAGCAACAGAAATTTAATTTACTTAGTATACTTTTGCGCCTTTATATCTCTAATATGATACATATTGGACGAGGTGGCCGAGTGGTTAAGGCGATGGACTGCTAATCCATTGGGGTCTCCCCGCGTGGGTTCGAATCCCATCCTCGTCGTTTATTTTGCTGCATTTGATTGTGGGCCCGAACTTATATCGAATAATTCGACACCAATGGAACTGAGAATGCTTAATTTTCTGAGCATTTGGGTGTCTGGTTTTATGACTTTTGAAAAAAGAAATGTCAGGAAGATATTTGATTAAATAATTTCATCTTGATATATAATTCTGGTTTGGATTACGACTTTGTTTTCAGCCAGTTAATGCTATCTCATAAAGAGTCTAAATATATAGGGCCTAAGTGGCCGAGTAGAGAGGTTTTGACATTTTGCCACTAGCTTGCCATTTCTTGACTTCTATTTGGAATCCCACCAGTAGTAGCAGTTGTAGTTGTCGGTAAATGCCTATTTCGCCAGTTGTTTCTGGGTACTCCGATCTTGTTTCTCCTGATGCTGGCTCGTCCTTACATGGCCCTGAATGTTATCAGAACGTAGAAACATATTAAGATATGTACAGAAGGATTTACGATATGACAGGTCAATTGAATATTATCATTTTTTGAAATGTTCACTCTATTGTGGCTGTGCGTTTAAGAATACTGACAACTGTAAAAGCGTCGACGTTGACTGGCTTGAAGATGTTTAAAGTTTGCATAATTACATGCTATAATATTTAGTTGAAGCTATACCTTAGGAAAGCTTTACTCATTGACTTTCTCTTAACCTTAGTTGATGTTGTAGGAAACTGATTTTGCTTAGAAATTTCTGCAGCCGACTCTATCAGGTAGAGTCAGGAGTCCATAATACCTATTTTCTAATTTATTGGCCTTTTCCGAAAGCTTTAGACACTGTCAGTTGCTTTGGAATTTGTGTATGATATGTGAGAACATTTTACTCAGTAAGGACTTCATTTTGTTTCTACAAGACAATTTTTTCTTCAATTCCTTCGACTAAGCTCCATCAGATTCTCGAAACTGCTGCTCCAATTGTATGATCGTAACAGAGAGGATCTATTTTTTATATTAAATTTTCTTTTTTTCATTACACGATTTCTTCCACATGTCTCTTTTGGCACTGCCTCACTTTGGGCGACCATTGATCTTAAAGCGTGTGGGTATTTGATTTTGCCAGATGCATTAATATGACTGTGACATGAGTGGGAATACAGTGCGATGTTAATTCGGAGTATACTGAAATAACATAATAGAAATATTGTTCTGAAATAGCCAAGCATTTCCTCTAAAACAAAACTGCACACCATGGTAATACCAAAGCTTCCAAAACGCACATACATGTCACTCACACAACACATCGTATTAAGGGAATTCGGTTCTTAAATGGTCTAAGCTGTTAATGGGACGTTTATAATAATCAGCAAACACATCTGTCCATTCATTATTTGATCTTATCTCGTAAAATTAATAACATGCTGTCCGACTGGGTACATTGTCTTTTCCTTCGATTTTGTGTCTCATTATTGTTTGCAAGAACTCGTATTGTATTGTTATGTCTGCATGGTAACCTGTATTTTGAGATTCAAGACCACCGTCATTCTCCACTAGTTTTTAATAGATGGGCGACGAAATCATGTCATAGTTTGTTATTGGCATAGATGTGATACTGTAGACTCAATATTTCACAATACTTATTATTAAAAGGTTTATCTTTAAATTATCAAAGTGTTTTTCCCCGATAAGTTGCATTTGCTCTTGTAGCTAGCTTGCTCGTGTTAACATATTTCTGTCTTTGCCTTCCCTTTCCAACTCCCCTTCTTTCCATCTGTCGTCGTCCCCGGGTGTTTGCTTTTACCACTACTGGATGATCTGAAATTCAATAATTTCTTGACTAACACAAAACTAAAGCTTTTGATCAGAATAATTTCGAAATCCAATGTTTACTTCTTGGTCTACACAGGTTACTTCAAAATGTATGATTTTTTCTGAAACATAGACAAATGCTTTCTTTGAAACTTGAAACACTCGGTTACGTGTAGTTTGCTAAGCAATTAAAACGAATTCAAGAGAGCAACAGAAATTTAATTTACTTAGTATACTTTTGCGCCTTTATATCTCTAATATGATACATATTGGACGAGGTGCCGAGTGGTTAAGGCGATGGACTGCTAATCCATTGGGGTCTCCCCGCGTGGGTTCGAATCCCATCCTCTTCGTTTATTTTGCTGCATTTGATTGTGGGCCCGAACTTATATCGAATAATTCGACACCAATGGAACTGAGAATGCTTAATTTTCTGAGCATTTGGGTGTCTGGTTTTATGACTTTTGAAAAAAGAAATGTCAGGAAGATATTTGATTAAATAATTTCATCTTGATATATAATTCTGGTTTAGATTACGACTTTGTTTTCAGCCAGTTAATGCTATCTCATAAAGAGTCTAAATATATAGGGCCTAAGTGGCCGAGTAGAGAGGTTTTGACATTTTGCCACTAGCCTGCCATTTCTTGACTTCTAGTTGGAATCCCACCAGTAGTAGCAGTTGTAGTTGTCGGTAAATGCCTATTTCGCCAGTTGTTCTGGGTACTCCGATCTTGTTTCTCCTGGTGCTGGCTCGTCCTTACATGGCCCTGAATGTTATCAGAACGTAGAAACATATTAAGATATGTACAGAAGGATTTACGATATGACAGGTCAATTGAATATTATCATTTTTTGAAATGTTCACTCTATTGTGGCTGTGCGTTTAAGAATACTGACAACTGTAAAAGCGTCGACGTTGACTGGCTTGAAGATGTTTTAAGTTTGCATAATTACATGCTATAATATTTAGTTGAAGCTATACCTTAGGAAAGCTTTACTCATTGACTTTCTCTTAACCTTAGTTGATGTTGTAGGAAACTGATTTTGCTTAGAAATTTCTGCAGCCGACTCTATCAGGTAGAGTCAGGAGTCCATAATACCTATTTTCTAATTTATTGGCCTTTTCCGAAAGCTTTAGACACTGTCAGTTGCTTTGGAATTTGTGTATGATATGTGAGAACATTTTACTCAGTAAGGACTTCATTTTGTTTCTACAAGACAATTTTTTCTTCAATTCCTTCGACTAAGCTCCATCAGATTCTCGAAACTGCTGCTCCAATTGTATGATCGTAACAGAGAGGATCTATTTTTTATATTAAATTTTCTTTTTTTCATTACACGATTTCTTCCACATGTGTCTTTTGTCACTGCCTCACTTTGGGCGACCATTGATCTTAAAGCGTGTGGGTATTTGATTTTGCCAGATGCATTAATATGACTGTGACATGTGTGGGAATACAGTGCGATGTTAATTCGGAGTATACTGAAATAACATAATAGAAATATTATTCTGAAATAGCCAAGCATTTCCTCTAAAACAAAACTGCATACCATGGTAATACCAAAGCTTCCAAAACGCACATACATGTCACTCACACAACACATCGTATTAAGGGAATTCGGTTCTTAAATGGTCTAAGCTGTTAATGGGACGTTTATAATAATCAGCAAACACATCTGTCCATTCATTATTTGATCTTATCTCGTAAAATTAATAGCATGCTGTCCGACTGGGTACATTGTCTTTTCCTTCGATTTTGTGTCTCATTATTTTTTGCAAGAACTCGTATTGTATTGTTATGTCTGCATGGCAACCTGTATTTTGAGATTCAAGACCACCGTCATTCTCCACTAGTTTTTAATAGATGGGCGACGAAATCATGTCATAGTTTGTTATTGGCATAGATGTGATACTGTAGACTCAATATTTCACAATACTTATTATTAAAAGGTTTATCTTTAAATTAATAAAGTGTTTTTCCCCGATAAGTTGCATTTGCTCTTGTAGCTAGCTTGCTCGTGTTAACATATTTCTGTCTTTGCCTTTCCTTTCCAACTCCCCTTCTTTCCATCTGTCGTCGTCCCCGGGTGTTTGCTTTTACCACTACTGGATGATCTGAAATTCAATATTTTCTTGACTAACACAAAACTAAAGCTTTTGATCAGAATAATTTCGAAATCCAATGTTTACTTCTTGGTCTACACAGGTTACTGTTCAAAATATATGATTTTTTCTGAATCATAGACAAATGCTGTCTTTGAAACTTGAAACACTCGGTTACGTGTAGTTTGCTAAGCAATTAAAACGAATTCAAGAGAGCAACAGAAATTTAATTTACTTAGTATACTTTTGCGCCTTTATATCTCTAATATGATACATATTGGACGAGGTGGCCGAGTGGTGTTAAGGCGATGGACTGCTAATCCATTGGGGTCTCCCCGCGTGGGTTCGAATCCCATCCTCGTCGTTTATTTTGCTGCATTTGATTGTGGGCCCGAACTTATATATCGAATAATTCGACACCAATGGAACTGAGAATGCTTAATTTTCTGAGCATTTGGGTGTCTGGTTTTATGACTTTTGAAAAAAGAAATGTCAGGAAGATATTTGATTAAATAATTTCATCTTGATATATAATTCTGGTTTGGATTACGACTTTGTTTTCAGCCAGTTAATGCTATCTCATAAAGAGTCTAAATATATAGGGCCTAAGTGGCCGAGTAGAGAGGTTTTGACATTTTGCCACTAGCCTGCCATTTCTTGACTTCTATTTGGAATCCCACCAGTAGTAGCAGTTGTAGTTGTCGGTAAATGCCTATTTCGCCAGTTGTTCTGGGTACTCCGATCTTGTTTCTCCTGATGCTGGCTCGTCCTTACATGGCCCTGAATGTTATCAGAACGTAGAAACATATTAAGGTATGTACAGAAGGATTTACGATATGACAGGTCAATTGAATATTATCATTTTTTGAAATGTTCACTCTATTGTGGCTGTGCGTTTAAGAATACTGACAACTGTAAAAGCGTCGACGTTGACTGGCTTGAAGATGTTTTAAGTTTGCATAATTACATGCTATAATATTTAGTTGAAGCTATACCTTAGGAAAGCTTTACTCATTGACTTTCTCTTAACCTTAGTTGATGTTGTAGGAAACTGATTTTGCTTAGAAATTTCTGCAGCCGACTCTATCAGGTAGAGTCAGGAGTCCATAATACCTATTTTCTAATTTATTGGCCTTTTCCGAAAGCTTTAGACACTGTCAGTTGCTTTGGAATTTGTGTATGATATGTGAGAACATTTTACTCAATAAGGACTTCATTTTGTTTCTACAAGACAATTTTTTCTTCAATTCCTTCGACTAAGCTCCATCAGATTCTCGAAATGCTGCTGCTCCAATTGTATGATCGTAACAGAGAGGATCTATTTTTTTATATTAAATTTTCTTTTTTTCATTACACGATTTCTTCCACATGTGTCTTTTGTCACTGCCTCACTTTGGGCGACCATTGATCTTAAAGCGTGTGGGTATTTGATTTTGCCAGATGCATTAATATGACTGTGACATGTGTGGGAATACAGTGCGATGTTAATTCGGAGTATACTGAAATAACATAATAGAAATATTATTCTGAAATAGCCAAGCATTTCCTCTAAAACAAAACTGCATACCATGGTAATACCAAAGCTTCCAAAACGCACATACATGTCACTCACACAACACATCGTATTAAGGGAATTCGGTTCTTAAATGGTCTAAGCTGTTAATGGGACGTTTATAATAATCAGCAAACACATCTGTCCATTCATTATTTGATCTTATCTCGTAAAATTAATAAGCATGCTGTCCGACTGGGTACAGTGTCTTTTCCTTCGATTTTGTGTCTCATTATTGTTTGCAAGAACTCGTATTGTATTGTTATGTCTGCATGGCAACCTGTATATTGAGATTCAAGACCACCGTCATTCTCCACTAGTTTTTTAATAGATGGGCGACGAAATCATGTCATAGTTTGTTATTGGCATAGATGTGGTACTGTAGACTCAATATTTCACAATACTTATTATTAAAAGGTTTATCTTTAAATTATCAAAGTGTTTTTTTCCCCGATAAGTTGCATTTGCTCTTGTAGCTAGCTTGCTCGTGTTAACATATTTCTGTCTTTGCCTTTCCTTTCCAACTCCCCTTCTTTCCATCTGTCGTCGTCCCCAGGTGTTTGCTTTTACCACTACTGGATGATCTGAAATTCAATAATTTCTTGACTAACACAAAACTAAAGCTTTTGATCAGAATAATTTCGAAATCCAATGTTTACTTCTTGGTCTACACAGGTTACTTCAAAATGTATGATTTTTTCTGAATCATAGACAAATGCTGTCTTTGAAACTTGAAACACTCGGTTACGTGTAGTTTGCTAAGCAATTAAAACGAATTCAAGAGAGCAACAGAAATTTAATTTACTTAGTATACTTTTGCGCCTTTATATCTCTAATATGATACATATTGGACGAGGTGGCCGAGTGGTTAAGGCGATGGACTGCTAATCCATTGGGGTCTCCCCGCGTGGGTTCGAATCCCATCCTCGTCGTTTATTTTGCTGCATTTGATTGTGGGCCCGAACTTATATCGAATAATTCGACACCAATGGAACTGAGAATGCTTAATTTTCTGAGCATTTGGGTGTCTGGTTTTATGACTTTTGAAAAAAGAAATGTCAGGAAGAAGATATTTGATTAAATAATTTCATCTTGATATATAATTCTGGTTTAGATTACGACTTTGTTTTCAGCCAGTTAATGCTATTTCATAAAGAGTCTAAATATATAGGGCCTAAGTGGCCGAGTAGAGAGGTTTTGACATTTTGCCACTAGCCTGCCATTTCTTGACTTCTATTTGGAATCCCACCAGTAGTAGCAGTTGTAGTTGTCGGTAAATGCCTATTTCGCCAGTTGTTCTGGGTACTCCGATCTTGTTTCTCCTGATGCTGGCTCGTCCTTACATGGCCCTGAATGTTATCAGAACGTAGAAACATATTAAGATATGTACAGAAGGATTTACGATATGACAGGTCAATTGAATATTATCATTTTTTGAAATGTTCACTCTATTGTGGCTGTGCGTTTAAGAATACTGACAACTGTAAAAGCGTCGACGTTGACTGGCTTGAAGATGTTTTAAGTTTGCATAATTACATGCTATAATATTTAGTTGAAGCTATACCTTAGGAAAGCTTTACTCATTGACTTTCTCTTAACCTTAGTTGATGTTGTAGGAAACTGATTTTGCTTAGAAATTTCTGCAGCCGACTTTTTCAGGTAGAGTCAGGAGTCCATAATACCTATTTTCTAATTTATTGGCCTTTTCCGAAAGCTTTAGACACTGTCAGTTGCTTTGGAATTTGTGTATGATATGTGAGAACATTTTACTCAGTAAGGACTTCATTTTGTTTCTACAAGACAATTTTTTTCTTCAATTCCTTCGACTAAGCTCCATCAGATTCTCGAAACTGCTGCTCCAATTGTATGATCGTAACAGAGAGGATCTATTTTTTATATTAAATTTTTCTTTTTTTCATTACACGATTTCTTCCACATGTCTCTTTTGTCACTGCCTCACTTTGGGCGACCATTGATCTTAAAGCGTGTGGGTATTTGATTTTGCCAGATGCATTAATATGACTGTGACATGAGCGGGAATACAGTGCGATGTTAATTCGGAGTATACTGAAATAACATAATAGAAATATTGTTCTGAAATAGCCAAGCATTTCCTCTAAAACAAAACTGCACACCATGGTAATACCAACGCTTCCAAAACGCACATACATGTCACTCACACAACACATCGTATTAAGGGAATTCGGTTCTTAAATGGTCTAAGCTGTTAATGGGACGTTTATAATAATCAGCAAACACATCTGTCCATTCATTATTTGATCTTATCTCGTAAAATTAATAACATGCTGTCCGACTGGGTACATTGTCTTTTCCTTCGATTTTGTGTCTCATTATTGTTTGCAAGAACTCGTATTGTATTGTTATGTCTGCATGGCAACCTGTATTTTGAGATTCAAGACCACCGTCATTCTCCACTAGTTTTTAATAGATGGGCGACGAAATCATGTCATAGTTTGTTATTGGCATAGATGTGATACTGTAGACTCAATATTTCACAATACTTATTATTAAAAGGTTTATCTTTAAATTATCAAAGTGTTTTTTCCCCGATAAGTTGCATTTGCTCTTGTAGCTAGCTTGCTCGTGTTAACATATTTCTGTCTTTGCCTTCCCTTTCCAACTCCCCTTCTTTCCATCTGTCGTCGTCCCCGGGTGTTTGCTTTTACCACTACTGGATGATCTGAAATTCAGTAATTTCTTGACTAACACAAAACTAAAGCTTTTGATCAGAATAATTTCGAAATCCAATGTTTACTTCTTGGTCTACACAGGTTACTTCAAAATGTATGATTTTTTCTGAAACATAGACAAATGCTTTCTTTGAAACTTGAAACACTCGGTTACGTGTAGTTTGCTAAGCAATTAAAACGAATTCAAGAGAGCAACAGAAATTTAATTTACTTAGTATACTTTTGCGCCTTTATATCTCTAATATGATACATATTGGACGAGGTGGCCGAGTGGTTAAGGCGATGGACTGCTAATCCATTGGGGTCTCCCCGCGTGGGTTCGAATCCCATCCTCGTCGTTTATTTTGCTGCATTTGATTGTGGGCCCGAACTTATATCGAATAATTCGACACCAATGGAAACTGAGAATGCTTAATTTTCTGAGCATTTGGGTGTCTGGTTTTATGACTTTTGAAAAAAGAAATGTCAGGAAGATATTTGATTAAATAATTTCATCTTGATATATAATTCTGGTTTAGATTACGACTTTGTTTTCAGCCAGTTAATGCTATTTCATAAAGAGTCTAAATATATAGGGCCTAAGTGGCCGAGTAGAGAGGTTTTGACATTTTGCCACTAGCCTGCCATTTCTTGACTTCTATTTGGAATCCCACCAGTAGTAGCAGTTGTAGTTGTCGGTAAATGCCTATTTCGCCAGTTGTTCTGGGTACTCCGATCTTGTTTCTCCTGATGCTGGCTCGTCCTTACATGGCCCTGAATGTTATCAGAACGTAGAAACATATTAAGATATGTACAGAAGGATTTACGATATGACAGGTCAATTGAATATTATCATTTTTTGAAATGTTCACTCTATTGTGGCTGTGCGTTTAAGAATACTGACAACTGTAAAAGCGTCGACGTTGACTGGCTTGAAGATGTTTTAAGTTTGCATAATTACATGCTATAATATTTAGTTGAAGCTATACCTTAGGAAAGCTTTACTCATTGACTTTCTCTTAACCTTAGTTGATGTTGTAGGAAACTGATTTTGCTTAGAAATTTCTGCAGCCGACTTTATCAGGTAGAGTCAGGAGTCCATAATACCTATTTTCTAATTTATTGGCCTTTTCCGAAAGCTTTAGACACTGTCAGTTGCTTTGGAATTTGTGTATGATATGTGAGAACATTTTACTCAGTAAGGACTTCATTTTGTTTCTACAAGACAATTTTTTCTTCAATTCCTTCGACTAAGCTCCATCAGATTCTCGAAACTGCTGCTCCAATTGTATGATCGTAACAGAGAGGATCTATTTTTTATATTAAATTTTCTTTTTTTCATTACACGATTTCTTCCACATGTGTCTTTTGCACTGCCTCACTTTGGGCGACCATTGATCTTAAAGCGTGTGTGGGTATTTGATTTTGCCAGATGCATTAATATGACTGTGACATGAGTGGGAATACAGTGCGATGTTAATTCGGAGTATACTGAAATAACATAATAGAAATATTGTTCTGAAATAGCCAAGCATTTCCTCTAAAACAAAACTGCACACCATGGTAATACCAACGCTTCCAAAACGCACATACATGTCACTCACACAACACATCGTATTAAGGGAATTCGGTTCTTAAATGGTCTAAGCTGTTAATGGGACGTTTATAATAATCAGCAAACACATCTGTCCATTCATTATTTGATCTTATCTCGTAAAATTAATAACATGCTGTCCGACTGGGTACATTGTCTTTTCCTTCGATTTTGTGTCTCATTATTGTTTGCAAGAACTCGTATTGTATTGTTATGTCTGCATGGCAACCTGTATTTTGAGATTCAAGACCACCGTCATTCTCCACTAGTTTTTAATAGAATGGGCGACGAAATCATGTCATAGTTTGTTATTGGCATAGATGTGATACTGTAGACTCAATATTTCACAATACTTATTATTAAAAGGTTTATCTTTAAATTAATCAAAGTGTTTTTTCCCCGATAAGTTGCATTTGCTCTTGTAGCTAGCTTGCTCGTGTTAACATATTTCTGTCTTTGCCTTTCCTTTCCAACTCCCCTTCTTTCCATCTGTCGTCGTCCCCGGGTGTTTGCTTTTACCACTACTGGATGATCTGAAATTCAATAATTTCTTGACTAACACAAAACTAAAGCTTTTGATCAGAATAATTTCGAAATCCAATGTTTACTTCTTGGTCTACACAGGTTACTTCAAAATGTATGATTTTTTCTGAAACATAGACAAATGCTTTCTTTGAAACTTGAAACACTCGGTTACGTGTAGTTTGCTAAGCAATTAAAACGAATTCAAGAGAGCAACAGAAATTTAATTTACTTAGTATACTTTTGCGCCTTTATATCTCTAATATGATACATATTGGACGAGGTGGCCGAGTGGTTAAGGCGATGGACTGCTAATCCATTGGGGTCTCCCCGCGTGGGTTCGAATCCCATCCTCGTCGTTTATTTTGCTGCATTTGATTGTGGGCCCGAACTTATATCGAATAATTCGACACCAATGGAACTGAGAATGCTTAATTTTCTGAGCATTTGGGTGTCTGGTTTTATGACTTTTGAAAAAAGAAATGTCAGGAAGATATTTGATTAAATAATTTCATCTTGATATATAATTCTGGTTTGGATTACGACTTTGTTTTCAGCCAGTTAATGCTATTTCATAAAGAGTCTAAATATATAGGGCCTAAGTGGCCGAGTAGAGAGGTTTTGACATTTTGCCACTAGCCTGCCATTTCTTGACTTCTATTTGGAATCCCACGAGTAGTAGCAGTTGTAGTTGTCGGTTAAATGCCTATTTCGCCAGTTGTTCTGGGTACTCCGATCTTGTTTCTCCTGATGCTGGCTCGTCCTTACATGGCCCTGAATGTTATCAGAACGTAGAAACATATTAAGATATGTACAGAAGGATTTACGATATGACAGGTCAATTGAATATTATCATTTTTTGAAATGTTCACTCTATTGTGGCTGTGCGTTTAAGAATACTGACAACTGTAAAAGCGTCGACGTTGACTGGCTTGAAGATGTTTTAAGTTTGCATAATTGCATGCTATAATATTTAGTTGAAGCTATACCTTAGGAAAGCTTTACTCATTGACTTTCTCTTAACCTTAGTTGATGTTGTAGGAAACTGATTTTGCTTAGAAATTTCTGCAGCCGACTCTATCAGGTAGAGTCAGGAGTCCATAATACCTATTTTCTAATTTATTGGCCTTTTCCGAAAGCTTTAGACACTGTCAGTTGCTTTGGAATTTGTGTATGATATGTGAGAACATTTTACTCAGTAAGGACTTCATTTTGTTTCTACAAGACAATTTTTTCTTCAATTCCTTCGACTAAGCTCCATCAGATTCTCGAAACTGCTGCTCCAATTGTATGATCGTAACAGAGAGGATCTATTTTTTATATTAAATTTTCTTTTTTTCATTACACGATTTCTTCCACATGTCTCTTTTGGCACTGCCTCACTTTGGGCGACCATTGATCTTAAAGCGTGTGGGTATTTGATTTTGCCAGATGCATTAATATGACTGTGACATGAGTGGGAATACAGTGCGATGTTAATTCGGAGTATACTGAAATAACATAATAGAAATATTGTTCTGAAATAGCCAAGCATTTCCTCTAAAACAAAACTGCACACCATGGTAATACCAAAGCTTCCAAAACGCACATACATGTCACTCACACAACACATCGTATTAAGGGAATTCGGTTCTTAAATGGTCTAAGCTGTTAATGGGACGTTTATAATAATCAGCAAACACATCTGTCCATTCATTATTTGATCTTATCTCGTAAAATTAATAACATGCTGTCCGACTGGGTACATTGTCTTTTCCTTCGATTTTGTGTCTCATTATTGTTTGCAAGAACTCGTATTGTATTGTTATGTCTGCATGGCAACCTGTATTTTGAGATTCAAGACCACCGTCATTCTCCACTAGTTTTTAATAGATGGGCGACGAAATCATGTCATAGTTTGTTATTGGCATAGATGTGATACTGTAGACTCAATATTTCACAATACTTATTGTTAAAAGGTTTATCTTTAAATTATCAAAGTGTTTTTTCCCCGATAAGTTGCATTTGCTCTTGTAGCTAGCTTGCTCGTGTTAACATATTTCTGTCTTTGCCTTCCCTTTCCAACTCCCCTTCTTTCCATCTGTCGTCGTCCCCGGGTGTTTGCTTTTACCACTACTGGATGATCTGAAATTCAATAATTTCTTGACTAACACAAAACTAAAGCTTTTGATCAGAATAATTTCGAAATCCAATGTTTACTTCTTGGTCTACACAGGTTACTTCAAAATGTATGATTTTTTCTGAAACATAGACAAATGCTTTCTTTGAAACTTGAAACACTCGGTTACGTGTAGTTTGCTAAGCAATTAAAACGAATTCAAGAGAGCAACAGAAATTTAATTTACTTAGTATACTTTTGCGCCTTTATATCTCTAATATGATACATATTGGACGAGGTGGCCGAGTGGTTAAGGCGATGGACTGCTAATCCATTGGGGTCTCCCCGCGTGGGTTCGAATCCCATCCTCGTCGTTTATTTTGCTGCATTTGATTGTGGGCCCGAACTTATATCGAATAATTCGACACCAATGGAACTGAGAATGCTTAATTTTCTGAGCATTTGGGTGTCTGGTTTTATGACTTTTGAAAAAAGAAATGTCAGGAAGATATTTGATTAAATAATTTCATCTTGATATATAATTCTGGTTTAGATTACGACTTTGTTTTCAGCCAGTTAAGCTATTTCATAAAGAGTCTAAATATATAGGGCCTAAGTGGCCGAGTAGAGAGGTTTTGACATTTTGCCACTAGCCTGCCATTTCTTGACTTCTATTTGGAATCCCACCAGTAGTAGCAGTTGTAGTTGTCGGTAAATGCCTATTTCGCCAGTTGTTCTGGGTACTCCGATCTTGTTTCTCCTGATGCTGGCTCGTCCTTACATGGCCCTGAATGTTATCAGAACGTAGAAACATATTAAGATATGTACAGAAGGATTTACGATATGACAGGTCAATTGAATATTATCATTTTTTGAAATGTTCACTCTATTGTGGCTGTGCGTTTAAGAATACTGACAACTGTAAAAGCGTCGACGTTGACTGGCTTGAAGATGTTTTAAGTTTGCATAATTACATGCTATAATATTTAGTTGAAGCTATACCTTAGGAAAGCTTTACTCATTGACTTTCTCTTAACCTTAGTTGATGTTGTAGGAAACTGATTTTGCTTAGAAATTTCTGCAGCCGACTTTTTCAGGTAGAGTCAGGAGTCCATAATACCTATTTTCTAATTTATTGGCCTTTTCCGAAAGCTTTAGGACACTGTCAGTTGCTTTGCAATTTGTGTATGATATGTGAGAACATTTTACTCAGTAAGGACTTCATTTTGTTTCTACAAGACAATTTTTTTCTTCAATTCCTTCGACTAAGCTCCATCAGATTCTCGAAACTGCTGCTCCAATTGTATGATCGTAACAGAGAGGATCTATTTTTTATATTAAATTTTTTTTTTTTCATTACACGATTTCTTCCACATGTCTCTTTTGGCACTGCCTCACTTTGGGCGACCATTGATCTTAAAGCGTGTGGGTATTTGATTTTGCCAGATGCATTAATATGACTGTGACATGAGTGGGAATACAGTGCGATGTTAATTCGGAGTATACTGAAATAACATAATAGAAATATTGTTCTGAAATAGCCAAGCATTTCCTCTAAAACAAAACTGCACACCATGGTAATACCAAAGCTTCCAAAACGCACATACATGTCACTCACACAACACATCGTATTAAGGGAATTCGGTTCTTAAATGGTCTAAGCTGTTAATGGGACGTTTATAATAATCAGCAAACACATCTGTCCATTCATTATTTGATCTTATCTCGTAAAATTAATAGCATGCTGTCCGACTGGGTACATTGTCTTTTCCTTCGATTTTGTGTCTCATTATTGTTTGCAAGAACTCGTATTGTATTGTTATGTCTGCATGGCAACCTGTATTTTGAGATTCAAGACCACCGTCATTCTCCACTAGTTTTTAATAGATGGGCGACGAAATCATGTCATAGTTTGTTATTGGCATAGATGTGATACTGTAGACTCAATATTTCACAATACTTATTATTAAAAGGTTTATCTTTAAATTATCAAAGTGTTTTTCCCCGATAAGTTGCATTTGCTCTTGTAGCTAGCTTGCTCGTGTTAACATATTTCTGTCTTTGCCTTTCCTTTCCAACTCCCCTTCTTTCCATCTGTCGTCGTCCCCGGGTGTTTGCTTTTACCACTACTGGATGATCTGAAATTCAATAATTTCTTGACTAACACAAAACTAAAGCTTTTGATCAGAATAATTTCGAAATCCAATGTTTACTTCTTGGTCTACACAGGTTACTTCAAAATATATGATTTTTTCTGAATCATAGACAAATGCTGTCTTTGAAACTTGAAACACTCGGTTACGTGTAGTTTGCTAAGCAATTAAAACGAATTCAAGAGAGCAACAGAAATTTAATTTACTTAGTATACTTTTGCGCCTTTATATCTCTAATATGATACATATTGGACGAGGTGGCCGAGTGGTTAAGGCGATGGACTGCTAATCCATTGGGGTCTCCCCGCGTGGGTTCGAATCCCATCCTCGTCGTTTATTTTGCTGCATTTGATTGTGGGCCCGAACTTATATCGAATAATTCGACACCAATGGAACTGAGAATGCTTAATTTTCTGAGCATTTGGGTGTCTGTGGTTTTTATGACTTTTGAAAAAAGAAATGTCAGGAAGATATTTGATTAAATAATTTCATCTTGATATATAATTCTGGTTTGGATTACGACTTTGTTTTCAGCCAGTTAATGCTATTTCATAAAGAGTCTAAATATATAGGGCCTAAGTGGCCGAGTAGAGAGGTTTTGACATTTTGCCACTAGCCTGCCATTTCTTGACTTCTATTTGGAATCCCACCAGTAGTAGCAGTTGTAGTTGTCGGTAAATGCCTATTTCGCCAGTTGTTCTGGGTACTCCGATCTTGTTTCTCCTGATGCTGGCTCGTCCTTACATGGCCCTGAATGTTATCAGAACGTAGAAACATATTAAGATATGTACAGAAGGATTTACGATATGACAGGTCAATTGAATATTATCATTTTTTGAAATGTTCACTCTATTGTGGCTGTGCGTTTAAGAATACTGACAACTGTAAAAGCGTCGACGTTGACTGGCTTGAAGATGTTTTAAGTTTGCATAATTGCATGCTATAATATTTAGTTGAAGCTATACCTTAGGAAAGCTTTACTCATTGACTTTCTCTTAACCTTAGTTGATGTTGTAGGAAACTGATTTTGCTTAGAAATTTCTGCAGCCGACTCTATCAGGTAGAGTCAGGAGTCCATAATACCTATTTTCTAATTTATTGGCCTTTTCCGAAAGCTTTAGACACTGTCAGTTGCTTTGGAATTTGTGTATGATATGTGAGAACATTTTACTCAGTAAGGACTTCATTTTGTTTCTACAAGACAATTTTTTCTTCAATTCCTTCGACTAAGCTCCATCAGATTCTCGAAACTGCTGCTCCAATTGTATGATCGTAACAGAGAGGATCTATTTTTTATATTAAATTTTCTTTTTTTCATTACACGATTTCTTCCACATGTCTCTTTTGGCACTGCCTCACTTTGGGCGACCATTGATCTTAAAGCGTGTGGGTATTTGATTTTGCCAGATGCATTAATATGACTGTGACATGAGTGGGAATACAGTGCGATGTTAATTCGGAGTATACTGAAATAACATAATAGAAATATTGTTCTGAAATAGCCAAGCATTTCCTCTAAAACAAAACTGCACACCATGGTAATACCAACGCTTCCAAAACGCACATACATGTCACTCACACAACACATCGTATTAAGGGAATTCGGTTCTTAAATGGTCTAAGCTGTTAATGGGACGTTTATAATAATCAGCAAACACATCTGTCCATTCATTATTTGATCTTATCTCGTAAAATTAATAACATGCTGTCCGACTGGGTACATTGTCTTTTCCTTCGATTTTGTGTCTCATTATTTTTTGCAAGAACTCGTATTGTATTGTTATGTCTGCATGGCAACCTGTATTTTGAGATTCAAGACCACCGTCATTCTCCACTAGTTTTTAATAGATGGGCGACGAAATCATGTCATAGTTTGTTATTGGCATAGATGTGATACTGTAGACTCAATATTTCACAATACTTATTATTAAAAGGTTTATCTTTAAATTAATAAAGTGTTTTTCCCCGATAAGTTGCATTTGCTCTTGTAGCTAGCTTGCTCGTGTTAACATATTTCTGTCTTTGCCTTTCCTTTCCAACTCCCCTTCTTTCCATCTGTCGTCGTCCCCGGGTGTTTGCTTTTACCACTACTGGATGATCTGAAATTCAATATTTTCTTGACTAACACAAAACTAAAGCTTTTGATCAGAATAATTTCGAAATCCAATGTTTACTTCTTGGTCTACACAGGTTACTTCAAAATGTATGATTTTTTTCTGAAACATAGACAAATGCTTTCTTTGAAACTTGAAACACTCGGTTACGTGTAGTTTGCTAAGCAATTAAAACGAATTCAAGAGAGCAACAGAAATTTAATTTACTTAGTATACTTTTGCGCCTTTATATCTATTATATGTTACATATCGGACGAGGTGGCCGAGTTGTTAAGGCGATGGACTGCTAATTCATTGGGGTCTCCCCGCGTGGGTTCGAATCCCATCCTCGTCGTTTATTTTGCTGCATTTGATTGTGGGCCCGAACTTATATCGAATAATTCGACACCAATGGAACTGAGAATGCTTAATTTTCTGAGCATTTGGGTGTCTGGTTTTATGACTTTTGAAAAAAGAAATGTCAGGAAGATATTTGATTAAATAATTTCATCTTGATATATAATTCTGGTTTGGATTACGACTTTGTTTTCAGCCAGTTAATGCTATTTCATAAAGAGTCTAAATATATAGGGCCTAAGTGGCCGAGTAGAGAGGTTTTGACATTTTGCCACTAGCCTGCCATTTCTTGACTTCTATTTGGAATCCCACCAGTAGTAGCAGTTGTAGTTGTCGGTTAATGCCTATTTCGCCAGTTGTTCTGGGTACTCCGATCTTGTTTCTCCTGATGCTGGCTCGTCCTGACATGGCCCTGAATATTATCAGAACGTAGAAACATATTAAGATATGCACAGAAGAATTTACGATATGACAGGTCAATTGTATATTATCATTTTTTGAAATGTTCACTCTAATGTGGCTGTGCGTTTAAGAATACTGACAACTGTAAAAGCGTCGACGTTGACTGGCTTGAAGATGTTGTTAGTTTGCATAATTGCATGTTATAATAGTGAGTCGAAGCTTTACCGGAGGAAAGCTTTACTCATTGACTTTCACTTAACCTTAGTTGATGTTGTAGGAAAGTGATTTTGCTTAGACATTTCTGCAGTCGGCTTTATCAGGTAGAGTCATGAATCCATTATACCTATTTTCTAATTTATTGGCCTTTTCCTAAAGCTTCAGACACTTTCAGTTGCTTTGCAATTTGTGTATGATATGTGAGAACATTTTACTTAGTAATGACTTCATATTGTTTCTACAAGACGATTTTTTTCTTCAATTCCTTCGACTAAACTCCATCAAATTCTCGAAACTGCTGCTCCAAGTGTATGATCGTAACAGAGAGGATCTATTTTTTATATTAAATTTTCTTTTTTTCATTACACGATTTCTTCCACATGTGTCTTTTGGCACTGCCTCACTTTGGGTGACCATTGATCTTAAAGCGAGTGGGTGTTTGATTTTGCCAGATGCATTAATATGACTGTGACATGAGTGGGAATACAGTGCGATGTTATTTCGGAGTATACTTAAATAACATAATAAAAATATATTTCTGAAATAGCCAAGGCTTTCCTTTAAAACAAAACTGCACACCATGGTAATACCACAGCCTTCCAAAACGCACATACATGTCACTCACACAACACATCGTATTAAGGGAAATCGGTTCTTAAATGGTCTAAGCTGTTAATGGGAATAATCATCAAACACATCTGTCCATTCATTATTTGACCTTATCTCGTAAAATTAATAACATGCTGTCCGACTGGATACAGTATCTTTTCCTTCGCTTTTGTGTCTCATTATTGTTTGCAAGAACTCGTATTGTATTGTTATGTCTGCAAAGCAACCTGTATTTTGAGATTCAAGACCACCGTCATTCTCCACTAGTTTTTAATAGATGGGCGACGAAATCATGCCATATTTTGTTATTGGCATAGATGTGATACTGTAGACTCAATATTTCACAATCCTTATAATTAAAGGTTTATCTTTAAATTATCAAAGTGTCTTTCCCCGATAAATTGCATTTGCTCTTGTAGCTAGCTTGCTTGTGTTAACATATTTCTGTCTTTGCCTTTCCTTTCCAATTCCCCTTCTTTCCATCTGTCGTCGTCCTCGGGTGTTTGCTTTTACCACTCCTGGATGAAATTCAATAATTTCTTGACTAACACAAAACTAAAGCTTTTGAACAGAATAATTTCGAAATCCAATGTTTACTTCTTGGTGTACACAGGTTACTTCAAAATGTATGATTTTTTCGGAAACATAGACAAATGCTTTCTTTGAAACTTGAAACACTCGGTTACGTGTAGTTTGCTAAGCAATTAAAACGAATTCAAGAGATCAACAAAAATTTAATTTACTTAGTATACTTTTGCGCCTTTATATCTATTATATGTTACATATCGGACGAGGTGGCCGAGTGGTTAAGGCGATGGACTGCTAATCCATTGGGGTCTCCCCGCGTGGGTTCGAATCCCATCCTCGTCGTTTATTTTGCTGCATTTGATTGTGGGCCCGAACTTATATCGAATAATTCGACACCAATGGAACTGAGAATGCTTAATTTTATGAGCACTTGGGTGTCTGGTTTTATGACTTTTGAAAAAAGAAATGCCAGTAAGGTATTTGATTAAATAATTTCATCTTGATATATAATTCTGGTTTGGATTACGACTTTGTTTTCAGCCAGTTAATGCTATTTCATAAAGAGTCTAAATATATAGGGCCTAAGTGGCCGAGTAGAGAGGTTTTGACATTTTGCCACTAGCCTGCTATTTCTTGACTTCTAGTTGGAATCCCACGAGTAGTAGCAGTTGTAGTTGTCGGTTAATGCCTATTTCGCCAGTTGTTCTGGGTACTCCGATCTTGTTTCTCCTGATGCTGGCTCGTCCTGACATGGCCCTGAACATAGACAAATGCTTTCTTTGAAACTTGAAACACTCGGTAACGTGTTGTTTTCTAAGCAATTAAAACGAATTCAAGAGAGCAACAGAAATGTAATTTAATTATTATACTTTTGCGCCTCTATATCTCTAATATGATATATATCGTACGAGGTGGCCGAGTGGTTAAGGCGATGGACTGCTGCTCCTATTGTATGATCGTAACAGAGAGGATTTATTTTTTTATATTAAATTTTCTCTTTTTCATTACACGATTTCTTCCACATGTCTCTTTGGGCACTGTCTCACTCTTGCTGACCGTTGATCTTAAAGCGAGTGGGTGTTTGATTTTGCCAGATGCATTAATAAGACTGTGACATGATAGGGAATACTGTGATATGTTATTTCGGAATATACTTAAATCAGATAATAGAAATATAATTCTAAAATAGCCAAGGCTTTCCTCTAAAACAATACTGCACAGCATGGTCAAACCACAGCTACCCAAAACACACATACCTGTCACTCACACTACACGACAAATAATTAATTATGAATTTGATTTTAATGACTAGAAAGTCAGTCGTTTTTAATTGTGTTATTTTATCCAACCATAATAAATAATGTAAATGCAGTATTCAAAAAAATATCAATGCTGCCAAAGAAGACATTTAAAATATGAAGAAAGAATGAAGACATACCAAAAAATATTAACGTGATATTGCTTTTACAAAGCACATGATAGTTACAAAGCGACAAAGTATAATTCATTTAAAACACGAAGCCAGCCCCACAGAAAGACTTCAGCTTGCATGGAGCTTCATCACATTGTAGTAGCAAAAATGCTTTATGTCAGAGACTTATTATCAAAATGAAAGTCATTAGTTTCGCCGTTAATCCTAACTTTATGCTGAATATCTGTCGTGTATTGAAAATGAATGGTCATTGCATGTGTTGACGAAAATGCACATTCCAATGTAATGAATACTCTCTAGGGATGGCAGAGGAGAGTATGAATGCCACCAGCCTTTAACAGTCTCTGTCTTTCAAACGTCAGCAGACGAAAGTCACCTGATTAAATGGTTGATATAGTTGGTTTAGTTATATAAATTATTCGTTTCCAACGCTACAAAATGCTAATTGGTAATTTGTTTCCACTAGCTGAAACAAGAAAATGACACCAAAAGCTATTACAGGTTCCTTAATGTCTCTGCGACAATGGGGACATGTGCTAATGTGAGCATTTCCGAAACAAACTGTTAAAATATTCTGGTGAATGAGAAGGGGAAATTAGGAATACAACAGCTTCTACAAACTTTCACACATATTAGTTTGCGCAATTTCTTGAAACTTGGCAAATAATCTCTTAAGCTGATTTATCGAATGCATTCAGCTGTTTTGAATCGTTAGTTAAGGATTGGGCAAGGAACGGAAGGCTACCATCAAGTGGGACAGAATGAAGTGAATTTTAAATCATTTCGACTGTTTGAGTTCTGATGTCTAATTTGAAACTTATAACAAAGACTCATATTCTGCATGCTGGCGAAAGTATTTTTATTCCAATTTCATTTCCAAAACTATTTTCAGCATGACTATGACAATCAGATTTATTTCTAATAGCTAAAATCCACTGAAGAGGTAAAGTATGGATGAAGCGTAAAAGTTAACCTTTGATTTATGTTATATTTTATCGAAATTTTATCGAAAATTGTACATAATTCCGACATCGTCAAAAGGCGAATGAATTCCTTACTTTGTGTAGATTCAGGCTACATAAAGTAACCTACCAACTAGAAGGTTTAGTACCGATACGGTCATACAGACTCCGATGATAATATTTAAAGAAAGCAATTTAGCGAAAGACCAAGAAATTCCAGGTAGTTCCTGGCATAAGTGCGTGATCGGTGAGTCGGTTAGACCTAGAATTATGATCATCTTGACGATACGTATTAGCCGTACACCTCACCATTTTACAGCGACAATGTCTGTAAACTGCTGACTTCTTTCTGCTGAGACACCAAATTTTTCTATTGTTTATCACTGAGACAATAAACATGATTTAAAAAAGTTTTTAGATCGTAAATTTTCCTTTAACCATAACTCAAAGTAATTTCTTACCAACGAATTTGTTTTCCATGTCTTTACACGTTCATTTCAAGTAATTCATTCTGAAGATATTTCCTCGCGTGACTCTTTATTGAAATTAACAAAAATACGTACAAATGTAATTTTAGAATCACACATTAAAATGCCAAGGCCAAAAAGGATAACACACATCAATGTGGATTTCCTATTTTTATTTGATTTCGTACTAAATTCGGCTATAAGATTGGCCATTTCGTTTTCTTCATACCTCTATGAAGAAAAAATCTGAGAATGGCGCAAAAACCCGACGTTATCTTGACGTAACAATAGAGACGTCGACGTTGGAAAAACAATCAAATTTTGATCATTGGAATCATAAACATATTTTATTTTTTAAAGTAGTCTGAAAAATTGACTATAAGCATTGATGTTACTATTTTTTATTTCGTTAGGTTATGAAATAAATTTGGTTTGCAAACTTTTGTGAGAATCCGTTACAAGGTTTAAAAATATGTGTTTTTTTTCATATCCCGATGAAATTAAAAAATAGTGACACTAATGCCAAGCATATTGATATTATCCAATAAAATGTTTAAATGATATCACGGTTGTTCTATTGTATAAGGTAAAGTTCTCATATGGTGTTTAATAGTTGATGTCCAAGTAAGTTTGTTTTTCTATCAACTTCCGAATATACAAACATTCGTAATGCATCTGGTGAAAAGTTGTATAATACAATATGGGAGTGTTGAAACTATTGTCCTATCTATAGTGCAATCCCACTGACACGAACTACCAGCGACAAGAGTTGGACACATACCATATAAAGGGCTGTGACGCATACAAACCATTCTACCTTAGAAAGCACTACTTGCCTGATACGTGCGAAAAACGTCGCGAGACGACAGCAAGTCATAGAAAGACCTTTTTTGTTTGTTTCCAGACAGATAATGTAATTTTCCTCTAAACAGGATTACACAAAAGAAGATTTGTCATGTTCTTTAGCTTATCAGATGTAACTTGTTTGTTTTGCAATATATATCATTTTCCCTGTATTAAATTCAATAATAAAAATATAGTCTGGCCTTGAGATGGAAATAAATGTCCTCTTGATGTTTTACTATGGGTATAATGTATTGTCGTGTTGATGCTGCCTCTTGCTATCTCATGATACATTTCATGTTACAATAACGAGGCAGTTGTACATTTACAAATGGGATGGTTTTGTTATGAAAGATTACAAGATATATTTTATTAGAATATATATCAACTTTTTAATATCTACATTTGTATTTTTGATTTCCGATATTCATTATTTTAAAAGATTTATTGTTTTAAAAATTTATCTATATTTCCATGGGTGATACATATTTGAAAATTTCTAAAAGAAACATTTTCCTGGTTCTATATTAAAAGGTCCACCCTGGGCATTTCCTTGGTTCTATATAAAAAGGTCCACCCTGGACATTTCCTTGGTTCTATATTAAAAGGTCCACCCTGGACATTTTCCAGGTTCTATATTAAAAGGTCTACCCTGGATATTTCCTTGGTTCAATATAAAAAGATCCACCCTGGATATTTTCCTGGTTGTATATAAAAAGGTCCACCCTGGACAATTCCTTGGTTCAATATAAAAAGGTCCACCCTGGATATTTCCCTGGTTCTATATAAAAAGGTCCACCCTGGACATTTCCTTGGTTCAATATAAAAAGGTCCACCCTGGATAGTTCCATGGTTCTACCATAAAAAGGTCTACCCTGAATCTACCTAAAAAGGTCCACCCTGGATATTTACCTAGTTATACTTAAAGATGTCCATGCTGGACATTTCCCCGATTCTACATTAAGAGTTCCACGCTGGACATTTTCCCGATTCTACATTAAGAGATTTACGCTGGACATTTCCCTGCTTTTACCCTTAAGAGGTCCACGCTGGACATTTTCCTGATTCTATATTAAGAGGTCCCCGCTGGACATTTCCCCGATTCTACATCAAGAGGTCTACGCTGGACATTTTTCTTGTTTTACCTAAAGAGGTCCACGCTGGACGTCCCCGCTGGACATTTCCCCGATTCTACATCAAGAGGTCTACGCTGGACATTTTTCTTGTTTTACCTAAAGAGGTCCACGCTGGACATTTTTACCGATTCTACATTAAGAGGTCCACGCTGGACATTTTTCTGATTTTACCTAAAGAGGTCCACGCTGGACATTTCCCTACTTCTACCTAAAGAGGTATAAGCTTGACATTTTCCCAATTCTACATTAAAAGGTCCACACTGAACGTTTCCACGGGTACTACATTAAGAGGTCAACTCTGGACATGGTTCTGCCTAAAGATTTCCACGCTTGAAAGTTGACTGGCTCTATCTTATTTTTATCAAATTATCCGCCTGATATCCAGTGAGTTTGCCCGTGTAACATTTTTTCGTATGAATTGTAATATCACATGGAGCGATTTTCATTGGCTGGAAATCCATTGTGACGTCAGACAGAAACAATGAAATGACGTCATGATTACGAGGATGACAGGATAAAATGGCGCCCTCTGCTGGATTTTCGGAAATACATTTTGACGTAAATTCTTTGTTACGTAGGTATTTGTAGTTATGTACTCGAAAAAATAAAAACTTCTTAGACACGTTTCATAAAATCTAATATGAAATGATCACTCATGTAAGGTCCTATATATATATGTATATGATCATCCTCCTTGATATCAGCCCTCAGCAACATAGCGAGTCACCTAATGACCACCTTTGTTGAAAGGACACAAGAACAGTCACATCTAAAATCATAGTGATATTTTGTGAGTGAATGAGCTTTGTGTTCCGTGAATATTGCCCTTGCATTTTGGACATCTTGGCATGCCTATGTTTCTGTATCACATTGGCAGGCGTGCTGGTAGTAAAGTGTTGATGTGCTCTGCTATGGATATTCTAACCTAGTGGTAATTTGATTGTCATTCTTAGAGAATAAAATGTTCAATACATGTATCTTGTTTACGGGAATAAAAAGTTTACTTTAAAAGTTATATATCCCTGAACGCTCAATGTTGCAATGTTCAGTTACGTAAAGATATTCCTTTATTTGAATTAGGCAGTTCCATCAAGACTATCTTTATAAAACATTGCAAGCTAACAGAATTATTTCAATTCATTTTCTCCCTTATAATTTAAAGAAGAACCTAATTCAACACAGAAAATTTTGTTATAGTTGCTCCATCGGAAGACCCCAAAGATAAAAATACGGAAATTGCTTTGTTATTCCGTACCTCGACGGCATGATGGCGATTTGATGACATTCAAATTGGAATTCAAGTTTGGAGCCAGCATTCTTATAAAATTATCAAACCTCCCTAGCCTTGACTTCACCCAATGCTAAGCGTGACATATTTTCATTCGATCTTGGTGAATAATGAATAACTGCTAAATGTTTCTAGATCATGTTGATATTGGACGATACACATTGTATGTAAGTTGTAACTGCATATTAAGCTCCCTATTCATAGTTTCATTGTCGATAGGATCTGACATATCAATTGTTATTTGACCAAATCATTTAGAAAGAGAATTCCATGCATTATCGGAATTTAGTTTGCATGATAACGAATTCCAAACTAACTTACCAGCTGATAAAGAATACTATAAATGATAAATGTGGAGTTAGACAATGTTATAACGGTATAAAATCTATAAAAATATATGATGCATTGAATGTCAATTTTATAACGCGGTAGCGTACATGTTTGCTCCAGAAAACATTGCTTTATATTGCCATCGAGCGTTGCAACCGAACATTGTCGTGTTTGTGTAGAATAATGTATGTAATGTAATGTATTTATGTAGTTATGTAGAATAATGTACGTATGTAATGTGTATAATATATGTAATGTAATATAATGTATTTACACATGTATGTAAAGTATGTATGAAAATATATAACATGTTAATGTAAGGATGTATGTAAGGATGTGTAATGTATGTATAATTGCTAAACTTGTAGATCATTATTATGTAATTGATGTATCTCTGTTCTGTCATATCTCTATATGTATTTGTTTGATTGACCTTCTGTTACACACAGATCGTGTGTCTGGAGTGAATAAAATGAATTGGAAGTACAGAAAACTATTGGGTAAATACATCTCAATCATAGACAATTAACAACTCCGAGGCTCTAATACAAAGGACGTTATCAATTAAAATGTGAAAAGGGTCTACATAATGTTTCTTAATATAAAATAACATTTATCATTAATATGGCTTATCAAAGCGGAGTTACTCCCCGTACGTTCCATTTGCGGATTCGTATCAGTTGTACTAAAGTGATACGACACCGCCAAATGGAACGCGTTTGGATTTTTTTCCATAATGGCGGCACCCATATGAAAGGTACGCTTTGAATATAAAAGCTTAGTATTTTCGGTGTTAACAATAAAATGGATATATAAAATACCTAATTAGTATCGGCATATATTGAAATAAACAATTCATGTAATTTTATCGTATATAAGAACACTCTGCCTTGTTTTCAACAAAGAAAACATTCCGATGACAAATGAAAAATCTCGGGTCCGCCATCTTGGATACAAGTGGTACGCTTCTGAAAACGAACCACTTGTACCGGTACATATACGGCGCGTTCCATTTGAGATACAGCAGATTCGTATCGATACAACTGGTACGAATCTGCAAATGGAACGCACGATCCTTTATTGCGGCTACGCTGTGATTAAAAGCGCATCCTATTGAATTGATTTACATCTAATGACTTTTTAAATCAACATAAGAGATAAAACGTGTGATAACGAGTGCTATTTTTTCTTCTTATACAGTAGGTAGCAGCTAAGGTAAGATATCAATTTATCAAAATTGCATTTTGAGTGTTACGCGACTTTTCAGTTAATTAATTATTTTGACATATCATGTGGTTGTATAAAACTGACAAAATGAAACACAAGTTTTGATGACGTAATAATCAAACGACCATGTCTTCACAAATTAACGTTATCGTTTGTCGATGTTTGATGCAATCGCACTCTAATACACTCTTTTTCATTAACAAATTTAGTTAGTATGCACTTCGCTGTACGTTCTATACAACCTTAGAACACATTATTACCGCGTTCAATCTATAATGACTGCTGGGTTTTCTTGGGGACAAAACACAATGATATAATACACTATGTCACTACGACAAATTGATAATTCTCTATGTTCTATGTACTTTTTAGCGTCAACTGCTCCCAACTTTGTTTTCGCTTGTTTTCGTATATTTCTTTAATGATATATACATTTTTTTAAATGAACTGTAAAATACTTATGACAATGAATTGAAGAACCTTAATTCGCCGTCAGGAAATTTATGACTAAAAATGATTTATAACATTATACAAAACAAACAAATTAAACCGAGATGTTATATCTATGAAGACGCTTATTCTTCTTAAACACTAAGTCCTGCTTTAATCTGTATCATAATTATTGTGTTTCTGCATTCAGAACAGTTCATTGTATAAGGTTTGTACGTTGGTGGTTAAAGGAATAAGTATCCAATCAGGTTAAAACGTCTTAACGTTCTTGACACTATAAAAAACATATACCCCTCTATACACTAAGTATCTGGACGGCAATGTGGTATGGGTGTGTACAATACATAAGTGTAAATGAAGTTTTAACTAATTTTCACTATAGCAGGCCTTACAGTATCTTTAAATTAATACATTTACAGATTTTATTACGGATATTAATTTTGCTGTAAGGTACCGATATCACGATGCTGTGAGTACAGAATGGTAATTAGAATTTGTGGATAAACGAATTTGCTAAAATAAGAACAAAAACACAAAACGTATTACCAAATAATGCAGTTAAATTGTCGATAAGAAATATATTTTCAATGTTAAGAAAAAAGAAGGCCTGAATAGCATCCTGATCCAGTGATAAAACCATTACATGTCGGTAATGTAATTTCTGGGACAGCACACCCACCTGCTATATCTATCAAATAGAGCCACTGTGGGCATTGTGAATTCCGAATCTACATTGGGTAGTGACAGAACGGTATAGCCCTGGGTAGGTACATGTAGGTTTCGAGATTCTGTCCACTACTGCTTTAATCAAGCATATATAAAAAATAAGCCAATCTAAATTTATACGAGTGGAGAGACAAACACGAATTTCGTCACCAGTAGCCAAAACCCTAACGTGTAACTCCTACTCAAAGGTAAATATATGGTAGGCTATAAATGATGATTGGGATTGACGTCTCGCGGGTAGACATTGGCATGTACAGAAGGGTATACAGCTACTCAGTGCTCGCGCACGGCCCGTACATATGGAGAACCTGTGGTTATATCCAGATTTACAGCTTCGCAGCTACACAGACAAGTAAATCATAGAAGAATAGTAGATCAACGCAGTCATAAAATAACCATTTTCTTCACTCATTTAACCTTTACAGCAGTCTTTACGAGGAGGAGAGCGAGCGCCGAGCAGCTGTGATGCAACACATTTTTGTCAACCGAACATAGTCTAATCCCAGAAGCGACCTGGCATCTATATGATGAAGCCCGCGTTCTATCAAAATTTCAATTCCAATTTTCAACAGCAGCTGTTTTTTAGTATGATAACAATATTTCTTTTTGAAGCGATATTTTTTGTAAAACTCAAATATGGATTTGAAAAGATATGAATAATAATAGAAAGTAAAGTAAACGATAAATATAGAAGAAGGATGACACTAGTGAAGCTTGGAAAGTTTACTTTTATCCTGGACAGCGAAGTATATTTTTTCAAAAGCATTTATTCCGAAACAATATGTGGGATATTACGATCATGTGTCATGTGTCGTCTTAAATAGGAATATTTGTGAGAAGTCAAGATTTCTGGTTCAATGATATTGGATATCACATTTCCTTCAAACGAAAACCACTCAGAGGAGCGTATACCTCTGATAATGAAAAAGATAGGTAAACCAAGATAGATATACTATACAAGATTACCTGTCTCACTCGAGGTATCTGCAACACCTCAAAGTCGACTTGTACCGCAGTCGGAATCCAGTTACGTAATTCGATCCCTCAACCGAGGTAGTTTTACGGCGTAATGCAATTCTATCGCCTAAAATCAGTTTTAAATGTTACATTCGTACTGTATACCCATGTGACCCACCTATTTATTATTTCCTATCCACATTAAGTCTGGTGGGATATAAATGAGCATAGTATCGGGCATATTAACAACAGGATGAACTTTTTGCACTAAACTTGTCAAGGAGGTTGACCTGTCTGTACTATTTACCGTTGTTTTTACACAACAGGTTCAGTCGAATCAAATATGACATATGCCAACACCTGCATTACTTAAACTATTATGTGTCTGAAAAGTGTTGACACACTTCGCTTATACTGAAAGACACCATTTTACACATTACAGAATAGTATATGTATCTGTATATACCCACACGAATCACCGGAATCATGACATGGTAAGAAATTAATTGTAAGAAATTACTTTTTTGATAATTTTGCTCACGATGCCCTCTTAGACATTTTCTATATGTATGTTATTCATGTTTGGGTTTGTTGAACTCTCATCACCTATAACTAAAATGTATTTCAAAACCCACATGGGGGCGTTTGTAAGGTACTCACGGCAGGTCGGTGAGTTTTCTCCGGATTCTCAGGTTTCCCCCCGTTTAACCTTATAGAATCTTATATGATATATTTAACTTTATAAGGGATTCACACACTTGAAGCCTATTCCAAATGAGGTCCGACAAGTGCTTTAAATAATAATCTAAACATTTGTTTATCCAAGTACGTTTATTTTTTTCTAATGAGTCCTAAAATATAATTGGTTTTATTTACATGTTCTGATTTAATACTTCCTTAATATCTAACTATCTGTCCCATATTGTTTTTATTTTGTTTCATCTTTGGATTTTTTTCTGTAGAAATTAAACATTTATTATTCATATAAACATAATACCTCATCAGAAGCATGTGTATACAAAAATCCAGTACCACAAATTATGCCTCATAGATCTAGAGTCATGACTTACAACTGCTTACTATCATAAATTAAACAACCGTTAGATGTTCAACAAATTCTAGTAATGCGTCTTGTTAATTAAGTCAATTCCATAACTTAATTAACGAACATGCCATGATCTAATAGAAAGGCACAGAAACATAACACAATTATCTAATGATTTAAAAGTGGAAATTACAATGGAATGGTAAAGATAAGAAGAAACTAAGGATTTTTTTAAATAGGCTTATATTATTCAAAATCGGTGAGGGGAATGTTGAAATTCATTAATAGTGTTTGTCTTGAACTATCGCTATGTACATATCTGTATAGATACTACCCCATGCTAATGTTATTGAATTATAACTTTTGATATAAACATCATAATAGGTTTTCAATATCTCCTATTCGTGGTCACCCTCTTTTATTATAGACATATATGATAACATTATATCATAATATTTATTAATATATTTAAATGATTACATACGAAATGCTATATACGATAACAATTTGTAGTTTCTAATTGAATGCATTTTGATTCATTCGACATTTCAATTCCATCGTATATATGGGGATTGAACAGTGTTTTGATTGCGTTAAATGTGGTATGAACGCAATTGGATACATCCATATTCAATGTAGCGCTTTATGAACGCAACTTCGCTTTCGTTGGCTAAATAGGGACATATGTAAATATATTAACAATGTTCCAATGTCCTGAACAGGTAGAAGTAATGGTGACTAGACGTTGGAAGTTATCGCTGTTTAATCAAAACCTTCGTGATGGTCATTTCAGATAAAGAAAAATGTTAGCTGTTACGGATATTTATATTTTCTCACATCTCTAGTTTGTAATAATTTTGTTGGCAACAATTTTATATTTCGAAAGAGATCAGTAACAACTTGATTATCTGGTTACTAAGACTTCAGTCTGATATCGAGCCTACCTTTAGCAATCGACTTTTCGTTAACTTTTTAAACGCACTATCTCTGGCGCTTTCTTATACACAAAACGTACCTCTGTAACCTCGTGACTGTTTGCTGTTAGTGGTCCACCAATTATGAATTTTATATAGAATATAAAATATACGTTATTTTCCTATGAGTTGTTTTGAAATCAGTTATTTATACAAAAGTGACAATTTAAAGATGCTTCATCGCCGATGAATGGTAATTTTATCTATAAAAACAGGAACAGATGAATTAGTATTTTCCTTCACTAACAAAAGTTACTTACTTTACACTATTGTCATCATTGACAAATTTTAGCTTATTTAAAAGTAATTAAAATAACTAATTGCATCCCGAAAAATATCAGGAACAGATGAACTAGTATTTTCTTTCAGTAACAAAAGTAACTTACTTTACACTATTGTCATCATTAACAAATTTAGTTTATTTAAAAGTAATTGAAATAATTAATTGCATCCCGAACAAATTGCATCTCGAACAAAAAATTATTAGTGAAATATTGCACATGTAACATACTATCTATCACTGTATGATTATATGATACGGCACTAACAATACATACCATGTGGTGCTAATAAACCACGGTAGTGTCTAGTACACTCATAAATTTGAGAAAAAATATATTAGAAGTTAGTTTGTGGCCACAAATTCAGACAAGTGCTTGCAAAAAGATTACATCGGTAGTCAGTAGGGTCTTTCATGCTTTTAGATAGAACGCATTCATTATTTCCAGAATGTTTAAGAAACAATCATTTAGAGCCCATGGAATTCGCTCCTCTGGTGATGATGTACAAATAGAAGATAATTATACGCCTGAATAATTACTGTGAACAATCATACAGACTGATTACTGATGTTTAGATGTGTATAGTACGTCATAGTTAAGATTGATTACTCCTAATAAACGCCCGAACCCTCGGGGATATGCCAGCAAGATATTGTGAACTGAAGACAGAAATTATCGGCGAACATTTAGTCAGGTAAGGTATTCCATGCTGGGGTTGTTAAAGAGGAGATTACGTTTGGGAAAATGAAACATTATGTATCAACGCTTAATGCAGGGAAATGAACTTTTAAGGGGTAAGATCGATATACAATTGAATTCACTAATTATGTCATTACCAAATCCAACTCTAGAAAATAATACCTCTGTGTGATTCAAGTCCTTAGTAATTTGCTAACATCAAGTTCAAATGGCAAAATGTCAAATGCTAAAAAAGAGTGTAAAACATGAAATACACGGTAGTCTCTGACTTGGTCGTCCTGGTGTCTTGTTGCTTGCTCATTTGAAAAAAAAAATCTTTCTCTGTCAAAATGAACAGCAGGTGAACCACCAATTAACACCAACAGGCATAATACCTACATGTACAATCAAAGGAATGCTGGTATTAATGAATAGTTCAAGGGTCACAGATCAGATAAATTTCTAAATCTTGGGAAATCGTGATTCGTAAGATATATGATATGAACCAGTACGTACGTTTATTGTCAAGCGATTTAAATGATGTGCATACCATTAGGAAAGCGACGAACGGACGTCTTAATGATGACGCAATTATAACGTTTAAAATTAGTTTTAAATTGGAAAGAAAAATCAGATTTGACGTACATAGATGAAAACGGAAGTCACTATAGGAAGTTTCTTATATTTCGTAGATCAGTGTCGGCAGCTTTAATCGATTATATATTATACATCTAACATAAAAGTCCCCCACGTTTACAAATGTAAAGCTGCTTCGTCTGTATCACAAAATGTCATAAGTCATTCAGTAACGTAATACAGATTTGTCTCTTATATATTAAAGTGTACAACTTATCCAACAGTTTTAATGCTGGTTTAACAAAGATGCTGGCTGATGGGTACGGGTCCCTTTGTAAACGTTCTATCGGAGGGGAGATAGCTAGGATGACCTCCCACAATGATTGACCCCGACAACGGGATACGGGCTCGTCGTCGCCGAAATCAACTACAGAGATTAATTTCACTTCAAATTAATCAGGTTGTCAGAGTTATCAGAGTCCGGTGTTGAAGGCTATATGTTACCCGTACTTTAGATAACTACAAAAAGGACTATATAACCTTTACGCTGATAACCGTTAATTGGATTAGACGCATGTATTTTATTTTTTCTCATTTAGAGTACAAAACGTTCGGCTAAAGTGCAAGAGAATATATTCATAATGGCTTATCAACAAAACTGAACATATCAACAAAACTGAACAATCAGTTGTAATTGAATCCATGAAGACACAGTGAACATAGAGAATTACGCCAGGCAGATTTACGCTAATTAGTTGAAAATCATTCTCCGTCCTACGCCTAATGTTTTTGAAAATATTTTGTAAACGCTAATACAGTTTTACCAGGTTATATTGAAGTCATTGGGGAATGGTAAATATCTTTAAATTACCCGGATTTGAAAAAAAAATGTAACCAAGGAGAAAGACTATAGTGATGTGTGAGCACGGATAAGTAATACATTTCAAATTAAGCATACAGTGAAGTGGTTTCTGCTGTATGTATATCGTGAACAATGCGAAACGATTACATTCATATCTCACAATTAAACATTTGCGGATACATTTACGGTTACAATTACAGTATTCAACCCAAGAAGCGACCAGGGTGCTTAAAACATTGAAACAAATAAAGGGGCACGTGATAGAACCAAATTTGGACTAGATTTTCATAAATGTTGCACACATTAGTTATAGATCATTTCGAAAAAGAAATCAATAAAGATACCTTTATAGTTTTCATATATTCTGTCGAATTGAATTCGAGATAAGTGAAACTGAGTCCTAAAAAGGAGAGCGGCGCATATAGAGATGGATTTTAGGATATGCATTCCACAAAAAAATATGCGTGTTTCAGATCATGACAAAAAGGGTCCAATAAAAATGGTGAACTTGATATCTCGAAGATATAAGCGTAGTTCGAAGATTGTTTGTACATTTCATATAATAATGGTGTAAATATATGTTGTATATATAGTGTCATATCGGTATACTCTAATCTATTGGGCGTTTGAAAGTCGATAATACAATAGTTTCACAGTACTCGCAATTTTTATCTGTGTTCAGTTGATAAAAACATAGTCCATGTCAACAAATCAACTGTTTATATTTAACAGTGTTACAATGTAATCTAAACGTTAACGTAAACCACAATGTGTATAGAGTATGGTAATACTACATTATAAACATCATTAACCACACATTAGGAGGCTTATCTTACCTGCAAAGGAGCTCTACTCGGAGTCCTCGGGTGTCATTACTCTATCTGTGCTTTGTGTGTGTAAATGGACCACCGTCAAACATTGGTTCATTTATCATATAGCCTTAGACCGTGAATCACGAACTATGGATAGTGTAACCCTTTATGACCACTGATTAGTTAACTCGGTGGTACTTTCTTGTCATAGATATCAATTGTCTTTCTATCATCAACCGTATCATATTTATATAATGTATTGTCACTTTGCCCTGGGTGTTTTGATTCAACAGTTTACAGTTCAATGTACCAAGAATAATTTTTACATCTGGAAATGGAACTGGCTTAGTTTTTAGATCTGTGACATGTTGATAGTGATATTCCTAATTGAATCTGCAACATCGATTCATGTAACAAAACAATTTGAAAATGGGTTACTCTTTCTATACATATAAAAGTGAACCTATCCTAGTGTCCATATAGCATTGCCAAAAGTTTCATTTAAAAGGTTAATAATGATTTATCAGACTGACAAAAAGATTTGAAAAAACCCCAAAAAACGGTATGCTTCAATATGCTTGTACATGATATTGTAATAAAAACACAGACTAGTATCCGTCTCTTCGATTTCTGGTCGCAACACATAACATTAGAGACAATACAGTGGGGCTAATTTTGTTACGTAACCACGAAGCAAATTATGACAAAAATGTATTGTTCTACATTCCTTATGAAACTATTAACAAAAATATTGACAAATTCCACGACATCTTTATGTATTTTAATCGATACTGTTGAAACTCCAAATAGTATAGCAATACGATTAAGAATATGTACGATAACAATATGTACACTGTATCCACAACCGAGCCAATGTCACATCAGTTAAACAAATGCAATACATAACCGCCGAGGAGTTGATGAAATTATTATTTAGACAGGAGTATGCACCCAATAAGGTAAACACACAATTGTTATAGCGATTTTAGTAGTTCTAGGCAAAAGTTGCTTTTCTCCACTGGCAAGGGCCAGGGTTTGGCATACAAGACGTCCGACCACAATATGTAATGGCGGACAGCGAGCGAGTTTGAACATTTCACCACAGTTGGCTTTTCAAGTATATCACAGTAAAACGAAATAATCTAACATCCATTATAACTGTTTTATCCGATATATGAACAAATTTTGATATACTGTTAGACCGAATTGTTCTTTTAAAAAATAACACTGCGTTGAGAAAAAACACCCGTTATTGATTTCAAACTGAAAAACTGGATGAAGACGGTTTTAAGCAAATTGTAAACTATGAAATGAGGTGTTGAAATTCCTAAATGGATAAATATACCAATATGTAAAATAGATAATCATTCACATTTTGTTATATTTTCATCCGTAAGGTATTCTTTTCTGTAGTAAGATAGGAACACACGATGGTGGTTGAAGTACAGTACACAGTGGTCATGGTAACTGGGTCACCGACTCCATTGCCACCCACATCATCTAATGATGTTGGTAAGCAATTTTACAGCTCTGCCTATATATGGATCTTATTCCAGTTCACACCACAGTGGATAATATGGTAACAGTTATCTTATATTGTCATTTAGACTAAGATAAACCATATTAATAGTAAACGTCAAAATACACTGCTGAAAAAAAGTCTATGGTTCAGAAAATGGTTCACTGTCTTGCTTCACGATGCTACGCCACGTGTCTGTAGACTAACCGTCTCGTGCGCGTGTTTGTAGGCTAACCGTCTCGTGCGCGTGTATGTAGGCTAACCGTCTCGTGCACGTTTCTTTAGGCTAACCGTCTTGTGCACGTATCTGTTGGCTAACCGTCTGTAGCACGTGTCTGTAGGCTAACCGTCTTGTGCGCGTGTCTGTTGGCTAACCGTCTCGTGCACGTTTTTGTAGGCTAACCGTCTCGTGCGCATGTCTGTAGGCAGACCGTCTCATACGAGTGCCTGTACACTGACCCTCTCATACGAGTGCCTGTACACTGACCGTCTCATACGCATGTCTGTACACTGACCGTCTCGTGAGCGTTTCCGTGTACCGATGGTTTCGTGAGCGTATCTGTATACCGATCGTCTTGTGCGCGTGTCTGTAGGTTTTTGTTTGTTTGTTTGTTTGTTTGATTAATTAACGTCCAATTAACAGCTATGGTCATGTGATGACGGCCTTCCATGTATTCGTTGTGTTGCGTGTATGTTGTACAAAAGTGTGTGTTTTGGGAGACTGCGGCATATTCTTGTTGTGTCTTCTTGTATAGTGGAACTGTTGCCCTTTTTATAGTGCTATAATACTGAAGCATGCCGCCAGACACCAAGCAACACACCCCACCCGGTCACATCATACTGAGAACGGGCGAACCAGCCGTCCCACTCCCTGTAGGCTGAGCGCTGAGCAGGAGCAGAAACTACCACTTTTATAGACTTTGGTGTGTCTCGGTCAGAACCCAGAGCCTTCGTTACAGAGGCGAATGCTTTGAAGACGCTAGGAAGAACAAAGTTAGTTATGTAGAAGAGAAAAGATAAGATCCTAAATTTAGTCGCCTTTTACGATCATGCAATAGGGGCAGCAGGTACAATTCTAACGCGAGTGTATCTGTATACCGATCGCCTCGTGCGAGTGTCCGTAGGCTGACCGTCTCGTGAGCGTATCTGTATACTGATCATATTGTGAGCGTGTCTGTTTTATACCGATCGTCTCGTGCGCGTGTCTCTCATGGACGGCATCGCTAGGATATATATGGAACTGATGTCGTTTAAAGAACACAGTATTTATTATCAGACTTTTGTCTATGAACCAGGATTGATGTGAACACATTATTATTATAATACAGCTATTATGATATTATTGAGATGGAATGCCTGTTATTCTGAAACCTTTCGATGCCACAAGTACATGCATAGTCAACGAATCGGATAAATTGCCTGTTTAAGGGGATATCACCGGCGTGGTTCTATTGTTTTATCGTAGTGTTCTAGTTCCAAATGACAGTAGCATAGCCCAGTCCTTGTCTATTCGATAAACAGAGAAGCGCCGACCGTTATAAGACGTAAATATGCATGTTTAACAGCTAAATCATTCGCGCAATGTGCTTATAGAAAGAGACATTCTGACATATATGTCATCATAATCTTGTCACATTTGGTATAATTCACAGATCGCAAGACAATTTATGGAATCCGCAGCTAGCTGACATCACAATAGTATTGGAAATGTCCATTTAAGCTGAGATAGACCTTGACGAATGTGAATCTTTAATGACAGAGAGACTAGGAATGACGGACCATCCCAGACTCGTCCCACACGTGATCAACAGTTTCTGGTGGCGCCTTCAGACCAAAACGCTCCCTTGGAAGAGGAGCACGTACAACATAAGTACTACTATTGGCCTATCAGTGCCAGAACGTATATAACGTTTTAACGAACGGGTTAGAAACCAATGGTACGGGAATGACGCCAACAAGTCGCATTCTAGGTCGAATTCAAATGTAGCATTATCTTAGAAACATTCAAGACAAAGATCAAGGTATCAATCAGTCTACGTAAAAACAGGACGTTTTTACGGGACGTTTTTAAATCGATAAAAATGTGCACTTGCCTTGCTCGATACCGATTCCTCGACACTTTTCATCAAGATATGCATATGATGCAGCTGGCGCGCTTCATTCGATTTACCATTGTTTAGATTGCACTCATTGGTCCATATTTGCTAGCTGAAAGAAAGTAAAAGCTAGAGTAGTTAAGAACACCAGACACTCCTAAATTCATAATAGATATCAGGAGCCAACGCTGTCAATTTTTTAAAATATCAGAAACCAATGTAGTCTACAACTCAAGGTTTTAAATTATACATACCTTACCCATGTCATCTACCGATGAAAAACCTTACAATGTGTGTCAATATAATACTCAAAACAGTTATGAATTTGATCATACTACTGTTTAACAGGAAATGGTTGTTATGTAGAAATATTGTATGGGCGTGGGCGCTGAGGTTGAAAAACAATGAAACGTCTCTTATAGCATCACTGTCCTACTGGCCAACTACGAATAAAAACAAAAATACAAAAATCACCAAGAACAACTCAAATTGCACATATACTCGTCATATGAAATAAGATTGTTTGAAACTATTTGAAATGTCTTACTATATTTGAAATGAGTGTATCGACTGTGTAACAGGTGACGCTTTGTTGGTCATGCTGAAATGTAAGTCTGCTTAATGATCTTTACCCTTGATCTATCTGAAATTCTAAAAAGCAATACTAATGTGAGTTTTTGATTTAGTTATTTATCAATATTACTGATTCTGCACTGCCTATTTTAAAACGGCATTCCTGATTTCTGCGATATCTGTTAAACACTGTATAGCTTATACCATGTCTACGTCGTGTAAACACGTTGATTAGCGTGGTATCATAAAGATTATAAGCAGTAGGCATGCTAGGAAATCAACGAAAGGAAAGGAATGAATAAAACATGAGAAATTAAAAACATAATTTAAAGTAAAAATCTAAATCTTATTAAAAGACGATGCTCTGCGAATATGCAATGATGCCATAAGGGAAGAGTTGGCGTTTAAAAATGATATAAACTTTAACATATCAATATTTTGTATGAATATTTTATTAGTAAATCTAAAGCAATCTTTCATACACGTCAGACAAGGATATTGTTGCACATTTCTGTAAAAGAAGCAACCCCATAAAACGTTTCAAGGCACCTATAAACGACAAATAAATATTTGTCTCCGAGTCAATCGACCACGCACTTGTAGGCAGTAGAAACATAAGTAATTCGGATCTACGGGTGACAATAAGTGAGGTATATATGTACAGAGGTTATTACTGTGCTTTTATGTTTGGGCCGACTCCTTCTGAAATTTCTAGCATTAAACTATATATTCTTTAGCTGTCAGTGTAGAAGGAATCTTCCACTCGTCTTAGACATTTATTATCGAACTGCAAAAGAGCAATGTAGATAAAACGTCTTTCCTGACAAGATGCTTTGTCAACGAACCCTCTCCGGTCTTCTAAAGGGATTGTTTGATGCCAGTTGATTGGAGCGGTTAACAGCCCGACTATATAACCCACATCTATACCGTATTGAGCAAAACATGTAACACGTATCCATTGAGGCAGATGACAATTTGATAGGCAAAGTTACTTCATGGAATATAAAATATTCCAGTCTATCATTCAATAATTCACTGTAACAAGATGCTCTCGCATTTTTGGATAAACGTGTTACTTTGGATGCTGGGAATGCGCTGGTCCGTAATGGCGATATTACAGTTAGAATGTTCCCCTGGCAGTCGTTACAGCAGGCTGGAAGGGGCTCACAGTAACACGTGGTGCCCATACACCAGAAAAAGTGCACGTTTCAGACTTGCTGTATGCATACATGGCGTTAATATATCTACAGAGATTCAATTAAAGAACCATCAGTACACAAGACAAAGGAACAAGCAAAATGAAAATAAAAAACAGCATACTTAGAAAAATGCTTACAAAGTTAAAGCAAATTACATTACAACATCTTTAGTTTTGTCGAAATGCAGGAAAGATGTCGGAGAAGCTACATGGTATTGAACATGCAATGTATATGTATTTAAAACTGTATATCGATGCATCCGCATAATCTAAATCTTATTGGTTTTTCTTTAATTTAGAATCATCCTACCAGCTTAATACCAAAACTGATTTAGCATACGTGTCTTCTTGTTTTTTTAACAGTCTGCAAGCGCCATATAGTCACAAGTTTCTGATACATAAACGTCTTTAATTTAGTTATTTTATATAGCTAATATGCTTAGCTCCTGTAAGCATGTTTACTATGTTTCTAGATCTAGTTTAAGTATAATGGCACAAACTTTATCGGTTTATACGAAATGCCTTATTCGTTAATACGAACGTGAATTTGTCCACATCCGACGAAACTCTTTCTGAATTTATCTTCCGGTGACTCAGTCATACAATCCTGCCAAAAGGTGACGTCACATTCGCCGGAACGACGTCATTTTTACGATATGGCAAGGGTATGTGTTGTAAACAATTGTTGGGGAATGATCAGTTTTGAAGCATGTCTATATCTGTTTTCCGAATGCACTTTAAATACAGATTTATAGAAATTGTTGTTAGTGAACTGCTTAATAAAACAAAGAGAGGATTGGATTGTATATAAGAATATGGATAGAAAAATAATCTTAAAATGATCATTTACAAGAAAGTATACTATATTTATCATATGACTTTATTTAATACACACGAGTGATATAACCTACACGTAACTATATTGTGTTTGGTTTATATCGATGAGTGGTACGTATTTGTACGCGTAGGAATCACATTCTTTTTACTAGGATTTTGTACTACGAATCGATGAAGTGAACGACGACACCACACTAAACTATAGTCAGTAAAATCAGTATCATTTCTTACCTTCTCGTGTCGGTTTGAACATGATATTAGATGAAAACATGAATATCCTAAATCAAACAGTAAAAATATAGTAAAACCTATCTTTGCAAAACGACATCCGACAGTCATGCATTACGGCAGTCGTAAAGGACTTTTTGCGCCAAACATTGATCTGTGACGTCATGAAACGTCACAGTATAAAATGGCAATTTCAATTTCAGCAGATTTTATTTCATAAAAATAAAATATGAAAAGAAATCAAAAACAGGCTAAGTCTATACATGTTCTCTCCAGAGGAAATAACATGGCACTTGTGTAGTCGCTTATGCTCTACAAAATTGATAATTTTTCCGTGGATGAAATTTGTCGCTTTATTTTTAAACAATATATATGTAAAATTTGATAACAAAGCACATGATAAACCTAGATTATTAGTTTAAATAAGCTGGCTATATTTCGCACTACTTATTACAGCGTATAAGTTATTTGTCCTACATCTGGATTTTAGTGATATGGTCCGAATCGCAACTGATCAATTGATTGATCATCTGCCGGAAAAAAACTCCAAACGAGAAGAAACAAAGGCAAATATTGATCATATGGTAAATTGAATCTGTCATTCGTGTCCCTTCATATTAGATTTATGATACTCGTTTTGCATTTTTTGATCGCCAAAGGCTCGCACAAAAATAAAAATCCTAAACTCGTATCATAAATCTATTATGAAAGTACTCTTATGACAAATCCTCTATTTATAGAACTAAGAACTCCAATTTTACTTAAAACTATAATCCAAACAACATTCACCAATAGTAAAACATTGAAAACTACTATAGGCTTCAAAAGCCCTTCACCTTTCTCTCTTCCTCTTGTTCTTCGATTATCAAGTAAAGAAAAGTAAATGAAATTCAAAAGGAAATGCTTGAAACCAAATCATTGAATTCAAATAATTGAATAATTATTGAAATACTAAATTAACATGGGTAATAAAACGGTTGCTTGGATGTTGTAATGTTTTGTTAACTAATACTGATACATGTAGCCTTTCTAAACATCTTGGATAAGAGTCTAGTTGGGCAGCTAGAAGTACTGATTGTACCAAGTATCAGACATGGAAACTATGATATTGACGACAAAATACCTGAGTTGATTTACCAATGCCAACGATGGCACAGACACACGCTGCCAAAAAAAGGAATAGCATCATGTCAATACAGCAATCATAATCCTCTAACTATGTTGAACAGGAACGCAATTATAAAAAAATTCGTCTGATATCCAGTGATTTCCCCCATGTAATATTTTTGCGTATGTCACTAATGTAATATGACCTGGAGCGATTTTCGTTGGCTGGAAATTCATAGTGATGTCATTCAGAAACAATAAAATGACGTCAGGAAAAATGACGAGACGTCAGAACTACGAGGACGGCGGGACAAAAATGCGTCATCCCATGGATTTTCGGAATAAATTTTGACGTGAAGTTTTTTGTTATGTAGGTACTTGTATTTTCGTGATAGAAATATCTTAAATTTTTGTTAATTTCATATGAGATTTCATGAAACTCGTCTCAAAGTATTAATTTTTGCTTGCCAAGGCCCGCAAGAATAAAAACTTTTTTAGACTCGTATCATAAAATTTCATATGAAATGAGCACTTATGTAAGATCCTATACATATCCACCTAACCGTTACATTGGTGGGAGAGAAAAAAAGAAATCATTGACTCCATGAAGCTGATAAGACCAAGGAAAGGCCAAAAGTGGGTTCCAATGCAGAGAGGACCAGGGAAGTGGTTATCCAGGCAGGGGTGTTATTTTTTCTGTGTCTTCCTACCTATGAAGAGTCAACGTTTACACTGCTCCCTCAGCCCCAATGATGTCAATGTTTATAACTTAACTGTTTTAATGCATAAGAAAGAATATAGCACGAATAGTTTGCAAATACAGGAATTATACATGTATATTGCATTAATTGAATTAAATGAACTATTTTTACAATGTAGAGGATAAACGATAGAAAAAAATCATGAGAATATTGCCTAATGAACACAATTTATAACGCACCGTGTGAAGCCTCAGACTTGTGGACGGTGTACTTTATGGGTGATGACATTTTTGTTAAGCTTTGACATTCGCGATTTGGCGCATATCTGATACAAAATATTCCGAAGCAATCAAACAGATTAAATTAACAGTGAACCATCTACAAAGAAGATATAATAATTACGGTCAATGAATTTAAAATTGAATTTGTTCGTGTTGAGTTTGTATATGGTCATATATCATTTAGGGACTGGGAGAACTATTTTTATTGAGGCTCGGATAATCATAACAATCTACATAAATACGACGAAAAAAGATTCAACATTGCTTTTGTAAATAATTAAAATTAATTTCTGTAGCACGGTTATATAATTAAAAGTGAACTTTAATATGTAAGCATACCTATATATAGGGGAAATTGGTACGTCGATAATATGTTGAGTAAAACAAAATCAGCGAGTGTCGTATAACGATGTAACATTGTTTTCCACTGATGTTATTGGTAAATGTTATCACAAACAGGTTAAAACATGCCATTTACTGGTGGTTCTGACGGGAGGATAGACGGACCTTTCCCCAAAGGACTCGCCCTTACCACCTCACTCAGACGTCTGTGTCTACAGTTTACAGTCTCGTATGTCTTCTGATTTACTGCCGTGCGGATTGAGACGACAACAAGACGTGGAAAGAAAACAAAGCATTAGTTGAGAAAGTCAGTTTTAGTAAAAGAATCCATTACTATTGTAACAATGAAAGGTTTTAAAACATGGTTAGTGGTGCCTTACTAATGTTATAACCAATATAATTATGTCGTGATCTATCAAACTCTCAAACAAAAATATCGTTCGTTTTCCTTACCAATATACATAAGTTGTTGGCTTTTAAAGGTGCTATTAGAATATTTATAATGTTCTACCAAAATCACTGCCAAACCCATGCTTCCATAACTATATCTACAGGTAGCTCAAACGCTGACATTTAAGTGTTCTAACTTTTATCATATCCATTCACAGCAAAATAATGTGTGTAAGGTATACAATGTACGTACGTAGGAAATAGTGCGCTTCGATATATTTATAAGTATAGAATCAGGATGAAGGAATACTTCTTTGCCTGTTTGACACATGCTGATGGAAAGACGTGTAGCAAAAGAAAGAAAAAACAATTTTAATTTTTACTCAGATAATATCAAGGACCACCAGTTCTATCAGCGGACGTGTTCACGGCTCAGCATGTCATGGTGGAGTTCAGTATTTGTGGTAAATCCATATTGTTATGAAGGATTCATCGCACGGACTTTACATCATTATACTTAAACCACCTTGTATGGCAAGATGATATCCTGCTTTTTCATGAAATCCCTTTAAGTAATGCGAAATAATGTAACATAAAGGACGTCGCTATGTATTTTAATTATAATTTCATATTTTTTGAAAAGTAAATGCATCTATTCAGCGTTTGGTACTGAATATAATTACTTTGGTCACATTTGTGATCAAAGAACGCCTAACACCATAAAAAGGGGGTTAAAAGAAAGACCTACTCAGTGTGTTTGGCAGTGTGTTCCGGTAAGATAGCGCTATGAAGTAGACAGACAGACCAATGAGCTACCGTCTCTCAATATTCTCTCATCACACGCATTTATTGTATACAGGAGTTACCTTACTTTGCAAATCATTTATGATTAAGAAAAATGCACTCCGAAACTATTATAATTATATCGTTCAGTCGCCAATAAAGAGTTTCTTATTTTGCCATATCGTAATATCATTAACTGAAATTGTAATGACATGCATAGCAACCTCTACAAAAACCAAAACTAAAATCCCAATATTTTCATTATCAATGCCATGCCGTCATTCCATTTTACAAAAGAAGAGAGAGAGAGAAAAAAATCTGTTGTTTCACTATTTAAATGTGTTTAAACATGTGGTTGGGTTTAATTAATACCCATGATACTATTGACTGTAATGGGAATTTAACAAACTGGTTTGATGCCCGTAATTTGTGTGAGGAAACCGTATCACTATACACATGCACCCTTTTAAGACAGGCACACAACACTGCGATATGCTATCAATATATTTTATGGCTGTTTTACAAGTGTTTACTGGATTTCTGTACGACCGGATAACATGCAAGTTCCGTGCCTGGTATTACCAGAGGTCGTAGTACTTTAAGGAAGGTTGCAACCTTTTATCTAAACAAAGCCCAATAACTCTTTGTCTGTTTATCTTAATACATTAACTTACATGTTAATTAAGTAATCAATTAAGTCAGTAAGCTAGCATATTAATACGGGTTGACGCTGTATTATATCGCTGATACATAGATAATTTCTCAACCATGATATTAGAAAATTGCGTCATTTCTGACAATCCCGATTTAAAGTTCACCATCGCGAATAGAAAGATCGAATATCGGTATTAGGACGAGTAATAATCTTTATTTTTTGCTTCAAGATTTAGAGATTCAGGATTTGATGATTTTACTCTGCAAATTTGAATTGAATTTAATATCTCATCTAAATATAAAGAAAATCCTTTTTTATGTAAATAACATTTGGATCAACAAACTAATGGTATAAGATTTTTACAATGTTGATATTGTATGATTTAATTCTAATGGTTAAATAGCTACTACGTTCATGCTATATGTAGTATAGGCTATATATAGTATATATAGCCTTTCAAATGAATAGAAAGACGTTGCATCTCACAAGATAAAAACAGTCCCGTTATATCGTGCCACAAAAATACCATATAACCGGTTGCGAAAATTTGAATCGCGTAAAATTTAGAAATTACTAACTTATATTATGACCTTATTGGCAAATCGTGAAGTTTGAAAACCGCTAAGATCAATATTTCCCGTTTTAAAGCCAAATCGCATTAATTACATAAAACCCATATGCAAAATAATAAAAAAAAAACACTAAAATTATCGTATTAAGATCCTATCGTGAAATGTTTGACCTCTAAAATTAACAAGTTCTACGGTATATATCCCGAATCGGTTGAACGTTGTAAAAAAACCTGTTGTATTATACATATGTTATCTATCGTGAATTAATTACGAAGAGCGGAAATAGTAGATGATATGGAAATCGATATTTATAAAGACATTAAACATTTCTTGCCTGCGTGAAAAATCGTATTATCTTTAAATTTATTTATGTGCAAATTTAGAAATTAAAAAAGAAGCAATGGCCATGTAAAAAATGATGAGATACGAAATAGTTATCTCTACCTGCAGGTTCTGTTTTACATTTACAAATAGCTCTATATAAGTGCGTTCTGTGTCATATACAGTAACGCATGGATAGATAATACCTATTCTATAAGAAGGTCGGCATATATATGTGTAGACGATAACTTTCTTTGATGTTAAGGTTAAAGCTGGGGTTAATCCAAAACGAGGCTGTCCTGACAGGTACCGATAACACTAACAAATGCAGCGATCTGTTGTCGTTAGTTTTGTCGCCAGTGGTTTGATCTTTGACCCCGTCTGGGGTAGACAATTTGTCACAAGCTCCCTTGGGGCCTAAGATAGATTACGGCTGGGCCAGACCCAAGTTTTTAGTCGTCTATGTTTCGTATTTAACTTCAGTTCGAGGTTTCTTAACATGTTTTTTTTTTCAATTTCAAACAAAACTCATGTCATTAAATGTTGAAACAACCTTGAACGAACTGCATTATCTTACTTATCAGTTAGACAGAAACCATTGTTACCGACGACAAGACGGACGTCTCGGTAACACTACCAAAAACAACCATGCTTAGTTGTATCGACACATTAACCTTGTAGCCGATAGCCCCACCAAGCACCTAGCTCGTGAGAAACATACCTACTGTCACCATTATATGGTACTCAACGGAGGCAAAAAGTTTTGTGAATTTTGATATCTGTTCTTTCTTATCAACGTACATTGATATTCCCCATACGTGTTCATTTACCATTGTATCACCATAGTGTTTTCCCTAGCCGAGTCATAACAGAGTAGGTCACTACACGGAAGCGGTGGTGATCCAGCGTTGTTAGTTTGGAACCCCTGTCCAATAATGTCTACCGGACGATTCGTTGAGATTGCACTGTAGGATGGACAGTAATGCCATATGGAGACACGAAGTCGATATACCACTGTCTCTCATACCAAAGTCAAGAGTCACAATCTCCGAGCGGTTAAGATATATTACAGCTAACAATCTGTCCTTCCACTACTGAGTTACTAGACTGAACCACACCTACCACACCTTGTTGTTACTAACTGCTCGATTCTATGTACTTCGCATTTTCTTCAACACCAAACCCTGTCATTTTGTCAAATAATAGCCATTGTGTAGGACGAAAAAAATGAAATTAAACCAAGCAAATCAAAACTTCCAAACCACATGCAATCACTATGTACATGATTCGTGTATATATATGCATGGACCGTGTCTGTTAATAAACTTAGCTGTGGAAAGGATGTTCAACAAAATACTATCAACAACGCCAACTCTTTAATCTCCTGTCGTTTTATCACGAGTGGCGTCCCTCAGTTTTACATTATATTTAGTTTCATCAATATTATGAATAGATCCGTTTACTTTGACAAGATCAGTTTTCATAACCAAATTGAATCCGTTTGAAGTCATTATACTTGTGACTTGTGAAGCCCTGTCACTCCCATCCTACGCATCGTGGTGGTTTTACTCCGGTAACTCCAACAACAACACGCTATCCTGGTTAGTAGACTTTGAAGATATTAATGAAAGCAGCGATCGCTCTCCTTGAACAACTTTCCAAGAGCGAAAACCCATAACTTATAGATTAAGAAGAAAATGTGCTACATACGAAGTGGGGAAAATTAAGACATTTCTGTTAGAACGGCAGCGTCGTACCTTGAAGGACGAACGCCTTTTACCACTGGAATCAATTAGGCTAGTCTAAGGAATCTCTCATCGATAGCGATGCCGCGCGTTCTCCCATGCCACTCTAGCTTGTGCGCTTTGAACAGACGGGCGCGCTTTCATACAGCATACCTGTAGTTCTGTGTGATAGCCTAGGTAAACTTCATCGGGACAGGCGATATACCATTCATGTTTTATAATGTATCGAGAGACGTAAATAACTGCTTAGTTGTAACCAAAGAGGTTTGTAGCGGGTGTTCCCCTATGGAGGGTTCCGTCGGTCCTGTCGAGTTCGGACCGCCCAACAGACGTTGAGGAGTGGCCAAACTCAGGTGTCGGCCCTCTCAAGCATGCTACCTGTACAGCTTAGCCACGAGGAACGCTTATGCGCGAGTAATTGTGACCTTATGGAGTTTTGATCCTCGTATTAGTAGCCAGATGGACAATGTACCACCACAAAACGCGTCTCTTCGCTGCTGGCGCACACACCAGTACTTGTGTTATATATCTCTTATTACATATAGTCATACCGTGTTAAACATTCAAAAGATCATGATGAAAAACATTGATGATCAGATTTAACGTGATTAAGAATGAAACATTTATGTGATTAAGATGAATATCTTGCTTTTATTTCCTGTTTCTTTCACATTTCTCTTCAGCTTTTGTACATGTGGTAATCAAAATCCTATTCGTAGGACAAAGTACGGTAGAGTACGTGGATTTACAGAAACTGTGTATGACGGTAAAAAAGTGGAGAAATACCTAGGAATTCCTTATGCTAAACCACCTATTGGCGAACTACGCTTCATGGTAAGTGGAACGCATTTTGTATATTTTCATAATATTTTCGATTTTTTTTTCAGGATTCGACATTCGTCCACCACAAGATTGTTATTACTAAATAAATTTCCTTAAATTTTTCATCAAGTATAATAATGAAAATTTATTTAAGTAAATATATCTAACTAAAAAACTTCAAAATAACAGAATGCATCTCGTACATTTTGGTTTTCATATCAATACACATTTATATATAAACAACTATTGTCCTGAATTAATGTCCTCATCTGAATAGACTTTTAGACGACCATTGCTTCAGTGAAAAAATATATAACTCCCTTGATAGCAAGGAGACAAGACAATACCTTATCTTTGGTTGGCTTCCAATAATTTGTGCGGTCAGATCGGTTTTGTACGTTTTAGAAAAGAATAGCACATACTTTTATAGCCTTATACATAAAGATTTATGCAAACATGGCGTGTCTGTGTTAGAAGCGTGGCGGACACGGAACGACACTCCGGAGTAGACTCGGGACAATTCCAGTCTACTTAACAACTCTAATGGTTTCTACAGTTCACCCGTCAAGTTTGGATTAGAAAGCATTAAACTTTACTTTCGTATGTTTTCCGTCTAAACAAACATTTGATTTTACTGGAATGTCGACCTATTACGTGAAACAGTACTCTTAGGCGCGGCGTGAACCCCGTTGATGCATGCAGATGTCACCTAAAATGCTGCCCATCCAAAGTGCAATCTCTGGCATTGGTGAGAAAATCAGATGTTTGAAAAGGGAGAATTATGTCTTTGTATGCAGTCATTTGGAATTTTTGATGATTTTCAATGAGAACGCTCACGATAGAAAATTCCGTCAGTTTTAATATTATCTTATATAGAATATATTAATATATATATTTGTATATTAGTAATATTTTGACTCACGGGATGATGAGAAGAATGTTGTATACATTTGTGATGACAGATATAGATATTGATTGTGACAACAAAAATACTAAATTTCACATTATTTCAAGTCAATATTATTGAACATTAAATAACACGGAGGAATAGGTGATAAGAAAACATCATCAGCCTTTATTTATACACGTATAAAGGGTATGTAAACGATCTTATTTATGTAACTGCATAAATACTTTTATTTAAACTGATTTCACTAATAACGATATGAAAACAAACTTTTACAAGGATATCTATCAGCATTAATTTTATAAAAGTCATATAACTATACACGAATTAATTATATATAAAATTACATATATGTATTACATTACAACACGACACAATTCTAGGTACATTATAGATTAGTTATAACACAAGGATAATTGTACATGATGTAATTCACCAATATAATTGCACATAAAAGTATTGTATTAATATACATTAACAATATGGAAATATTCATTTTTCTATTCTATTAAATATAATTACGGTGGAAACAATGATCATACCATTTTACATCTCCTTTTCCCGTAATTGTACATGAACATGGCCCAGAAATTGATCTGAGGAGAATTGAGTTAGACAGTCGGACACATTTTCTTATATTATTGAATTAATTCCAGACCGTATCATACGTCACGGACTTTGATGTGGGGTCAACTCGACTAGACATCAGAAATCTATCACTACATTACACTGTATTCATTTGATAATTTCTCTATATAAAGTGTAACAATTGTTATCAAGTATAAATTGTGATATAACCCCGGAAAGATAGCTGTACTGTATCACGTGCTATCGACCAGTACCAACACCATCGTCAATAGAATATACCGTTATCACTAACTGGGGGCTATTTATTGTACGCATAAAATACGGAAGTTAGAGCCATGCAGGGGTATAAAACGTTTAAAATGAGGACATAAGAAAACGAGGAGGGATAGCCGCCATGAATTACCTCCGCTGTCTAAGTTGTTATGGAAACAACACACTTCCTCTACTTTGATCACAATGATGTCGTTTTGTATGATCATCCCATTGTTCTATTTAGGTTTTATAAACACAATTAAACCTCCCACATTAAGCCAACTTGTCATAGCTATATTGACAGTTGTGATTATTTAGGTACGTGTTAGATTTTGGGCTTGTCATGTCGGTTACTGTGAAGGCGAAAAGTCAGAATTCCGTTAGAAGTATCATTATAAAAACGGTATAAAGCTAGTATATTAATTAAGCAGACACATCGACACAATCGTCGCTCCAGTCTTCTTAAGTAAATATCTGTCTGAAAAAAAAAAGAATTAAATAAACTGTTTTCGAACTGATTAAGTTAATTAGCAAATTGAGCTTTGTTTCAAAACATAATTGGTCTTATACTTAAAATGGCATTCGATGTTTTCTTTATTTTAAAACCATGGGAGTATTGTGAAGACATTTACAGGGTCACAACTAGCCGACGACACTAAACTGTCATTGCGCATATTCGAAATCTATCATTCTCTAAGTTAGAGCAAAACAGATAAGTAAAATCAATTTATTGCTTACTAAAACATACGACTCGTGCTGAATACCCCTGGCTAGCCAAGATGACTGAAACATTTTTACAAACAAATATACTTCTTCTTGAATAGAACTGCAAATAATGTAAGCAAGTATAGAAGCAACGCAAACATATAGTGTATATCTTAATGTGATGAACGACAGCGGCGAATTCGAATGACACGGTAATACAAAGACTTTTACGGCAAAAATTGATATTTATTATAAAATATAAACTAGTAATCATTATTTTATGAAGACAGCCGAAATATACATTTTCTGCATGCCTACAGTATGACGCGTTCGTTAAATGGAGACATGCGCACTCGATTGTCAAATGACGTTTTGGATGCTCTCGAAAACACTTGAAATTAAACAGACGTTTATCTTATATAATACATGTACGTAGAAATGTTATCGTGCTGTTATAGGGACAGTTCACGGATTAGATTCCTTTTACATAACTTCATATTCATATCCTACGATTTAGATTGGAGTTATATGAGAAATATCAACGAGCGGGTTTTAATCCTAACATTTATATCATACATTGTCTATGTCTGCGGGGAAAAAGTTGATACCCTAGAAGTCGAATTCCGAAATGTCTGAGTGTCTCAAGATATATATCACTCCGCCCGGAGTATTCTCTAACCTAAAACAACATACTATATAATTAAAAAGGTGCGTCTATACATCTAATATTTCTGCTTTAAAAACGTTAAGCGGATTCTATCTCGCCACGGTAAGCACTCAGAAATGTAATACATTCTATTTGTGCCGATATTGCTAGATACATTAATCTTTCCTAAGACCTTTCATCAAAAGGGGGCCTTCGTGAAACGTTTAAATGTTACCGTATCTTCAAGTGATACGGAAGTCCTTGCTCGTAAAACCTGCACACCTCCCTCGCGACGTAGTCCCCCGTATATCTCGCTGTTTTCTGAATACACCCGATTTATGTTGCTTCAATTAACTATACTTAATACTGGCACAACATATCATTAGTGAGCAGAAGACTGTCGGTATTTCCGTAAGTTATTATCACACACTGCACTGAGGGACCTTCTGTTACAGATCTAACCTTACGTCTACAACACTGACCTCCTATTGACCGTTCACATGTATTACAATCAATGATTTACACTCCCTTTATCTGGTCTAGGTCCTGAATGGCCCGATCAGTGTTTACAAAAATATAATCCTTCCTTTTTAGTATCACACAATGTACATTGTTAGTTAAATCCTTAACAGTTCACGATACATTTTTAGGGTTTGGTGATTGTCGCAAAGGATTATACAATGATCATATAAACATTTTCTAGTGACCCATAATATAAAATGACCTGTTCCAAATAGACACTGTTCCAAAATTTTCCCGAGTTCTCTCTCTTTCTCTCTCTATCACCCCAGATTTGACCTTCAGAAACTCCTCCCTATTCCGCATGATGTAAAAGGAGAGAAAAACTTGATTGCAAAGAAATATCCACAACATAGAGGTCTCTTTTGAAAACAAAATATACAAAATTAATGACTTTAAAAGTTTTAGCAGTAAAAAAATTAATAATACATATTTTTTTCTGGATATTACAGTAGTAACTACGTCACAGCTCAAATAAAACTACGTCACAGCTTAAATAAAACTATGTCACAGCTCAAATAAAGAAATAAGACAAGGTATGTAAGATAGAAATTCGGGGACTATATTTTCTCTTATCCCAGACAGGGATATCCAGTTTTACAAATATACCAGTGTGAGATTTTTCTTTCTCTTACTCCAGACTGGGATATCCACAGTTTTCCGATGTGAGATTTTTCTATCTCACCCTAGGGTAAATACAAGCTACACGAGATCTTCGCACGTGCCCAACAATGGTATGACGTCACGACAACAGTATCATGACGTCGCGGTAATAGTATTATAATGTCACGACAACAATGAAATAACGTCACAAAGACGGCGAAGACGGCGACTCATTGAGGTCACGTCATCCTCGCTTGCATATATAAGTGACAAGTTTATTAGAGACACAAAGTGATGCACAGGGTAAGAGAAAAAGAATCATTCACCCTCTTTAGGCTGTGACAGGAGATCTCAACCCTCGGGATAAGATTCTTAAGCTGTCAAACACTCGGCATAGCCTCGTGTTTGACAACTTAAGAATCTTACCCCTCAGGTTAAGACTATCCTGTCTCACCTCAAAGGGGATGAAAAATTCTATTAATCTCACCCTTGGGTAAAGACAAGCTACACGAGATATTCGCATGTGTTCAGCAATGGTATGACATCATGAAAACAGTATCATGACGTTGCGATAATAGTATCATAACGTCACAATAACAATGAAATGACGTCACTGAGACGGTGAAGACGGCGACTCATTGAGGTCACGTCATCCTCGCTTGCATATATAAGTGACATGTTTATTAGAAACATAAAGTGATGCACAGGGTAAGAGAAAAAGAATCATTCACCCTCTTTAGTCTGTGACAGGATATCTCAACGCCCGGGATAAGATTCTTAAGCTGTCAAACACTCGGCATAGCATCTTACAAATCTTACCATTGGGTTGAGGTTCTCCTGTCATACCCAAAAGGGGATGAATAATTCTATTAATGCATCGTGTTTAGGATTCTATTTTGAATTGGGGTTTAAAAAATGCATATAAGTTTGGCATATAATTGAATGCAACTGTGATTTAATATTTCTATAGTAAATCTTTCATAATCGACAGGAAGGTTAGTTCAACAGCTATAAACTGCACTTCTTAATTGTGCACGACTGTTTAGGATGCTCATTAAAACATCTGTTGTGTTACGTCATCGAGTGCCAGAGACAGAGCAACTGTTTTCGTATTGTATGCTGTTTTCGACATAATATATAATTAACTGTTTTATTTCACGCTTGAGAAGTGCTAAACCAAGAATATGGCGACATAGTAAAGGTACCAATGACGTCGGTCTGGTTTAAGAAGGTAGGAGGAAGTGGTAAAACCATAGAAGAAACTTGTTGGTGTGTTGGTTAATTAGATTAGCCAGGATCATTTAAGGACGGCCTCCGTGTACGCGGTGTGTTGCGTGTTTGACGTCCGTACGTGTTGTTGAAGGCTGCACTATATGTTGGTGTTGAGAGGAACTCTTACCCTTTTTATAGTGCTATCTCACTGAAGTGTGCTGTCAGAGACAAAGACAATTCAATGTATTCACCAATTTGTTACGGCATAAAAAGGATAGGGTCAATAGCTAGTTAACATTAAAGACGCATGCGCATGTTACACTCTACTCTTTGAAAGATACAAAAAATAACTTTTAATGGAATCGTTTGAACAGATGTACTTCTTTATAACTAAAATCATTTTCCTAACTAAAGACACACATTATTATGATGAGATAAATGCGACAATGCAGTATAAGCTTTACAAACAAGTTTGTATTATAGTCGTCGGTTATCTTTATAATAAAGTATAGCTCAATACTGGACGCGTGTATAGAGACGAAATAAATCATTGTGATAAGAATCGTTTGTTTTCGTATTATATATGTAATCGGAGAAAATCCTGCAGAGGAATATGTAAGCGGAGGAATCAGATTTATAGTGAGTATCAGAGAGCACAAAGAGATAGGCATTAGTGGCCTCTGTAATCCTTCAGCGTAGCTAATGCTCACGATCTAACAGTGAGATTCAAACGTTAAACAAAACGATCAGTAATACAGGAAAAACGTTCGTCTTCAGACGGTGACGACCCTTTGTTTAGTAACCAGCCAGCGACCGTGTAATGCACATACATTTAACGGTCAGGACATACTAAACAACGGACCAAAGATGATCTTTAATTCCGGATTCCCCGGGGACGCACGGTATGAGTATCATTGTTCTGTAATGAACCTGCGATAGCTTCCGAGGCGGGAATATTTATAGGAATAAGCATCGTGGTCGAGGGTTATTACATAGTCTGATGGCTCAAGAGTCTTGTGTTTTATGACGATTAAGAAGTCTAGAATATGATGAGGATACTGATGTATATAGTTTGTGTGTCTGTATAGAAAAGGACCGTCTCAAGCTTAGGACTGCATGGTTATCTTCCATCAAGAATGCGTTTAAAAAGTTTGTTGCTTAGACTTCTTCATTTCTTCATTAGACAAGTTAAGTTTTGGTTTTGGTTTGAGTTATCGAATCCCAAATCAACGATCCTGATTTTGGCGGTGAACGACAGTCGCAGTATCAGGTGAAACACTACATAATGTACCATTTTACGGTTAGTCCATTGAGCCTTATAATAGCGAAGGAGTATCATAGTCACCAGTGGACTTGTATTCATATTTGAAATACATGATGAATCCCGATAGGGGTTTCGGGAGTTTTCTCTAAAGTCACAGACGAAAATTGGGTCCGAGCGGTTGAGTTCCGCGCTCGGATGATGAATGGTTTCACTCAATGGTAAATCCGTATACTCATCCCATAATCCTCAACCAGAATACAAAGGAAATTTGTTCTATAATCTGATCATAACTGTACGCTAGATTGAGAAAGATGTTAGTTACATTGTGAAACCATTCTCACAAACCCTACTCAGCTATCGCTCCAATTTCTAAACATGTTTATGTCCTGTCCGCCGCTACAGATCAGACTCAAGAACGGCTCCCCGATCACCATTCCCTAATGATTTGAGCACCGACTTAGAACTGCAAGTCCATTTAAAATGGTTTATATGTCATGTTTTGGGGAATGGAAAATATAACTATCTGGTTATAGAATGTTTAAGGCCTATCAGGCTTTAATATCGCCCTGTTTATAGAGGTGGATGGACATCTATTGCCTCGTATGATAAACTAACATTATTTGGGCCGTTCATATTGAATTAATTATTTTACAACTTTAGTGTCAATGGAAACAAAGAAAATAAACAGAGAATGATGAGACTGGTGGCGAGGTGAGTTGTAACTATGCCATAAGCTTACTCAGGTAATTTCGCTTTAGGAAAACTTGAGTCTGATAATGTAAAATTAATTTAGAAATATAATCCAACTCAAATCATGAACAGTAAATTCTGTTTACGCTTCAGATACAAGAAACGAAAATGTTTTTTTATGGAGAAATGTAGCGTAAGGTTTAGAGCAGAATATGTGATGATGGTTTGCATATAAATTATAGGAGCCCAATGGCACAAAGTATGAATTGTGTATCCATTCAAAAAGTAATAAAAACGCTGAGATTCACTGGTTTAACCTGAAGCACTGTTGACATAAACAATTTACACCTGTAAGAATAATTCCATATGTACAAAATTGCTCGCATGTTCCGCATCATGCTTTAAGTGTTCTTATGTTATAAAAGTCTTGTAATTATGTTTTATCATATCGGTTTATCTTTTTCATAACCTGTCTCTCGTTGTATCTGAAAATGTTAAACTTTGGTATTGTCTGAGAATACATTCCCCACCGAAAGTTATGCAACGATTTAATCCTGTTATCACTTGAAGTCTCTTCGCTGCTCTATCCTTCACGCCATAGTGTGGAACTGAATACTAAGAACAAATTGAGAAGTTTTTATGAATCAATATCAATGATCCTGTTATACAAGTGGAAAATACTCACACATGCAGATATTATAAGGACAATGCGCCCAGAAGTGATCAAATACACACATACATTTGCATCTAGTGCTGCGTAAATGAGAATTTGTACAAAAATGTTTTTTTTTTATGTTTTGCATGCAAAGTATGTTATCAAAAATACACATATATAAGATATCGTTAGTTGCAGACAGGACTTTAAGACATAAATGTAATATTGTTGAAATTCAAAGTCTCCTTTTTTCGATTTAGGCGCAAGGTAACACCAATATCACATCAATGATTCGGTGTGCATGCTCAAAATGTCAAGATGTACAATGTGATTTTAACAACCGGATACAAGTATAAACCGCCTAATGGTCGTGTGCGATTTAGCTTCGTGTATTTCCAGATGATTTCAATTTGCGAACATTTATCATCACGAAATAGATTAATTTTACAATTGGAAATCCAGATGTCTAAAATGAAAAAAAAAAAAATGAAAAAAATAAAAACCACACAAAAGTCAAAATTAGTTTAGTGTAGAATATGGACAATTTAAAGTACCTGTTGTCATGATGCCCCATAATGATGCGTTTGGAGAGTTGCAAAACTTAAGAAAAACTAGCGTATCTGTATTGGTTAAAACAGTACTTAACAAAAATTCTATATCCGTCAGGGTTTACTCAGTGAGTTAAATCAGATAGGCAAACACGTGGTTTAGCTGCGTATTTCACACATACCATAGTAATTGTAGATTTCGGTGAAATAACTGTGTAAATTAATGTAACAGTTAAGTGATACTTGACTCGGGTGTGTTTCTAGATTCAAATTTTTTCTCTGAAGTTTGTGGAACACGTGCCCGGCGTACGCTTGTTTAACGAACTTCCGTGGAGTAAACCGTTTAGTTGGATATATTTCATTGTAAAGTTTCTCCGATACATTATTCAGAAGGGTAAAAATGGCTGATGTATTACCTTACATATTTACGAGTCTACACGATGTTTTGCTGTTAGATTTATTTGCTGTTACTGTACTTTCTTTGACGCAATAGAATTTTAGAATGGAATTTTGCATGCCCTCGTTAGCGATAAAAGGAATTCAAACACAAACATTGGTTGGAATATTAACAACTATGGTAGTGAAATGAACGAGAATTTCGTTTGTACGATACAACATGGATATTGAAATGAACATGCATTTTATCGGTTACTATATTAACAATATGGATAGTGAAATGAACGTGAATTTCATTGGTGCACAATTTCTTTTGTAAAATAACTGCCAAAAAATGAACATTTCCAGTAACTCAATATGTAAATCCTTTAATTAAATAGAAATGCCACGGTTTCCGAGGATAGTTATAGGGATTATTTGAACGACAAATATGTTGTAACAGCATGGTTTCCAGACCTGCGCGAGTTATGGTGAGAAATTGTGGCAGGATATACAAGTGTGCGAGGACGGAAAAATGGATCTGTGACAAACTTGGGTTGGTCACAGACCTTTATGGGAATCCTTGTGAGTTGTCATACTACAGATATGTATGAGAATATTTGTGAGTTGTCATACTACAGATATGTATGAGAATATTTGTGAGTTGTCATACTACAGTTCATCAAAAGTTGTTTTTTTTCTCGTTTTTATAGAGATTTGGTATTTCGTGTTATGCCTTTTTTCGTGTCACCTCTTATGATAAAACACACTCCCATGCTTTTAAATTCTCCGTTTTTGGTTAACAACCAGTTCATTGCAATTAAGTCCAAACGACATCATTATTTGATTAGGTAAAAAACGACTTTTTGTTAATAAACATGACAATGCATTGTGTTTGGCTGAATGTTTTTGTGCGGCTGGAAACAACTTGAAACATTGTTTTAGAACTAACCAATTTAGATACAAAGATACAGCTTTGATGAAAACAACCACGTGCTACAGTGAAAAACTCCAGCATTGATGGATTTTATGGTTGACTAAGTTCAGATTGAGAGTAAAGTTTTCCAACAGACAATTGGAATACCCCGCGGATGAAAGTATGCGCCATGGAGGACCAAAATTCACGGAAACTGCATACACTACATGTTAGCTTTCATCGATTTTACCGACAACGTCACCAACAGGAACAGCTAACAATAGCCCATTGCTAAGTGTCACGATTTCCATGTTCCCCATTGTAAAGCTTTCATTTTGAGATGGTATCATCCTTACAAATTGATTCCATTTTCAAGGTCTTCTTTTTGATATCACGATGCTTATGATTATCACTGCTTTTGGTTTCAAAAAAATGTGTTGTTGTGAAATTACAGAACATGATAACCGCAAGTAGAATTATTGTATTTCAATCTAGAAATGCTACATTAAAAGAAAGAGATTCGTATGCTTTATCTGACTAACCCTTTATGTAGAGCGTGATAATTTAACATGGGTCCCCGTAGTTTGACGTAATAAAGGAATGGCTTTTTGATTCTGTTCTTTATATGCTTATATTAGCACCTGTCACGTTTAGCCAGTGGAGCAGGTTAAACCCTGGTACCCCCTGTCGAGTGGAGCAGGTTTAGGTTAAACCCTGGTACCCCCTGTCGAGTGGAGCAGGTTTAGGTTAAACCCTGGTACCCCCTGTCGAGTGGAGCAGGTTTAGGTTAAACCCTGGTACCCCCTGTCGAGTGGAGCAGGTTTAGGTTAAACCCTGGTACCCCCTGTCGAGTGGAGCAGGTTTAGGTTAAACCCTGGTACCCCCTGTCGATAGATGGTCACTTGCTATTCCCGTTTAAAATGAAGGGATCTTCTTCTATAACCAGTTTAATGATAAATGTGGTGTGGTGTATATGGCAGGTGTCTATATAGCGAGGTAGGATATAAAGAATGAAGAGTTCTGACGTCACACGGAGAATACTACAAACTTACTAATTTTGGCGAAATCATATTTTAGCGCAAATTCGATTTTAAACAGATTAGTGCAATGGTTAAAGTGAACAGTCGGGCAAGGATGGCTAAAGTCGGTAAAAATGATGTGAATGTATCCAGTATAATTTCTTATGAAATGGAAAAATAAAATCTCTCGTCAAAATCTGTCTGCGTACGAAGATATTAATTTAAAGTATAGGAACCCTAAAACGTCCTCCCGGCTGACTATGTCTGTGGTTACATTTCCACGCAGCCTCGCTTTCAATGCTTTCAACTTTTCTTTATTTCAATGGTCAGAACTGGGAAATGCAAGCAGAACTTGATCGTCGTATTAATGAACGCATTAAGACTGGTTTTCTTTGCCCGACTATTCACTTAAATTTTCGTATATAAAATAAATGTTGTATTAGCAGTGTAAGAAAATCAATTAGCACAATCTTATTTAAACGCAAAATATCTGACTCGATAAGCGCTAAAGTCTTAATGCTAAAACATATGTACATTGTATGTACTATTATGGTTACTGCGGTCTCCTAGAAAATGTGTAGAGACCGCTGTTCTATTATCTACACTGTAAAACTAATGCATTGCCTTAATTTGAATAGTAGCATTTAATAAGACACAGGTACTGCTCGCCTGAAAAGCCATCGTACAGAGACTTACCAAAAAGTCATGTAGAAAAAGTGTAGCTTGATGGCGCAATTAGACATATGCTATCAGGAAAATCAGCATGTAGACACAAAGACAAGGGTGCACTGACAGGGTGATGTTAGGATAAATAGAACACTAACTTTCGGCAATAGCCAAAGCCAGATTATGGCAATAATGTCATAACGATAAATAGATTGATTTATCTAAAGTTGTACCCCCAAATATGGTGACATATCCTTACCTATCTTGAACTAAAAGTTGTAATGACCACGACTTTGAGACAAAGACAAACAGCGTTTGCCATCAATCTATCCGTCAGTTATGTTGGTATATACCAAATTGGGAGTCTAGGGGATCATAAACTCTTAGAGAGTAAAAAAGGTGGGAACACTGACAACGTTCAGACAATGAGATACAAAGACAAATTGCACAGTGGCAATTCAAGTGTTCCAAACCTCACACTTATCATTATACACACGAGCTCCAATTCTCGGGAATATTGATCATTTGCGTCAGTGAGTTAATTTGTAATTTGGTACAGAGTATGACGAGGTTATGATGGGTATATTTTGAGTGTGTAATAGATCGGAACTATCTCCGGATACTCCTTATCGCCGACACATGTCTGGGGACTCCGCCGCTTCGGCAACAATAACATTACATTTGACAAAACAGTTGATGAAATAGTACCGAATTGATTGGGTACATGGGTTTTGGGAGATTGTATCGATTTCGGACACTTCTGTCTCTGCCCAAAGTAAATCTAATTCCCGTAACTTGAGTTCACGAAGTCGGAAAAAGGGCACAGATATGACATGTTGTGTGGGGGTATCACGGGGGAATGTTAGTGACAAAGGAACTCCAGAGACCAGACCGGGTTGAGAGAGAGGACAGATACATATCAATAAGGGAATTCATACACGCATAGTATATATCGTATCGACATTTATAAACCAACCGGACAAAAGTTTCAGAGACTGACGAGTCTTTCACATGCTTCGTAGCTTGTCAATAACCGGAAGTATTCAAGGTAGACTACTGACGTTGAGGAAAATGGTGAATCGTAACATGACAGTAAAATGTGAACACATAATAGAATCGTTTATGATCATCAAAGTGTGATATAGAGAGTGTATCACAGTAAACTGTGTTACACATATACAAACAAAGGCAAACCTATTTTATATTCATTATTCTCCATAACTTCAGCACTCTACACAGTAAAATCATCCAAGCGGTCACGTGATTCCTTTTGTATGTTTAATGTTTATCGAGTTTGTCACTATTTATATGAATTACTGTGTAACAATTACATTAGCAATGGTATTGATAATCTCCGAGGATATCCGAACGTTTAACGATACAAACGGGACCACATAAATATACAATATGAAGTCTCGTTTATGTATTCTGTTACGGTTCTTATTTAAACTTGGAGGGAGTATCTGTGGCGTATTCTCTACCGGACTATGAAATATGGGGTGGGTTTTGAAATCGTTTAAAATCAAATTTCGGTAATTAAATTCTGACGTCACTTTTACGATAGGTTAACTACCCTTCGAGTATTACAATGGATCGTCATGTTTTGTTTAAGTGAACCTGATGTCTAAGCTAGTGAGTTGTGATGTGTCAGTCTAAAAGCACCACGATCGTTCTCTGCATGCAGTCGAACACATCCGTATCTACTTACTTTTTATATATGTATAGTCATTGTAGTCATAATTGAATAAACCTTTGCGTTCACCAGCATTTTGCATAGTAAATTTTGCTACAGTTTTCCTGAAATGTCAACAAATGAAACAGTGATATAATATATCAAATAAACAAAAGAGCTAACTTCCTCTCTGGCATATACAGAGTTATAAACATCAATTGAATTTCTATATTATCATGAAATAACAAGTGTATTTCGTTTTCAGCCTTTCCTCATTGCGGGAAGACATTACATGTTTCCTCTTTCTACAGAACACAGTGTTTTCGGCGAATATGTATTCAACAGATGTCACTATGTTGACTCATAAAAAATGATATTTGTAGATTTGATGGCATTTTCATACAATGTCTACGTAGTCAGTTTTAAAACGGGGTTATTTAACGTTACAGTGATCGTTAATTAGAAACATAGTTCACTGATTTATATTATTATTTCATATTCGGAATTTACGTACCCGGCCTACTATACATTTTTAAGTCTTTTGAGTCATATTATTGCAGATAGATCCTTTAGTAAACACGATGTGATTTAGTAAGACACCAGTTTGAAATGACTTGATAATACGGGGCCAGTTCCAACTATTTCGCTAGTTACAAGGGTTGAAGGTTACTGATGTATACGTATAACTTATAATGTTCGTGGGTACGTTATTTTGTGATTTGGAGCTTTTTGATTGTATTCGGAGAGTAGAAATGGTGTTGGCCTGTCGGACAGCGTTTTAATAAAGTATAAACCAGGCTGTTTTTCAATTCGCGGTTCAACAGTAATCACGAATACAAATGAAGATTTTACACTACAAACATTCCATGTTATACAGTATTATACAGCATTAAAAGACCGTCCCGCCCTCACAGCGAAATTCAGCATACAAGCCATGCGGGGGTGGAACACAAGGGAATGTCTTCGGGACGTAATTACTGATTTTACATGTTTAAATTAAGACACGGATAATAACAACATAAGGATGATAAGTTATTCTTGTTATTCAATTGAATTATAAATGTTTCTGTCGTTTTTTGATATTTTCCTTAGTTACGGGGAAGTAACATCCTTAAACAACAGTTCTATAGGAAAAGATAAACCATCTCATACTCATAACGTCCTTTTTATTGTTGTTGTGTGAAACATCTGGGTTTAAATTATCGATTAGATATGAATACGATTAGAATCTTAATAACCTGAATCCTGCAGACAATGTACATAGAAAGAGCATTTGTGAAGTTTTAGGAGAAATCCGTTTTTACGCCACGTCATCCTGCCGTCCCCAATCATGCTTTACATCTGTCAAACGAACTGCTAGCTCGTGATATTTAATGTTTAATTCCGACAATAGTCAATGCTAATTTCCCTGATAAGTCATTTAAATGACTAGAAGATTCCCTTCAATGGTAGTTATAAATCGATCGTGTAAATGTATCGTGCACGTATTTCTATAGAGAATGAGGTTGTTAGATATGATATTGCTTATCACAGAATACAAGCTATCGGCGATTATCAAGGCAATTAAACAAGACACTCGCCGTTCTCGTTCTATTTGAAGATTACAATTAAAAGTGACAATGTAAGGAAATGTATAGTTGCTATATATCTGGATATATCTGCATCGATAACAATAGAAATATTCCTGGAAAACCATGATGGCAGTACATAAAACCAGCGATATTCAGGTAAACTCACAATCTGGATTGAAATACCAGGACCAGATTTTATTATTTACACTACAGGTGAAGGGATCCGACAGAACGAAAATTTCGCAATCCGAACAGTGTTAGTTGGGGCCGGAATATCGAGGATGCTATATGTACAATTTTGTATTTCATAATCATTTCCCATTTTCCTATACATTGTATCAATAAATTGTCATGCTTTGTTAAATTGTGTTTCTTTGATATTTAATATTTACTAAACACAATGTATCATATTCACTATGTGTTGTTGATCCAAAGATTTTATTTGACAATTTCCACAGTGATCATGTCAGCATATCGAAGCGACTATCACTTCGTCATAGAAACATCCTTTTTCTGAGGATGTGAATGTGGCGCAAGGGTAGAAGGCGCAGGTATGTTTGGCTAGGCGATTGGGTGCCATAGATCGTGAGTTCGAGGCCCGGATAGGGCACGAGTCAATAAATTGTCATGCTTTGACAATTGGCCCAGTTTCATAAACATTCTTTAACTTTAACTTCCCCACAGAAAATCATTACAAAAGGTAAGGAAAAAATCTTAAGTTAAGGAGCCTTCCTTAAAATCTGTAATGCTTTCCTATGGATAATTTTAAGTTAAGGGATTCCTTAAATTTAAGGAATGTTCATGATACTGAGCCCTGTGATCCTTTTAATATGAGTATTAGTAGAAAAAATATTGTAAGAAAGCCACAATGCATATATGGAAATTGTGTCGACGAAATGAATTCTATACACATATATAATGTTTTCCGATTGATGTTTCATATCGTAAATCTAAGTTAAGGTTTTATTTAATATAATTGTTTGAACGATAACATAACATAACAATTCGTTTCGCGTTTTTGAACTTCACGCACTAGTAAAAATATTTTATGACGTCATTCGATAAAAAACGCTATGAAAAGCGAAATTGAATTCATCAAGTTCTTCTGAATTTTAGAATCTGGTAAAATAAAAGCTAATTAGGTTTCTCAATTTATGTATGGAATTAGACATTTAATCATTGGAAATTTAAGGATATTTACATGGAAGTTTTTTTTCATCTTGAAAGGAATGTAATTATAAGTTACTAAACACCTTTGTCATAGGAACTAGAATGGGTGCGGCATAAAAGACAATTATAAGAAAAACATATCTTCGGTTCCCTATCCTTCATACTAATGAAATTGTTCCACATGTAGAAGTTTATTATTGTAAGGTAAATGAATAACTAATATCAATATCTGTAAGTGAATCTAGGTCGTAAACGCTATATGGTTCCAGTACAACTAAAGTAGTATCAAGGCTTAAGTTCTAATGTTCCGGTTTAACTAATGTAGTATCAGGCCTAACGTTATATGGTTCCAGCTTAACTTATGTATTATCAGGCCTAACGTTATATGGTTCCAGCTTAACTAATGTATTATCAGGCCTAACGTTATATGGTTCCAGCTTAACTAATGTATTATCAGGCCTAACGTTATATGGTTCCAGCTTAACTAATGTATTATCAGGCCTAACGTTATATGGTTCCAGCTTAACTAATGTATTATCAAGACTAACGTTATATGGTTCCAGCTTAACTAATGTATTATCAAGACTAACGTTATATGGTTCCAGCTTAACTAATGTATTATCAAGACTAAAGCTATATGGTTCCAGTACAACTAAAGTAGTATCAAGGCTTAAGTTCTAATGTTCCGGTTTAAGTAATGTAGTATCAGGCCTAACGCTATATGGTTCCAGCTTAACTAATGTATTATTAAGACTAACGCTATATGGTTCGTCTAGGCCAATGATTATATAACATTTCTTTAAAAAAATTTTCGTTGCTTGCATGCAAAATGTAACATTAGGATTGGGTTGGGTTTTATCATACCTCTATGTGAACAAAACTGAGCCTGGTATGACAAAGCGCCTGTCCTGACGTCTCAATAGAAATTGTGTAAAATAAAACAGATCATATGACAAATCGAAGAATTAATAATTATCATTGCTGTCACTTGTTGTCATCGGATTATGAAAAAAACGGCTCTTTGAAACCTTTGTGGAACCATTTTTTGCATATGAATCAAAACAAAACGCTAAGTAGAAAGACAAGTAAGTAATGCGGAACACTTCTGTAGAGTTGCTTTCGTAGGCAAAGATAAATAATTTCTGAAATAAGTAAGGTCTTAGATATAAAACACCGAATTGAAGAGCAATATATCATAATTATCATAAAATATGAGGTCCCCTTATGATGATATCGTTGTAGATAAAGGGTGATATGTTCGCATAACTCAAAAATGAATGTTTTAGTGACATTGTGTTGCAAAGGTAAATATTTAGCAATCAGATGTGATTTACACACTTAATGAAGACCATGATGTTCTATTTTGATAAATATTAGTTATTACAATTAAAAAAAAATCAATATATTATATTTTTGTTGGAATAGATAACCAGCTATACATATGTCAAGGTTTTCGTTGAAACAATGACGTGTGACAAAGTCGATTACGTCCCAATAGAGATCGATGATGAAATCACGAAAGCTGTTTCTGCATCTAGCAGACATATAAATGATAACATGACTTTTTATTTTATAGGAAAGAAAATGCGCAACAGTAGATATGTTTATGACAACTCATGATGTAAATCGCTAAATATCATTATACCCAAAAACCTATTTATTATTTTAAAATTCATTATCACGACTGCCAAGCGCCACAGAGAAAACGAATCTCGATATCGACAGATCAGTCATAGCCATCAAAGTAGACAATGATCGCAGGTAACTCAATCTCACCATCCGACTGGGCACTCTAGGTAGGTAACAAAATATGCCTTGCGGTGTAATTTGTATTCCAAACCGGCTGTTTTGTCGGCGTTTGATTTAACTCGACAGTGATATCGCGGGAATATACGCCATCGAGAAAGCCCAGTGGGACATAGAAGCGCACCAAACAATCTAGAGTTATCTAAAATGTACCCTAGTCACATCACTTTCATTTCCCAGTTGCCTTGGATTGTATTAGGGACCCCACGCCATTAAACGTACACGGATGTCTGGACATAAGCAAATATTATTGATATACTGAACATGCACTTTATTTGTTTCTCTTGCGTACTCGTCCCAATGTAAAACTCTAGCCGCCTGACGGATGTGCCGGGTAATGTAAGTGTGACAGCCTGATGTGAAACAATGGCCTGTACCTCAAGGTTATCTACAAACCCACTTTATGACAAGATGAAGACTGATAACAACAGACGATAATGGTGTGAGTCTAGCACGATTTCATAAAACCTCGGCGTCCATTCCTTCTACATGGTGTCGTCAGCTCTCTTTCATGTTAGGCGTTCGGGACATTCGTAACCTATCTGTCCTGGACGTGCGTGCACATGCACAAACCTGTCACATACATCATATCCACCGCGTGCTCTATACTTATCGACCTACCCTTTAGTCAAATTTTATATTTCATAATCCATAGAGGGTGGCATGATGATTGTTATTGAAAACATTTTGGATGATTCGCCATTTTATAATCCCGACCTTTTCTTTCAAGCCAGATTTATTATAGGATATCGACAAATTCCTCTGGGAAGCGTTATTTTTTTTCTACATGCTATGAGGCAGTACATAAATCGGTGGTCGTATAGACGTTGTGTATTTTAGTGTTTCATTTCTTCAATATTTCGTTGCTTTCATGTTTGCGTACATAAAACATGCAAGCTATATTGGTAAACAGAAAATACATTTTACCGAAACATTTTCAAATAATGAAATAGCCGTTAAGAAGATCTGCAGACGACAGTTAATATGCGTTATGTATGTTACAATGAACAATGTCCATACTTGAAGTTAAAGTTAGAAAGAAAGCTTGAAATGAATTTTTGAAAAAAAAGAAGTAATTTCTTTGCATGATATAGGTGTCAAAACCACGAATTTGACAAATAGAAGTAACCACCGATACCAAAAGATTGGAAATTGTTATGTCAAAAGCACATTGAAACTGAATTATTTTAAAGAAACTGTTTTGACCTATCACTATGGATGGAAATTCGTGTATATTAAGGAAAGGCCAAAACCGTGATTGAAGGGTCACTACGGACGACAGAACTTATCTCTAGGGTGAAAGGTCACCATAAGTACGAAATGAAATTAAAACTAAAATAGATGAAACATCACTACCATGGATGAAAAGTGTTTGCTTTTGTTTAAAGGCCATTAATGTAGATGAAAGGTCATTGTCGTTGATGAAACTTTTAAAGAAAGATTGTTATTGGGTGATCAGTTGATATTCGATGATCAGTAAGTATTGGGTGAAAATTTGATATTGGGTGATAGGTGGTGTTAGGTGATCATTTGATATTGGGTGATAAGTTGGTATTGGTTAAACAGTTGATATTGGGTGATCAGTTGGTATTGGGTGAAAAGTTGATATTGAGTGATCAGGTGGTGTTAGGTGATAAGTTGATATTGGGTGATAGGTGGTGTAAGGTGATCATTTGATATTGGGTGATAAGTTGGTATTGGTTAAACAGTTGATATTGGGTGATCGGTGATATTGGGTGATCGGTTGATATTGGGTGATCAGTTGGTATTGGGTGAAAAGTTGATATTGGGTGATAGGTGGTGTTAGGTGATCATTTGATATTGGGTGATAAGTTGGTATTGGTTAAACAGTTGATATTGGGTGATCAGTTGGTATTGGGTGATCAGTTGGTATTGGGTGATCAGTTGATATTGGGTGATCAGTTGGTATTGGGTGATCAGGTTGGTATTGTGTAAACAGTTGATATTGTGTGATGAGTTAGTATTAGGTGATCAGTTGATATTGGGTGACAGTTGATATTGGGTGATCAGTTGATATTGGGTGATAAGTTGATATTGTGTGATTAGTTGGTATTTTTTTATCAGTTAGTATTGGGTGCTCAGTGGATATTGGGTGATCAGTTGGTATTGGGTGATAAGTTGGTATTGGGTAAACAGTTGATATTGGGTGATCAGTTGGTATTGGGTGATAAGTTGGTATTGGGTGATCAGTTGGTATTAGGTGATCAGTTGATATTTGGGTGATCAGTTGATATTGGGTGACAGTTGATATTGGGTGATCAGTTGGTATTGGGTGATCAGTTGATATTTGGTGACAGTTAGTATTTGGTGAAAAGTTGGTGTTGGGTGATAAGTTGGTATTTGGTGACAGTTAGTATTTGGTGAAAAGTTGGTGTTGGGTGATAAGTTGGTATTTGGTGACAGTTAGTATTTGGTGAAAAGTTGGTGTTGGGTGATAAGTTGGTATTTGGTGAAAAGTTGGTGTTGGGTGATCAGTTGGTATTTGGTGACATTTAGTATTTGGTGAAAAGTTGGTGTTGTGTGACAGTTGGTATTGTGTGATCAATTGGTATTGGGTGCTTAGTTGATTTTGGGTGATCAATTGGTATTCGGTGATCAGTTGATATTCGGTGACCGTTGATATTGGGTGATCAGATGGTATTGGGTGATAAGTTGGTATTGGGTAAACAGTTGATATTGGGTGATCAGTTGGTATTGGGTGATCAGTTGGTATTTAGTGATCAGTTGATATTAGGTGATCAGTTAGTATTTGGTTATCAGTTAGTATTTTGTTATCAGTAAGTATTGGGTGATCAGTTGATATTGGGTGATCAGTTAGTATTAGGTGATTAGTTGGTATTGGGTGATCAGTTGGTATTGGGTGATAAGTTGGTATTGGGTGAACAGTTGATATTGGGTGATCAGTTGATATTGGGTGATTAATTGGTATTAGGTAAAATACCATTACTTTTTGTGAAAGGATATCACGTTTGGTGTAAAGTCATAAGAGTTGGTAAAACATAATGTGAAGATTCAGCATTGTGAATGAATTCTTTTTTGTATTAACCATTGAAATAACATTACGTTGAATTTGAAGGTCATCACTGCGCTGAATATGATCAACGTGTTAATTCGTATGTTACAATTGTTATGTAAATTACGTTACATCGTGGCGCCTTATATCTTATTTACAAATATTAAAATAAACAAAACGTCTTGTGAGATTTTGCATTTATATCACATCCAAAAACGGCAACAGTGTTTGACATGCTCTGTAACAATGTAATTACTACACAATTTGAAGAAAAACAAAGCTGAATTGGTCCCTAAGCAATATAAGTTTCTTTTGTTTGTCGATTGTTTTAGGCGCCAGACCTCTTGGAATGAACAAATCGTAATTATTTTTCGTAATAGAAGTTGAGTGAAACATGTTATAATCTGCTGTGGTCGACCCTGAGATTACACATCTTCTAACAATGAATATACATGTCATTTTGGCTGGCAGTGAAATGAATTTGGCCACACATTCTTAGAGTGCAATAGCAAGCACAATGGAATAAATAAACCAAAAACGGATTTCGGAAAAAATGACACATGTAATTCCCCGAGACATTATAAAATTGCTTAATTTGAAAACCCGCGTCTTGCCGTTTTCTTTTGCAGTTGTCCTGAACATGACAATTTAATAGAAAATGTGTTTTTGAGTGTGTAATTGGGTGACGTGAAGTTATCATTATTTCGTCCTGGTCAGTAATGGGCTCTGATGTAATCAGCACAGTGATATAGAGGTGACGTCAGGCAACAGGGACGGGTATGAAGCAACAGTGCTATAGAGGTGACGTCAGGCAACAGGGACGGGTATGAAGCAACAGTGCTATAGAGGTGATGTCAGGCAACAGGGACGGGTATGAAGCAACAGTGCTATAGAGGTGACGTCAGGCAACAGGGACGGGTATGAAGCAACAGTGCTATAGAGGTGACGTCAGGCAACAGGGACGGGTATGAAGCAACAGTGCTATAGAGGTGACGTCAGGCAACAGGGACGGGTATGAAGCAACAGTGATATAGAGGTGACGTCAGGCAACAGGGACGGGTATGAAGCAACAGTGATATAGAGGTGATGTCAGACAACAGGGACGGGTATGAAGCAACAGTGCTATAGAGGTGACGTCAGACAACAGGGACGGGTATGAAGCAACAGTGCTATAGAGGTGACGTCAGACAACAGGGACGGGTATGAAGCAACAGTGATATAGAGGTGACGTCAGGCAACAGGGACGGGTATGAAGCAACAGTGCTATAGAGGTGACGTCAGGCAACAGGGACGGGTATGAAGCAACAGTGCTATAGAGGTGACGTCAGGCAACAGGGACGGGTATGAAGCAACAGTGATATAGAGGTGACGTCAGGCAACAGGGACGGGTATGAAGCAACAGTGATATAGAGGTGACGTCAGGCAACAGGGACGGGTATGAAGCAACAGTGATATAGAGGTGACGTCAGACAACAGGGACGGGTATGAAGCAGCAGTGCAATAGAGGTGACGTCAGGCAACAGGGACGGGTATGAAGCAACAGTGCTATAGAGGTGACGTCAGGCAACAGGGACGGGTATGAAGCAGCAGTGCTATAGAGGTGATGTCAGGCAACAGGGACGGGTATGAAGCAACAGTGCTATAGAGGTGACGTCAGGCAACAGGGACGGGTATGAAGCAACAGTGATATAGAGGTGACGTCAGGCAACAGGGACGGGTATGAAGCAGCAGTGCAATAGAGGTGACGTCAGGCAACAGGGACGGGTATGAAGCAACAGTGATATAGAGGTGACGTCAGGCAACAGGGACGGGTATGAAGCAACAGTGATATAGAGGTGATGTCAGACAACAGGGACGGGTATGAAGCAACAGTGCTATAGAGGTGATGTCAGACAACAGGGACGGGTATGAAGCAACAGTGATATAGAGGTGACGTCAGGCAACAGGGACGGGTATGAAGCAACAGTGATATAGAGGTGACGTCAGACAACAGGGACGGGTATGAAGCACCAGTGATATAGAGGTGACGTCAGGCAACAGGGACGGGTATGAAGCAACAGTGATATAGAGGTGACGTCAGGCAACAGGGACGGGTATGAAGCAACAGTGATATAGAGGTGACGTCAGGCAACAGGGACGGGTATGAAGCAACAGTGCTATAGAGGTGACGTCAGACAACAGGGACGGGTATGAAGCAACAGTGATATAGAGGTGACGTCAGGCAACAGGGACGGGTATGAAGCAACAGTGATTTAGAGGTGACGTCAGACAACAGGGACGGGTATGAAGCAACAGTGATATAGAGGTGACGTCAGGCAACAGGGACGGGTATGAAGCAACAGTGCTATAGAGGTGACGTCAGGCAACAGGGACGGGTATGAAGCAACAGTGATATAGAGGTGACGTCAGGCAACAGGGACGGGTATGAAGCAACAGTGATATAGAGGTGACGTCAGACAACAGGGACGGGTATGAAGCAACAGTGCTTTAGAGGTGATGTCAGACAACAGGGACGGGTATGAAGCAACAGTGCTTTAGAGGTGATGTCAGACAACAGGGACGGGTATGAAGCAACAGTGATATAGAGGTGATGTCAGACAACAGGGACGGGTATGAAGCAGCAGTGCAATAGAGGTGATGTCAGACAACAGGGACGGGTATGAAGCAACAGTGATATAGAGGTGATGTCAGACAACAGGGACGGGTATGAAGCAACAGTGCTATAGAGGTGACGTCAGGCAACAGGGACGGGTATGAAGCAACAGTGATATAGAGGTGACGTCAGGCAACAGGGACGGGTATGAAGCAACAGTGCTATAGAGGTGACGTCAGGCAACAGGGACGGGTATGAAGCAACAGTGATATAGAGGTGACGTCAGACAACAGGGACGGGTATGAAGCAACAGTGCTATAGAGGTGACGTCAGACAACAGGGACGGGTATGAAGCAACAGTGCTATAGAGGTGACGTCAGACAACAGGGACGGGTATGAAGCAACAGTGCTATAGAGGTGACGTCAGACAACAGGGACGGGTATGAAGCAACAGTGATATAGAGGTGACGTCAGACAACAGGGACGGGTATGAAGCAACAGTGCTTTAGAGGTGATGTCAGACAACAGGGACGGGTATGAAGCAACAGTGCATTATGTAATGGCTTTCTGCACGTGTTTTCCAAATTGAAAGACTCGTGTCATATTTTCATCAACATTTACTTTTATAGTAATACTAATAAGGTTGGTTGATTATTGATGAAGAAAATATGAATTATTAGATATAATATTTTGTAGGTTTAATGTTGAGAAATCAAGATTGGTGGGTTGAGTGATATATGGCTTATAAACATTTAACGCATTAAGGTAATCGGTTTGATATGCTACATTATAAGCGCATCGATATGATTAACATTTTAAAATGGTAATCCAACCACAGTCAGCGGTTTAAAACTTTAAAATGACACATTATTTAACAGTTTTAAATGGTAATCCAACCACAGTCAGCGGTTTAAAACTTTAAAATGACACATTATTTAACTGTTTTAAATGGTAATCCAACCACAGTCAGCGGTTTAAAACTTTAAAATCACATTATTTAACAGTTTTAAATGGTAGCACATTAAAGTAAGTGGTTTGACATAACTGACATATCATTTAACTGTGATAATAGTAAACATTTAAACGTGAGTGATTGGAATAATTTTCGAATTATTTTAAAGCGGCTCTATACAAGTGGCGCATTACAGAAAGCGGTAATTTTCAACACGGTATAAAATGTGGTGTTAATGAAAAGATGTATTTGGAAGTACATAGACCCTTGCCACCGTTTTAATAGAGACATCGCTCGCCGAGTTGATAAGGTGTGTCATCATATTATATTTACTCTCATGAGTTCTACATATTTGACAGTCGCTACGTATCAACCGGTAGTTACAATGTATATGGTTTTCCTCCGGGTATTCAATCGTTTCCCTATATCTTGATCATCTGCCCATAGAAAGTTAAGTAAAAGATACGCTGAACCTAAACGGGTCGTAATTTATCTGTTCACTATTTTCCATTTTGGATTTGTCTTTAAAGGCCCACTACCTTTCCGAAACGGCTTTTAATTTTTAAAATGGGAATGTAAAACAAGATCGATAATTTTGTAGAGTCGCAAAAATTATTAACTTACCGTTAATACTACATATTCATCACCTTCTGAACGATTTGATTAAAATAAATAAAATGTTTATTTTCATAACGCGGGTCGTATTATGTTCCCGCCGTCGTCCTAAATACCGCGCGGTAGTTGACTATCACTGCGCCAGACGGCAAAACAGCGAATTGACTCTCCACTGTTTTCATATATTACACAGGAAATCTTGCATATGTTTGGTGTCGTAACCTTATTTTAGGTCATCGGTATGCATTTTCTGATGTTATTAATGTTTTTAAAGAAACCTTTATATTTTGCTCCGGAAAGGTAATGGGCCTTTAAATGTCTTTAATATGAATGAATGGAATAACTTGTTATAGAATAAAACCTTGGATTTATAACTCTCAAGTAAGGCTAGGTACTAAACCCAAATAAAGGATCTACATTTTCACTTACTATCGACCTCGTGTTCTAGGTCGTCATTGTTAAGGTTATCACTACAATTAGCATTCAGCCACTAATCCGTGTATCAGATCAGTGAATCAGTTGTCAGATACGTATTATATGTTGGCGATTTTTCTTGAAACTTCGTATTTCCACGGATACCTAGTTTAATCATATATGGTTCACAATAAAGTGGGAGGTTTGCCGTGGTTAGAACGCCATTTGTGTTATGATAAGCATGCATAATCTAAAAAAAAATCGTATAATAAGAATATGGTGAGAAATATTTCAGAAACATATTAGCATTAAATCCTTAATTGTTAAAGAAGGGATGGATGATGATGTATCTGTTTGGACAGACGTGTGAAGTTTTGGTAGGTTGTTCGATGCATTGCGTGATATTTCAACTTAAACATAAATAGATAGGTGGAGATCGTCAACACTTGTATTGATGCACTGACAATAATTTCCCCAACGTCATTTATTTTACTGCGATTGTTTATTTCCCATATATCGTTTTATTCATGAAAATCTTTAATGTGTAAATTCAATATTACTCAGTCCTCCGTCATAGGCCTAGAGCTCGGATAAATTATCAGTTCAAAAATGATCGGTTCGCTTTTGTTTGTCAGGAGAAATATAAAATCACTTGTACACATGCAAACAAAACTCGTACTTACATATATCTATGTCAGTCCCTATTACATTGCTCAGCGAAACGAATCAATACCTAAGTAGTACGAACTGTGCGATCCGGCCCCTTCTTCCTCGATTTGTTTCAAACGGATCTATTTTTGGATAACCCATTTTCACAACGCATTTTATCTTAAGGAAGTTAGCTTCATCGATTACCCGTTTTCACCTTTGGTGTTTGATACGTTTCGTTCCGTTTCTATTACCAAATACCTAAATTGTATCTCCCGTGATTAACTGATCCGATCACACCTAATTCCTGCGCGTCAGCGAGCCTTGATGCGCTATCCCGGTAAATGGTGGCGAAGATATCACATTGTTCCATCAAATGGCATTGTTTTCGTCCTAAAATGTCTAGCATGCCCCAGGCAGTCACTAGTTACGTAACAACGCACGTGACTAAGGCCAGATAGGTCATTACACATAAAACAAACATATCTCGCATGTTCATGAATTATTTCTGGTCAGTTGGAGGGTTTTGGATGTCTTAACGAGGTTGACATATAAAGTACAGTAGTAGTAGTATCGATCTGCCGAAATATTTAGATAGGCCGATGGGGCATTACGAGGGGCGGGAATGTTAAATGCTGAGACATGTACAGAGGACTTGTGTGCTAAGCTAAGTGTTAATAAAGATTTACTGGACCTGTGGAGAGCATGCGTGGCTACAAATGTACATGTATGCCTAACTCAACGTTTATCAGTATCCGGTATTTAACAACGAAACCTGGTTTGCTTTTTGATTTTATGTTTTATTGTTTACGTCTTTAAGTACATTGGCCTTTTAATGAACAATCCCTGTCCATGTACCATACGTTTTCTGTTCAGATATTCGATTACATAATGTCATGTCACTGAACATACGTTCTTTTGTAAGATGCTAAGCAGTACAACCCAGACCTTAACATTATACAACAATTCATCAAAACGCTATTTGTAGTGTTAGAAATATCACGGTTCATCTCGATTAAAGGAAGTCAAAGCGAATTTCTCTGAAGGGAACGCTTCTCTTAACGCAAAATTGTGCCAAAAAGATAGATTAGAGGAAAATTATTTACTATATTGCAAGTAGTCTGCCTTGTATGGCCATCCAAAATCTTATACAGTGTGGTAAGCATATCATCCATCTGCAAGAATATTAATGAGAAGGTTCTTACTTATTTAGAGCAAATATATATATTGGTCTTTGTTAATCTTCCACATATAATACAGCTTCAACATGCAGTTAGGATTTTACTTTCTATTGTCGATTGTCGATTGTTTTCAAATTTTTGTAGTCCCTGTCTTTATATAGTTGTGACATGCAATAAACAATGCACAATGTCGACGCCTTTGTAATTAATTAGTTCATCTGTTCATTTGAAAGTTTATGCAATAATATATAATACTGAGGATTAGATGGGTGCGTATATTACGAAAGTAGATAAACCTTTAATGAATCCCAGTAGATACCAGTATATGGCCCTTACGTCAATATCTCATCATAAAGCCGACCTCTGCCCTTTTTATAATTAGCTTGAAAAACAGACACCATTATGTACCCTCAATGTTGCTTTCTCGTTGACGTCATACATGACATTATGTTTTTCCCCACGATATTTTGTCCAGTTTTTGACATTTTGATCCTGATGTAATAAAGCTACTTATTTACAGGTAAAAAGTTCAGTTTGTTCAGTCAACTAACATTTCTCTCTCTATTGTTTTTGTTTGTGTTCATTAAGCCCATGCTTTTTTGTATGATATTTTATTTTTGAACATATACACAATATATCTGATAATACTACTTATGTTAAAACCATTTTATCTAAAGTAATCAATACGCTAATTAGCCCTTCCTACCGGCCTACACTTTCGTCATAGTCTTAGAACTAATGCTATGATGACATTGTGTAAAACCAGATTTGATTACAAATAAGTTGATCTATTTCAGAGAATGAAACAGAGCAATGTTCTGTCCAAACCATTATCTTTAGAAGATTCATCTATGATGTTAGATTAGTGTTAATCTGTTTCGGTGCCAATCTCTTATAGGATTACAAGGACTACCCAGCAATTTAAGCATAACTGAGAAAGCATAAACGCCAGGACAAAAGTATTTCACTCAACACGACTTCCAATAAAGGACAAACTTGAGGTCGTTGTTTTTGAGATTCATATGTTTCGTCTGTATCTCTAGGATGCCTATTATAAAATAGTCACATAAGAAATAATAACACCCTGATCCTACATATGTATCGCCTTTTTTATCTTCACTCAATCTATAGCATTAGAGACCTATTGGAGGGACGATTTCTTGACGCACACCAGACTTATCAAACTTGTTATAAGGGCAAAAGATTTGTCAAAAGTATCATTTTTTAAATTTTTATTTTAAATTTAAGCAGATGTCATATCATAATTATCAAACAATATAAATATAGTACATAAATAGTGCACGGCGTGAAGTATCATCGCTTAGATATAGCGTATAGATATAGGAATGATGGATATGCGGCTAAGTTCGTGTTAAATATGTCCAAGTTCACCAGGACTGGACCCCAGACATATCGGTCACCAGTCCTCGGAAACATCCTCCTAGTGTCCCGAACCAGTAAAGTCTGCGTTAACGACACAGAACTGCTGTCCATGCCGGCGAGCGTCCGCTGTAGGTCCAAGTCATTACAGCTACCATTAGGGATTCTACTGTACTACACACGCCGTTACTATTTATATATAATGCCAAGTCAAAGCTGGTGAAAAACGGATTCTACACACAGGATTCCATTTTGTCTTTGCATAACAACGGGTCATTACGTACAAGCGAACGGATGAAATATGACCTGGAGTCAACATAATGCGCGATATATCACCTCGACAAGAAATGCGCTGTACTGGGGCGGCCCAGACAAATTCCTCTCTCGCCCAGCCCCGCCACCTTGTACACTTTGTCAATTCTCAATGTCATTGAATCGCTTTCAATTGTTCGACTCTCTGTAAACTTTGGAGGCTCGTAAAACAAACGTGCGAGCGTTAAGTTGGCAGAAACTGCTGACTTTTTGACCTATGATACAAAGGTTTTTACAGCGTTATAGGAATGCTAAATCAATCTCTCCAAAAAACAGCTTACACCTAGTAATAAAAGTATTTTATAGATTTATAAAACTATAATGGGTTTGTGAACGAAAGGCTGTTTTTGATAGGCGTGTTTGGATGTGAAACCGGTTGGGTAGTTATGACAGTGTTTACAAATACACAAGATAATGATTTAATGAAAAGGTTTGTTTTCACACGTGAATAAGGTAGTTTTAATTGTTGTCTAGTAATGTTTGGTCCTGGTATTTTCGTAGCTAAAGCACAAGCTTATTTCATTAGCATTGCAACGTATGTTGCTTTACAAAATATTTTAGTATTTTTTATATCTTTAATTTTTGCCATTGCCTTGGAATATATCAATAGTGATGACTATGAATCTTAACATAGTTGTTTTTGTCTTTTATGAAATCAGAATCATAATCAATGCGATATGGTTGCAATGTGTCCATCTTGGGCTATATGTCATTGAGATGATTTTTAACTTGCATTGTCAGCTTAAATTTCAGTTTTGACGATATTACGATATAGTGTTTCAGTGCATTTGGCGTTCGTGTTTTCAATCAAATGGTGTTAACCCAACAAACCAGCCATAAAGCAAACATTTAGTGCAAATAATACAGATATTTTATTATTCGACAATAATTATATCCTGCAGTATAACTATTGGAACTTCCGTAATTGTATAGCGGTTGATATGCATCTTAATCTGCATCTAAGACTGATATTGCTAATCACAACTGATTTTGGCTCATGTGACCTTGAATGAAGGGTCATTCATATTACACTTAATATTCACACTTGGTAGCCATTTATTTCAGCATGCTACGAACCTAATATTAGGCCTCTGGGCCTTCAAGAAATTGAGAAGAATTGCAATTTCGAACTTTGACCCATATTTCCAAACCAGAAGGCGACGTTTTATCGAAACGTGTTGCGTTAGTTATATGCTCCTTGTCTATTTCTACATAACGTATCAAAAAAATAGAAAAAAAATGTCAAAGCCGTTAACGGGATATTGGCATAAGTTTAAAACCGGAAGTGACGTCATATCAGCCATATTGGATTTTTCAGCAACACCAAAATGCTGCTGTCACATCTTCAACACATGACCTACAATATGATGAAACGTTCATTGGGATATCTCTTATTATTTCTATATATAATGTATACAACTTTCTGTGAAGAAGAATAATAAAAAAACATATAAAAACATAGGTGAAAAGCCCTAATTTTGGAGTTAAAACCTACAATAATGAAAATTTTTGAGTCAAATTTCAATCTGATTAAAGAGACGTATTGATCCACTTATGGTTCGGAGGACGTAGCCATAAATATTTTACTTTTTATTCAACTTCTAAGGAATAGTCAGCCTGTTATGTGTCAATGCTTCTGATCATGGCAGTTCAGTGTTTTATATTGGGACGTAACTGGTAAGGGAATCCCGTTTGTGAAAACGGTATGTTTTGAACCACTACTTGCAAATGGAATTAGGTTTTTTTGTGCTGTCTATACGGGTTTGAGTATCTGGTCCAGTACAGTAACAAAATGGCTGGTTGGAGCAGCACCATCTATACCTAGTTACATATCTATTCTACAATTAGACATATCCCGTCACACTAACATGATGGTAGATAAACTGCCATACGTCTAGCTGTCAATTTCAAGATAATGATCAACTTGATTGACAGCCTGGCAAGTAATTGAATAGTTTTAATAATTCCCAGAATATCAGCTCATGTTTAAGAAACATGCAGACAAAATTGATGGCGGCACGGCACACATTGATTGGCGCCTTTATACAATATGGCAGTACTAGTTCTCCGGGGTGCGATCTTTCTAGTATATTACCATACATACAGATAGAGGATCGAGAAATGTATTACAGGGTACGTTTCATTGTCTGAATCACCCTCCTAGAACTACGCAGAGAAAACATACCCAGTAGAGACTCCGTCTGTCAGAGATATATGTCTCAATTCTATAGACGGAGGATAAGGTGCATATGACTTCAATATGAGATATCTAACGCAGAACAGCTGTTCCAGACACAAGATATCTGAAACGAATACTAATTGTTGACAAAAAACTTATTAAATAGGCTAGATATCTAATGAAAATTACAGACAAGACTCGATATGTGATACCGATTGCAGTTAAGGTCAGATGTATGATACAAATTATAGTTTAGACTAAATATCTAATTCATATCATAAATAATTACTTAATTATTAAACATTATGATTTAGACTAGAAATCTGAAACAAACAAGAATGTATGCCATATATATAATACATATCATTATTAAGACTAGATATCCGACACAGATCACCAGTGTCTGACAGGATGCATCGTTTAGATCATGACTTTCAGACCATAATGGTCATCTTTAACATGCGATATCTGGTCAGATATAACAATATATCAAGTGTAAGAAATGCTTCAAAACTTTACTTATGACAAATCTTGACATGATGTTCCTATAACACTAATCAAAAGTAAGATCTCTAGATACCACCGGACTCACAGACGACAGATCTGGTACATCTTGACATGATGTTCCTATAACACTAATCAAAAGTAAGATCTCTAGATACCACCGGACTCACAGACGACAGATCTGGTACAGATATCAGAAAGACGAGATATCCTGTACATTAATTAAAGCAATATATCAGATTGCAAATTACGACTCTATAAGGGCTGTCAGGAATTTGAGCAGAAATATATTGTACAGTGAATGTCTTTTAGGAGACCTCGACTAATAGATACAATATCTCTTTGAAATCACAACACCCCTATGAGATATCGGTTTTTTCGCGTTACTGGAAAGGGGGAAATCAAGTACATTTTGTATATTGTGCGACTGTATGAATGAAAGAAGAGTAGGCACTGCTCCGATTAATATTATCCGAGCCTTTACCAAAATACACATCTATCTGTAAAAGACAGATGTTTCACGATATTTGTTTCAATTTCTTTAAGTGCTGTCAAGATGTAAAAAGTTGAGTGTGTTAGGCATTTTAATGAAACCTTATACACCATTTATCATTGGACAAATGCTAGTTTTTTTATTTCTTTGCGTAGCTGGCATGCGATCTTAATAGTGTCACTCAGCGCATTCTGAAGTGGCCGTAATTTATATATATATCTTATCTCTACACCTACAAAATCATAAACAATGCAAACACACACATTGAAGTGTAACAGAAAGTAAAATGAAGAAGAACAGACTCTTGTTATAATGTCACTCTTCCCCAAAAGTAGACCTAGTGCCTACTTTATTGCCCATCTATGGCGATGGTGGTCGTTACTGAATGTAGGTAGAAACTTTGTAATCATTGATAATGTGCAGGCCAAACACAGAAATCGACATTGTATGTAAATGGTGTCTTACTAATGGGTATCTACCACACAACAAACATGTAAATGATGTTCTTCTGCATGTCCACAATTTATCATTTTGGTATGAAATAACGAAGTGTGTGCTGTACTGCAGATCATGTGAATAGCACCGACTCGTCGTAAATCTTCTACTGATGTAGAGCTTGTTAAAGGAACCATAAACCAGTTGTATACCTCTCCGTGCGTTGTCCTCATTTGGCAATGATGGGATGGTAGGTAGCTAGACGATGTTCAGTCCTCTATTTATCTTTAATTATAAACGGTGATCACAGTTATCTCTATATCTGTCATTCAGCAATTTTAGAAAGGATGGTTCCGACCGAATTCTATGATATAACTAGTATAGTATATAACCACAGTTGTATTATTGTTTATATGGGCAAGGGGCCGCGGTACTCGAGTGGTTAAGACGTCTCGATATAACACTACATGCCCTCCACCTCTGGGGTCGCGAGTTCGAATCACATGTGAGGCAGTTGCCAGGTATTGATCACTGGACGGTATGTTTCTTCTGGTACTCCCACTTTCCTTCACCAACCAACTTGGCACGTCCTTACATGCCCTGACTTTAATAGAACGTTAAACTAATAAAATAAAAACATGTTTATAGAGCCATTGTACATAAATTGTATCCATTCCTTCTTACCGTTCATTTTGGTAAAGTAAAAAGGTTGTTATTTAATATCATATATAATTTTTAAGAAAAGAAAATAATTACGTACATGTATTTCATTAATAGGACCAGAAGACTGCGCTTAACAACTTTAAATATCTAACTAGGTGGGAATCGTAAAAACCTAAATCTAATTCATATCTTTCGTTATAAGGACATCATTGAAAGAAAATTGTGTTCCATTCACCACACACTACACTGATAAGTAGACTTAGGAAGGCCTGGCGGGGCTCTGCACTGTGATGTTTGGTAGAGCACATTAACATGGACTTCATACTGATTTCAAATAACTGATCATATGTCAACCTCACTAATAAATCATTCCTCACCTGGCGAATAAGTATCAGAATCGGGTCATATATCATTACATTACACAAACATATATAAATGTGACATTATTAATTCATAAATCGTAATGAATACTAATCAGCAAAGCTTTATCATATGAGTAGAGCCTGAATATCAATTGTTAATTATTTTACTTATATGAATACCTATATCTAAGCGATAGTCCTCAAAAAGTGTTCGTTAGATATAATTTGGCTAAATGCATTTGCTATATGTTATTTGCTATGAATTCAGCATTGTACCAACGTGCTTATAATAGTATGTTTGTTTATTTTTTTGTGTTGGATGTAGCTGCTCTTTAATGCTCTGGTACGTAGTAAAGGAAATATCTATGTAACATTGCTTGCGACAGGGTCACTTATATGGTACAGATAGATGGATTATGTAAATGTAAACTCGTAAATTATACTGACTTTATTAATTTTCTTAACAGAATCTATTTCATAGATCTATTATTAGCCAAGAATGGTTTGATATTTAGAAGGTAGATCCAAAAATTAAATGTTTATTTCTTTATCAATGTCCATATTAAATATACTGTAGTTACGAAGTTCATTGTCAGTGACATTACATTAAATAAGAGTGCATTGATATTGATAAACGAGCCAATGGACAGTAAAAGGACTACCATTTGATGATCAACTTCGGTGATTTGTTGTTCATTCACAAAGGCATTCCTACGTAGATACTATAGAAAAAAACTTTTGAAAATGAAGTAAATATTGCCAAGGTATGGACGGAGAAAACTGAGAATTGTATAATGATAATTCAATCTAAGATGCACACTGACAGAGTTCTTGATTGATGATCTCTCACTGAGTCCTTAGTTTGTATTATGCTATATTTTTCTTTGTCTCTTTGTTCGTATTCTATATCTTTAAGCTTCATCGTTACATTCTAATAATACCAATCGGCTTGCAAATAAAAATAACATCAGATAATTAAGGACAAATGAACTGGTATAATAAATCATAATCTTTTATCTGTATTGTGGTTGAGAGCAATTGCGGGCATTCGTACTGGTAAAGTACTACGATAGGTAGATAAACTCAATCTGTTGTCGGAATTAGATGTATTGCCTTCGTGAGAATAGTACGTGTGAGAGGTTGCGTGCGAGACAGAAAAAGAATAGGTGGAGAGTAGTATATGTTTACGTGTGATTGGAAAGTTTAAAGAAAGAATACGATTACCCAACGAGACAGGTCTTGCCAGGTGCTTTACAAGGCTGAAAGGTCAGGAGTATTAGTTCTTTAATTCTCAATGGGTGTCTGCATTGAACTCAAGAACTGAATGACCTTTCTAAAACACTTCTCTTCTTCGATGTAGACACTGAGTTTATATCAATGTCGAAAGCGCCCTTGAGTAGATCGAACAAGCCTGGAAAAAGTATTTACTAGGTGATCTAAGTGTTTCGAAGCTGGGTTTTTCTACTTTCAAATATTTTTTGACATTACTGAATGAGAATTGTTTGCAAAATATAATGCTGAAGAAAAACATTTGTAGGAAAAAAATAATGAATGGAGTATTCCATGTGTAGAACGATTCTTTGCTGAGAACGTGTGTTCCGTAATGACAAGTTGACCATGCTCTTGTATCGGGTAATAGGACAAGTAGCGGTCCATTACTTGCCAAATGTTTCAGAGCAAAAATAGCTAGAGAAAACCATTCTATATGCAGGAATACGTCTCTATCCATCCAATACATAGAAAATCAAGTGCCAATATTGCACGTGGAAAAGAGTATTTATTGAGACCGAGGGGAACTTCTGGAACAATATATAACTACAATGTCTGGGCAAGTCGTATAGTAGGTTACATACCTAACGGTGTTATCATCGATCTGATATATGTTACCAGAATTCAGGAATGTACCCTCATCACCGGCCTCATCATAGACCATGGATATCCAATAGTCGTAAGGATAATACACTTACACAGCCTACACCCAGCATCGGAAATTAGATAAACTTCCATAAAACACAAGGATTTATGTATTAAAACGTATATGAACCAAAGAATTAACGATTGTATTCTAGTTCGCAGCTAATAGCGAACGATCATTGGACCATCCAGTTTATCTATGTGGTTTTTGTGGTGTTTTTTTTTAGATTTATCACCGTCCTTAAGATTCGATTTAGTTTGGGTTTTTTGTCAAAATTCAGCAATAGTTTGTCCAATTTATTGGAGTTACCTCTTTGAACCACATTAACACCTTTGAGTATTTTTTGTAGTTTTTAGTTGACGATAATTTTTATTTAATTTTTATCAGGTTATATTGACATGTTTTTATATAATAATCATTATTAAATGATATTTCCGATAATTTAACAATTGCAAATCAATAAAAGGCTATATGGTGTATGAGTCTCATTATAAAACGTCAATAGTAGGTCCCCTTGATATCACCTCACTTGTCGATTCCTTCATAATAAAGCAACATTAATATCATATTGGGGGTGAATTTACTGTTTCGACAAACGTCAGTATAATATAATCAAGGTGAGGTATTCTACTCGTAATTTGCCTGCCTCAATGAGATGTCATTTTTAGTCTGGGTATAAATTGTTTCCCTAGACACACATTCATGTCGTTTCATTAATTGAGGTAGCATACATCATCTGTGTGAGTTAATATGATAAACCAACGGTAAGTCAACATCGAACATTTTATATGTACATTTCAATAATGAAGTTGAAACAATAAAATATACTGAACGGCATTTTAATGAGGTTTGTAACATTTAAGTGACGAACAATATTAGATTTGGATTTGTATTTTTATGTTAACTAATCAACTATATATCTATCACATAATTCGCCTGATATCCAGTGATATGTCACTTGTGTAATATGACCTAAATTTCATTGGCTGGAAATCCATTGTGACGTCAGACAGACAAAATGACGTCAAGAAAAACTACAAGACGTCAGGATTACGAGGACGGCAAGACAAAATGTCGGCCTCCAATGGATTTTAGGAATACATATTGACGTGAAATTCTTTGTTATGTAGGTATTTGTAGTTATGTGATAAAAAGTATTTTAAATTTGTGTTCATTTCGTATGGGGTTTTATGAAACTTGTCTCGAAGTTTACATTTTTGTTCGCCAAGGCTCGTAAAAAAATCTTCTTAGACTCGTTTCAAAAAATCTCATATGGAATGAACACTCATGTCAGATCATATATATATTATAGATGTTACCACCAGTAATCCCAATCTGAGGGATAGGTTAATTCCTTTCCACTTAGAATTGCCAACAAAACCATTACACCTCAAAGATGTATTTTCGATAGATATTGTCATAAGAATATAATCTCACTTCCATTATTCTAGCATTCTGAATATTATCATCTTATCTCTCTATGGTACTGGCCAAGTATCCATCATGATGTAAATGATAAAATGACGTCAGCCTTTTATCTCGGTTAATATTGTTCAGGCAAGGTTCGTAATTCAGCGAAAGTCCTGAAGTGAAGTTAAAAATTGTACTCTGTCTCAAGCTTACAATACCGTCAGCCATCTGCCACTTGGATGATATTTCATATGTAGCGCTCTTTTAACATTTCTACTAAATTAAATTATTGCTAGGCTCGAAGAATAATGATTATGTTTGTTTTCATTTTTGTTGTCTTTGAGTTATGTAACAGCAATTAGAATGTAGAGTAAATCGAGCGTTCCCCAAATAGAAAGGTTACGTGGTTTGACGGTTCCTTTATCTTACAACAGCTTAGGTTTGTACAGACAATGATTGAGAAGGCTTATCTGTCACCTGGGCAGCAGGTGCTGTATGATCCGAACTTATTGGTGCCTGCTCCAAAACTCGTGTTAAAATTGAATATCCTCTCTGAAGATATACCTATTTGCAGTAGCTGTTGCTATAGAAATATTGCTATAGGAATGACATAAGATTACTTTTCCTAAATACCACATTATCAACTACAACGCCGTGATATTTAAACCAGTAGTTACATCTACCTTTATTTTGAAGTTAAAATCACATATTCCACATTTCAAACATCCATGAAGTTGTTCATTTAGTTTGATTTCATATAAAATGATAATTGGTGTTTATTTATTTTACGAATTAAAATATACCCCAAACTCACCCATACTCTGAAAGATAAAATGAAATTAAATTTGTTAAATGATCTATGTAGACTTTCTCAGTGTGAGAAGAATGACCAGAGTCCAGTTTTATCTTTAATGCTCTGAAAGACCTTAACGTGAAATTCTCGACGGAAGAGCGGAATAAAAGTTAACGCAGACTCCTTAATTTTTCTCTTAACTACTGTAATTCTTTCTTGGGAATCTTAGTAAATGAAGAGTTCCCTTAAGATTAATTAGCGTGATTAAAGATGGTGATGATGAGGAATTAGCTGAGAATAAGGATAATTGATAGCTATGAAGATTCAGATAGAAATGTGTTTGTTTACTAAGTATGGATGAGGAAATGTATTACTGTTGTATAAGAATGTGTCTGGAAAAAAAATTTAAAAAAAAGTTATAAAAAAAAGATTAAGGATCGTTAATGACACGGACCAGGTACTCCAGAATAATAAGCAAAAGTATTTCAATAACGGGCTTAATAGCTCACGCCCGATTTCTACAGACATTAGTCAGTATCAAAGTAAAGTTTGAAGAAAGTCGCCGATATGAATTTTATTGTCCACTCACTCATGAATCCTTTAATCTAATGATCTTAACCAAATAAACGCCGTTATGAAACTAAAGTTTTGGATGAGCTGACTTTCTCCCGCTCTTATTACTTTGTTTCAAAATCCTATTATTAACTTTAATAGGTAATACCTACCAAATATCTTAAATTTGTTAACATAAGAACATGTGTCATATCGTCATCGAAGTCGTAAATATGATGACAACCTCAAAGTAAGCCTGAATGAAAGACAGTTTCGTACTATGAACGAATCATCAAATGACATAACATAAGAAAATCAATTTGTACTAATTTCCTCGTCGCGTCATCAGTAAAGAGAAGTATCTGTATTTAACAACCTAAAAATGGATTTCACAATGTTTGGAGCATTGTTCGGTGTAAATGAGCATCTTCAAATAATAGTTATTGCGATTGAAATTAAAAAAAATAATGGAGATAATAAGCTATTTAAAACGCAAAATAGACACATTTCATGTTTGTCTTGATCGAACTGTTTAGATCATAAAGTTAGATGGAAACGCTTGTTTAGTTATTTCTGTAGCATTCGTTCCTTACAAGGTCAATAGATTCACTTCCAAGTGATTTACATCAGAGATCAAAGAAAGAAATAAAACAAACTTTGATAGAAGCAAGGTGGACAGTGTTAAAAAGACACTGATTGGGAAATAATTGTAATGTGTGTAATTTGCGGGAACAAAGCACCACATAGCGAGAGCCGAGTGAGCGGAGAATCCTACAACATCACTACATCTTAGTTTCACGTGTTATTGATGGCAGTTGGGGACATAAAAGCGGAGTGCAGACATGAATGTAACGGTCCGCCCATTCAATAAACGCGAAATTTTCTTTTTAAAAGTTAATAAATGAATGGAGAAGTGGACCACTGTGGTTTGTGCCTTTATTGCTTTGCTTTTGCGTAGATACCATATCAAAGAGTGGTGTCATAAGGTCACCTGCACTGTATAGTTACGACTGTTCTCATATAAAATATATGGCAATATAATATAAACGAAAACAGTTCTTCTCCCACTTGTGTCTTAAAAAATAGACAATATCTCAACAAATACAGTCATCCCACAGACACCTATTTTGGCAAGCTTGCTGAATTTGAACAACGGCGGTGAATTTATAACTTTAATTTATGAAGTCTATGCCAACGCTATATAAAAGGTCAGGTTTTGGCAAAGTGGTTAAGGTGTTTGAAATCATGCCACCTATGTGAGCTAATAGTGACTGGACATTCTCCTAAAACTGAAATATCAATACCATTAAATAACATTGACACTACAAATCCTAGTATTGATGAACTTCGTTTACTCGAATTTGTATAACTCAAAGAGCCTATGCATATCCGGATGTTTTGTCGGTGGTCAGGACAAAACATTTGATTTTATAATATAGATATGATATCTTAAATGAGTGTTCCTTTGATATGAGATTTTATGAAACAAGAACGTTTTTATTTGAACTACATTGTAGCCTTGGCGATTACAAATTAAAACTAAAAAGACGAGTTTCATCCAACAATAAAACCAGCGATGACAGCCATTTTTTCCGCTGATGTCAAAATCCTGTTCGAAGTCAATCAAAATCACTCCAGGTTATATTAAACTAATAATGTGCAAAACATAAGACTTGCGAAATCACTGGATGGCAGGCAAAAACACATACATGTGTACATCTATATCAATGTTATATTATTCCCATGATGTTTTTTTGTGCTCAGATGAGCACACGCAATATTTAAAACGGTTTACCCCAGATTTTACATAAGTTTTACCAAGTTTCCGCCGAATTCAAGGTACAATTTGTAACAAGATTCGTCAATTTTGTTTGTAAGCTCATTGTAAATTTCCTGAAGAGTGTTATTTGTTATGCTACCTGCGTTGTTTCGGTGACATTCTACACTGCTGTGTTAGTAACTCCTAGTGGATGTCTAAAATAGAAGTTCAACGACGAAAAGTGAGAAAATCTGTAAATGATAGGTAAAGGAATACATTTTATTATTTCTGGGAGTTTAAAGAAAATACCCATGGCCGTTATCAACTTCAGTCCTAATTACTGGAGTACTGTTAAATTACTTAAGAAGATATCATGTGATGTGACGTTTATTTCGAACAACAACTAAGTGACATAACACAAAAACAGTAATGGTAAGATAGCCTATGTGGGTTGTATGTGTCGGCTGAACTTGTTTAAATCAGATGCAGTTGAAACACAACATATAAGCTTGTTGTTGACTTCACTGCAAACGAAATGATTTCATCTGAGTTTGTGCGTGTGGAAATGCATTGATCGTTTCCTTCAAGGGTTGATTTGCTTTTAAATATTGATAGTAAAGCTATAGAATTTGTTGTCACATCACGCAGTAAATGGCAGCTTTTGACTATGTTCTTTACACCGCCGCCTAGGTGTATATAGATGTTTTGTTTTCTACTACTGACAATGAGTTGTTTCTCGACTTGAAATCTCCAAGGGTAGACTATAAGCTATTTAATACAAATTTTCTTTTTTTTAAATTCTGTTATTTGCAATCCCAATTCATTCTATAAGTGTTAACACGCTGTAAAATATTCCCCAGAGTTCAACTGACTGTTTACTCCGATTTACGTACAGAGGGATACAAAGAACACGCATGAATATAGAACTTAGGTCTACAGACCGTACTAGTATATTTTATCAACTTTGGAAATATGAAATATTTGTGTGTACATTCTTGCACGAATGTAGATGTGTGTAAGGGTGAGTGTGTGGGTGGGAGTGTGTGGGTTGAGGATGTGTGGGTGTGTGTATGTGTGTTTTTGTGTGTGCTCGCGAGTGATATGTGATTGTGAATACATATATATGTGTACCTGTATATTGTTTTATGTGACTGTGTACATTGTGTTGTAATGTAATTATGCAAAAAGAAAAAAAAAAAAAAAAAAAAAAAAAAAAAAAAAAATTTATACTAGTATATTTTATCAACTTTGGCTGTCAGTTATCCACTGTTAGAAGTATTTGATCTGTGGTATAACGGACATGGGGGTTCAACTTCACTAAGTGCTGGGGTATATATAGCAAGTTATTATCAGACCAAAAAATACGACTGAAATTATCCGTCAGTTTATTGTCATTAATGATTAGATAGATGACAGTTGGAGCATTTTGATACACGTGTAGTGAGCCTTTAGTACGAGATAGGATTACCTGTGACTACTAAACAGACATGGTACAGATATATAGAGGTAGGTATATTATACGAATTGAAAGACAAACGGTTTAGGTTCTAATATATAAGAGGCGATTGATGTTTATCTTAATTTTGAATAATCGAACTTTCTACTTTATTGTACAGGATAATATTGACTTAAAATAATAAAATAGAATGTTAAGCTTTTCTGCTTTACTTTTTACTGAGTTATTTTATTTATTGGTTATTTTTGATTCGGTTTATAATTGGGAAATGTTAGGACGTTTATTGATATGTCAAATGCTAGAATGATTTTTTGTTCTATCAACAACTATACTAGTAGTCTTGTGTGTCATGGATGTTGAATGTGGATATGTTTTGAAAGAGTGGAATACGTTGATGTGCTGTCTCCTTATAACAGGTGAAAATATTGCATATCGTTACACCAAACACCCCACCATGCCATATTTACCAGAATTTCACCTATAGACACCAAACAACACACACCACCATGTCATATTTACCATAATTTTACCTGGAGTCATACTTACCCAAACAACCTAGTCATGTTGCAGTCATGTAAACGTTAATTTAAGTTCTCTTTACATTGTGGAAGACGGGTGATGCTGTGTCGCAGTTAGACATCCAGTATACTGAATAAGCGTTGGGAGTTTCTGATGTCAAAGTTGTTAATGTGAATTTCTTTTTAAAAAAAATACTTAAAAATCTAACAAAATCTAATAACTTGCAGTTCTAGATAATTACGTTTCTCAAGAAAACGCAAAACTCCTGGTTAATTGGTGTGAAAGGCGTTCTTTTCTCCCGTAGGTTGTCTTCAGGTGAAGTAATCAGGTTACACAAACGAAATGCATGGTAACCTTTTTCTCACGCTGGCGTAGAAGGTCTGGGTGTCAAGACAGTTACAACCTTGCATACTGCCAATGGTATTTGGATTCCTATGTAAAAGTTGACACAATATTGATTATATATGTATCTAGGTATTCTTTATATACTCATGCAAGCGAGTAAAAGAATACATTCGAATATTGTTTAAATGTTTTGGCGACGTTGATAACGAAATAAGCCTGTAAGTGAACTGAGTTAGTGTATTGGTATAAGGTGAGTTTGATCTTGATGTTTTGTAGAAATTTCACAAAGTTAAACATTCCATATGTGATGGAAAACCAGGATTTCTAGTAATAAAATGAACATAATATTTATTTTCTCATGCTTGACAATAAGATAATGTTATATAATATTTAAAATATTAACTGAAATAAATAAGATGTTTGACTTTTCGCATGAAAAAATAGGAATACTACGGCATTGTAGCCTCTAAAAATCTCATGATGCATTTCTATCAGACTTCGCTGGCAGGGACCCTAAACCTAGGAAAACTCAATTGAACCATGCTGTTGAGTTCGCGAGAAACATGGTTTTACTTTTATTCAAATCCAAGAATAACTTTGCTTTACTATTAAAACTTATAATTACTATTTGTTTTGTAAAGAATGATCCAAGATAAATTTTTACCATCATTCCTTGTGGTTTGTTTATTATGTTTGTATATGAACGTATTGTGTACAGTAAATCGGAGTTGTGCCACTTAATTAATTAAAAAAGTGTATTGCTTTAATGGTATTACATACATCAAGTCACTTTGATATAAAAATGTATGTGTATCAAATTAAAAACCCTTGATAATCATAGCAGAAAGAGAACATAAAATGTTAGTATACATGTAGTTACACAAAAACAAGAACGCAGTTGTAGTCCTAACACCATACAACCCAAAAAAAATTTCTTAGTCATGATAACATAATTCCTACTTCAGGGTAAGGAAATATTTCTTTAAAACTTAATCAGTAAGAATAACCTTTTGTAATTTCTAATGATAAAAAACAACAATCTACTCTACAGAAAAATACCCCTCCCCACGTATTATATTGGGGTATAGTGCAATGAACATAAACCTCCGACTTTTAGTGATCAAGTAATTGTTTTAATATAATTACTGACACTGTGTTATCTAATTAGTTTCTAAATATGTGAGCATAATGCTATGTATTTTTTATTCAGGTTGATGTGTATCCTGACATTCGGGCTCAGTGTTAATTAGAAATGCTTATTAACTTCTAATTAGTCTTCACTGCATCTGCCAACGTATCGCAAACAATCTCTTAAATTTCTGTTATTTTCTGGGCAATTTTCTCAAGCATAGAATGAAACGATCAACATAAAATACATAGATGATGTTGTAAGAACATTCTACTCCCAACATAAAATACATAGATGATGTTGTAAGAACATTCTACTCCCAACATAAAATATATAGATGATGTTGTAAGAACATTCTACTCCCAACATAAAATACATAGATGATGTTGTAAGAACATTCTACTCCCAACATAAAATATATAGATGATGTTGTAAGAACATTCTACTCCCAACATAAAATACATAGATGATGTTGTAAGAACATTCTACTCCCAACATAAAATACATAGATGATGTTGTAAGAACATTCTACTCCCAACATAAAAATATATAGATGATGTTGTAAGAACATTCTACTCCCAACATAAAATATATAGATGATGTTGTAAGAACATTCTACTCCCAACATAAAATGCATAGATGATGTTGTAAGAACATTCTACTCCCAACATAAGATATATAGATGATGTTGTAAGAACATTCTACTCCCAACATTAAAATATATAGATGATGTTGTAAGAACATTCTACTCCCAACATAAAATATATAGATGATGTTGTAAGAACATTCTACTCCCAACATAAAATACATAGATGATGTTGTAAGAACATTCTACTCCCAACATAAAATATATAGATGATGTTGTAAGAACATTCTACTCCTCCCAACATAAAAATACATAGATGATGTTGTAAGAACATTCTACTCCCGACATAAAATATATAGATGATGCTGTAAGAACATTCTACTCCCAACATAAAATACATAGATGATGTTGTAAGAACATTCTACTCCCAACATAAAATATATAGATGATGTTGTAAGAACATTCTACTCCCAACATAAAATATATAGATGATGTTGTAAGAACATTCTACTCCCAACATAAAATACATAGATGATGTTGTAAGAACATTCTACTCCCAACATAAAATACATAGATGATGTAAGAACATTCTACTCCCAACATAAAATACATAGATGATGTTGTAAGAACATTCTACTCCCAACATAAAATATATAGATGATGTTGTAAGAACATTCTACTCCCAACATAAAATATATAGATGATGTTGTAAGAACATTCTACTCCCAACATAAAATATATAGATGATGTTGTAAGAACATTCTACTCCCAACATAAAATATATAGATGATGTTGTAAGAACATTCTACTCCTCCCAACATAAAATACATAGATGATGTTGTAAGAACATTCTACTCCCGACATAAAATATATAGATGATGTTGTAAGAACATTCTACTCCCAACATAAAATACATAGATGATGTTGTAAGAACATTCTACTCCCAACATAAAATATATAGATGATGTTGTAAGAACATTCTACTCCCAACATAAAATATATAGATGATGTTGTAAGAACATTCTACTCCCAACATAAAATACATAGATGATGTTGTAAGAACATTCTACTCCCAACATAAAATACATAGATGATGTTGTAAGAACATTCTACTCCCAACATAAAATATATAGATGATGTTGTAAGAACATTCTACTCCCAACATAAAATACATAGATGATGTAAGAACATTCTACTCCAGACATAAAATACATAGATGATGTTGTAAGAACATTCTACTCCCAACATAAAATACATAGATGATGTTATAAGAACATTCTACTCCAGACATAAAATACATAGATGATGTTGTAAGAACATTCTACTCCCAACATAAAATACATAGATGATGTTGTAAGAACATTCTACTCCCAACATAAAATATATAGATGATGTTGTAAGAACATTCTACTCCCAACATAAAATATATAGATGATGTTGTAAGAACATTCTACTCCCAACAAAATCTACTCCCAACATAAAAATATATAGATGTTTGTAAGAACATTCTACTCCCAACATAAAAAATAGATGTTGTAAGAACATTCTACTCCCAACATAAAATACATAGATGATGTTGTAAGAACATTCTACTCCCAACATAAAATATATAGATGATTCTGTAAGAACATTCTACTCCCAACATAAAATACATAGATGATGTTGTAAGAACATTCTACTCCCACTTGTGATAACGATTTATCCCGTTTATTCCCATTATAATTCAATACTCTCATTTCTGAAGGTTAAAAGTTTGAGGTTATTTTACATAGACTGAAAGAATTGTACGTCGAGCATTATGACGTCATTCACGAAGAATGTTTTCACCGAATTTTTAACTATTGGCTAAGATATCAATGCGCCGCAACTCGATTTATTTCATTGTAAAAGTAAGTAAACGCACGAAATTACCCACTGCGTTATTCGAATCAAATTATAAGTATTGTTCTAAATATCGTTTGGGTTTATAAAGTTACAGACAAAAACGAACGGACATTCTTTTATGAAACATGCCCTTCCGTTTTTGTCCATAAATTCATCAGATCAAACTATATTGAAAACAATGCTTAATTGTTATAGTAATCTCTATATTTTGGATAAAGTAGTACCATTGAGTGACAAAGGTACGTCCTATCGGGAAATATAAACATTCCTTTGTTTTTGAAACGTTTATCTTCCAAATGAAAGACACAAAAAAGTGTTTGAAATGGTTATTCATTTACAAGTAATGCATATTCATAGCTATATTTAGTACACCATTGATATACCTTTCGTAGACTTATATCACCGAAGCAAAGTCTATAAGGCTATCGCGATCTTAAGTTCGGGTTGGGGCACCCAAAGACCATTGGTTCACATTACTCGATAAGTCTTAAAAGCTTAACGAAATAAATGTTTTCGTTACAAATCAAACTCAATGCAAGGGAGTATTTTTGTATTTTGCTGACTCACGTGAAACGTAGACAGTACATATTGCTATGAAACACATATCCTTTAATACCATTTTATTGCATTGCGGCCTAATTACAATATCGTCCGTCATTTACAGTTGGTTGGTCATTGGTGAGCATGCTACTCTATGTACAAAATTATGATTTGACGTGACTAATCAACAATAATTCTAAAAAAAGAACAAATCATTAGACATTCTGATGTTACAATTCCTTTAGGACATGATTAGCCCAAGTAGGACATGTTTATTAAGAAAGTTCTTGCTACAATAAGTTGATAAAAGAAGCGGGTCAGTGTGGCTTATACATAGTGTTTGATAAGATATGTTACTCAGCTTAAGGAGCATGTTTCTTTGGCTCAGTTGGTAGAGACATGATTTTTTTATGCATGAGACCCGGCTTCGATTCCCGCCTTGACACTCGACAGATTCAATTTCACAAACCGATTTTTGTCAGTATTTACAAAGTCAATATTATATGAACGACACCCGATGATATTTTGTGAAAACTAAGCCTTATCAACGTAAAATCGAACAGTCTTATGGTGGAATTAAAACAAAGACTCCTTTGAAATTATATGCCCGCGAAGTATTAGTCGAAGTAAATTCTAATAGGCCTATGTGACAGTATGACACAATTGCATTGGTATAGGTAACGTGTATTCTCCACTATACAATAGGATAAATGACAAAACACATGAAATATATTTCTAGAGACACTGGCTAATGACAGTATGAAACAATTATATTGGTATAGGTAATGTGTATACGTGCATACATCAACTATCGATGGTTTATCAATATCAGATCTGTTCCTGACACTTATATGTGTAAAGGAGATACAAATGTCCCTGCTATTCTAATTGTGTATATATCGTCATGATATATGCATATACATTGTATCTAGTAGTGCCATCTTCAACAATCCGAATATTACAGTTAAGGAAGCACATCACTTCGCTCTCCTTTATGAAGAAACCAGTACATTCTGCTTGAATATAAAACTTGGCACGGTTTATGAAACGACCCACTGACATCTACGATTTTCGTATAAATGTCAGTGACATACATGTATTGTTCGGAAGAATTCATGTAAGAAATCAATGATAAACACGGTTTCCATAGCATTACTATCAAACTTATCCTATACTTGAATGACGATATGTTGGTTTAGGTGAATGTATAATAAACATTTATAGTCAATAAAACGATAAAATGAATTAAGCAACTCTGCCTACGAGACAGAGGTTTCCTTTCATTGTAACAGTCCACCGGTTGTTCATTTTGGTTGCTACTTCGTAGAGCAGTCATAAGGTGGTCAATGTTTCATTTTCCATGTAGTCCGGATTGATTTGACCTTTTAAAGTATGAGTTTTCTTATATGCTCCTGATCATTTTAATTATTGTTGTTTCTAGGACATTACACAAACCA